>NC_056739.1:962276124-962453624 GCF_019279795.1 Protopterus annectens
AATAAACCTGCTACTCATCTCATAGCAAAGTTTCAGAGTTTTATATACAAATCAGTTACTACAGAAAATGTAGCTAAGCAGCTCCAACTACAATATGCACTGCTTTGACACCTGATGTAATGGGATATAATAACTATCTGATGTTTTGTGAATGCTTGTACTGATGTAAACTTCCCAATTACCCTGCTTTTTTCTTCTTTTAAGACTGAAATAATTTTTTTAAACAGAAGATAGTTATAAAATTGCAAAGTTGTTATAAACATTAAGATATGTAAAACTCTGTTACACTTTTATTGCTATTTGAGAGGTGTGTGTGCTTCTGTGTATATCCATATGCGTGTGTGTCTTTATACACTAAAAATGGTGTATTTGCTATTTTACCTTGGTTATGCCTGAAGAAGGTACAGCTTGGATCAGTTCACTAAACTAGTTATGAATATCTTAATGAATTCTGGGTAATAAATATGTCAGCTTTACTAGCCTTATGAACTCCATAGTGTTTTGCAGTTAATGCAAATTATAAACAAATGTATAAAATTGCTTAATAACTTACTACTTAAGTGCTTAAATGAATTCAGTACACAAATAAAGAAACCAGTTGTACATTAAAAAGTGACCCTGTTCTGTTAATGGGTTAGTGCAGTGCCTTTAGACAGTGATGGTATATAACCAAACAACCTCTTGCAGATACTTCAGTATAACACAACCACCAAATATCTTATGAATGGCAAACAACCAAAATCCGAATTTATTCCATTCGGATTTTGGTTGTTTACCCTCCTGCAGATACTTGCAGTTTCTGCGCACCAAGGTATGTAAGGTTAATGAGCATATGAACTCTCCTAGGACCACAGCAACTCCCAACATTTTACTGCAGGTGACCTCAAACCGTCAGGTTTATTACTCAAAGGAATTTACAAGATAAGAGCAAAAAGGGAATAAGATAAACACAAGAAGATTGCCCCATGGTATTTTTTTAATCTATTAACAGAATGAATCCCTTGTTGTAGCTCTCAGAACTCATTACAATTTAAAAATACATGGTAAGGATACTATCTGACACTATAAATACAAGCAGAGAATGTGCTGCCAGACCTGAACGACCGGCCATGTCGATGACCAAACTGGATATATGTGTGATATATTTATTGAGTTATTTATGTACGTATTCTTTCATTCATTCATGGGCATCCAACAGGACATTTTATACAGCCTGGTAGCATAACTTCATTCTTATCTCACATACTGTTGTATTTCCACTACACTTTTTTTATTCCACAGCATTCACAGAAAGCCACTGCATGCACCGATAATCGCCTCTCTCTCTTGGACAAAAACACAACAAAACATATTGTTTCAACTATTTTCCATCTAGTTTTAAACTGCATGCTTTTGCAAAGGCATAGCTCCTTTTTCCAAACAATGCCACCCTTTTTTCATGTTGTTTTCTCTCTCTCCCCTCCCTACCTTTCGATCTTAAGTCTGATTCATCTCCCATACATATTTTCATGTATCTGTTGCAGCAGTTTTAGTGATCTTTGCACATTATGATATTTTTCAATGTCTCTGCAAATGGTCAGGCTCCAAAACTGTGCACAACAATGCAGATATCAACACACCTAGTGGCTGTACAGGTGGAGTAGTTCTCCACTTTCCTGCAAAAAGCTGACTCTTTACACCTTCTGGAATTATCCAGAATTTTTTACAGGTTTCTTACACTAACCACCATTTACATTACCTGATGTGAAAACAACATAATCTGTTTCTATAATCTTATCACCATATCTTATTACCAGTCAAGAAATCTTTCTTTGAATGTTTCCCACTCAAAGGCATTGACTTTTACTCTTCTTCAGAAAACCGGAGTTGCCATACTTCAGGTTGGTTCTTTTACATTACAAACAACAGATACAGTCTTACAGTAATATAAACAATGGTCTTGAAACAGCTAGTAAATTATAAGGTGTGATGCCCGTGCACTGACCCAGTAATCAAGGAGCCTCAATCCTCACCACTAGCACCAGTGAGGGGCATCCACATTGGGAGAGATAACAAATACACACACAGTAAAGTAAAATTCCCCTTAAGAGCACACAGAGATCACAGTCAGTCTGGGGCTGGTTTCTCTTTTTCTCTCCAGACTCCCAATAAGACTCCTCACTGGCACAGCTATAGAGTGGAGTCCTTAGCCAGGGCTCCAAGCCAAGTCCTCCCAGCACTCCCTCTGTCCAACCAGTGCTTCATGTCCCTGCTCAAGTAGCTGACACACACACTGTTTGAAATATAAACACACAGACACTCCTGGGGGAGGCTGGCACAGGTTCACTAGGTATGCCCTTTCTGTCCAGGCTATAAGGTAGTAATCCACTGCCACCAGAACCCCTAATATCAGCTACTAATAAGGCCCTTACCAAAGGGTGTCTAATTTCACTGTGGAATAATACTGTTATCTGTTATCCAGTTAATAAGTGTGACCAGAACTTTTAAGGGTTATTGGAGTGGCTTGGACAGTATCACTATATACATGCAATGTACTCTAGAGCTTAAATTGTTTCTACACAAAACAGCCACAGTTGAAAGGTTTAAAACTAATTTTGTCAGGAAGTGTCACGTTATTTTAAATTCTAACTTCTGATGAAGTTGGCGAAGTGTCGCTGACGAAAAACAGGATTGTTCCGTTGCTTAAAATAAAAATGTTTCAGTGGTTGATCGTATTTACGTGTTGTGAAGTAGATTTCTAATTATTCTAGCATTCTGGTGGATTGTTCATCTGGCTCACGTTCTTTTTCCTGGTTTGTTGTCGTTTTGGAGTTGTAGAGCGGTTAATAATAAATAAAAACACAACACAAATCTCCTCAATTCAACACAGTGCTAGTCAAGAGTTCAGAGATCACAGGAAAATGATTAAAATAATACTGTAGAATAGTCTGACAAAAATATAGAAAACAGCTAGACTAAACTTACTATTTTCTATCTATTTCTAAGACAGACACTAAAGTCTAAGATCCAACTTACATCAGAGCAAAAGCAGAGTACTGGTGAGTGGAAGTTCTTCAGACAAAATCCAAAACATGCTTTTTCTTTCTCTGTCAGATCTCTTAAATTGGTAATACCTCACTGCTGACTCATTTTAGATTACATCATTCTTCTCCTGTTTCCAGGCTAACAGAAACTCAGAGTTTTAATATTTATTTGATCTTGCACCTGGCCAGGAAACCACAGCAATAAAATACATTATACATGTACAATCTAGCAATTAACTCTGGTCTCAAAACAACAGAAGGAATTCCTTACTCCAGACATTCTGTCTCCGAGCTTTGAGATCAAACAGTCAAAAATGCCTTACTTTATCAGCTTGCTTCCAGCACAGTGCACTGTGGTTAGATTTCTGAAGTTCAACATTTATCACAGTTTACAAGCAAAACCACATCTAGAAGCAAGCAGAAAGGCAAGGCTCAGCAGTTGTAAAATCTACAGATTTTATTAAAAGTTAGCGCTTTCACAGTGTTCACCACCACTTGATCAGACAAAAAAGTAAAGCAAATGAACTTTTTATACTAAATTTTAGTATCAATTAACATAACACTGCAGCATCCTAACTGAACCTCAAGGCATTTACTTTTATGCAACAGCATCTAAAAACAGCACATAAAAGAAATAGCAAGTGAAAGCACAAACATGCAGAGTAATACAGTCATCTACTTCTCCTTGACTTTAATACTGGTTTTAGGGGTACATGGTCATTCAGACCCATTCCCCTATGCGCTCCTAACCTTAAAATCCACTGTAATTCTGCATTTTCTGTCATGTTTATTAAGTCCCCCCCCCACACACACACACACTCTCAGTCACAACTGTAAAACTTGGAATACAAATGTATGTGTGCTGTCATTTGTTAGTGTGTGTTTTGCAAAGCACTACAGTCATTCCCTCTTCTTGTACAATACAAATGATCCATGGTTATCACCTATACATCTAAGGTGAATAAGATTAGGGAAGTGGTCAGAAGTAATTGGCATATTCTACACACTGATGAGAAGGTAAAAGAACTGGTCATTTTTGTGTTGTTATCCTAGATTATATCAAGATTTAGGGGAAAGGCAATGGGGTACATAGAAGTGTCAGGAATGTGCATATTGTAACTATATTGATCAGTCTATGTATTTCAAGCATCCAGTGACAGGCTACTTATGGAAACTTAGGGTTTCAGCAGACTGCAATACACAGAATGTTATTTATGCAGCACACTGTGTCTTGTGTTTCAAATTTTATATAGGTAAAACTAACCAAAAATTGAAAGAGAGAGTGTGGGATCATTTGTAGTGTATGAGAAGAGGCAATGACTGCAGTTTTACTAACAAATGACAGCACACATACATTTGTATTCCAAGTTTTACAAGTTGTGACAGAGTGTGAAGGGGGGACATATTAAACATGTTGTTTCTTATCTTGCTCTAGCTATTCAAAGCTTCTATCCTCACGTTTCCTCAACTGTTGTGCCCTATTGGACTCCAGGACCAGCTCAATCCACCTACCAACCTGCCCAAGTTGTTACTCTCCTGAGTCATTCAATTGCCCGTGGACTACAGGCCGCAGCAACTAATAGTGTATGTTACAGACAATTCCTTGTACTTTTGATTACTTTTTGTAAATACTTGAACTTTGCACCTCCTAGGTGCAGTAGTTCTCCTGCCATATCTGCCAGCAGCCATACCCCCCCCCTATTTTAATATTATTATTCTCTATTGTCTGCCTCTAGATACTGTCGCTCCATTCCTGCTTTGGAGCACCCCTCTATCCTTTTCCACCACTTTACTTTATATTTATATCACACTGCTTCTATCTTAGCAAGGCTCTTACAGACTCTGGCCACTAGATGGCAGTCTTTTCCCACCTCTAATCTCACTTTATTTTGTCGCCCTACCCCTTACTCCAAACCTTTCGTGATTGCTGCACTCCTCCCTTTAACCTTCTTTTTCCCACAGTCTTCTTAAATCTTGTTACCTATCTCCTACCTTAGTTCTTACAACTCTCTTCACCTAGACCTCCTCACTACCTTCACTCCTCCTAGGCTTTCCCTTACTCTCCCAGGTTTTTCCCATCTCTTTTTACCTCCTCCTCCCACAGATTCATACCTTGGCTTCTTTATTACTGTCTCCTATGCATACCTTCCTCCTTACTGATTGTTTTCACTCACTACTCTCCTGACTTGGGTCTGCCCGGCTCCGTTCGCCCTGCGGGCTCACTTCGCTACCCTACCCCCAAATTCCACCCACCCACACTACACCTACACTTATACTTCACTAAACACTCCCCTTTACTTCTCAAACAATCACAAACCTCCCAATCATAAGGCCACTCCCCTATCTCTACCTGACCTAATTAGTGCATTTCTCCAATCTTCTAAACCACACCCCTATTACCTATCGTAATTCCATCCTCTGCACTAACTACCTCACACTCTTACTCCTCCACAGAATCCATTATTTCTATTATCTTATACTATACACCCTCCTCTTTCTCTACTAACACCCTCCTTTATTTTTCTACCTTATTCTCCTTACACTACTTACTCTCCTCTAATACCTAATCTTTACCATGGCCACTGCTCTAACAACTACTCTTACTTACATGGTACTCATATCTAGCACAATAGCCTCCCTAACCATACCTTATTCTCTCACCTTCTATGAACATCATACTCTATTTAAACAAAACCCTCACTTCCAACAAACTCTACCATATGCTTGTATCTACACCCTTACTCACAGTAACATAACCTCTACTTCTAACTATATACTCCCAAAATATCACAGAGCAACACATGTCACATACTTCAATCCCCAAAAAAGTCTTAATAATGTTCACAAAATGTTTCATAGCCAACAACAACACCAATCACACCTCCTCATAGACTGGGATATTCATCCAAACCCTGGCCCCAACTATAACAATACCAATAACCTACATAATGTAACTTTACCAATGTATTCCACATTAGCTAAAGCTCCTAACTCCCTCCTGATAGCTCACCTCAATATAAGAAGTATCAACAATAAAATTTCCCACTTGCATGCACTCCTAGATCTGCACTCATTTGACATTTTATGTCTCA
Source organism: Protopterus annectens (assembly GCF_019279795.1). Classification (NCBI taxonomy): domain Eukaryota; kingdom Metazoa; phylum Chordata; order Ceratodontiformes; family Protopteridae; genus Protopterus; species Protopterus annectens. Next base: position 962,282,240 of record NC_056739.1, read on the forward strand.
CAGAAACATGGCTAAAACCTACTACACTAGACCAGGAAATTACCCCACCAGGTTATAATATCCTTAGACATGACTGCAAAACCAAAAAAGGCAGAGGTATAGCTATTATCTATAAAGCTAATCTTCAGCTTTCCCTCTTTAACAAGATTCCATCATTAGACACCAAATCTGAATTGCTATCAACCAAATTCCAAATAAACAACTCAAAATCTATCTACCTTATCTGTATGTATCTTCCTCCTGGAAACAATACTAATACTCTTGAAAACCTACTTAACTACCTATCTACCCAACTACCACAAGAAACCATTGTACTTGGAGATTTCAACATAGACTGGCTCACCTGTGGTTCCCTGACCCCAACTAACCACTGAAATCTATATGGCTTCTCTCAGTTAATAAACACTCCAACTAGAATTCATAAACCTAACGGGAAAGATTCCACCCTTGACTGGATACTTACAAATAGCCACCCTAACAATTGTACTCCAGGAACCCTTCCCGATAATATCAGTGACCATATGCTCACTTACATTATTAGACAAAAGGTTCACTTCCCAACTACACATAATGTCAAAACTGCACGCTCTAAAAAATTCTTTAATCCTGATATTTTTCTAAATGAACTAAAAGCATGTGATTGGTCACCACTAACCTATCTGGAACTTAATGAGGCTTAGATCACCACTCACCTTACCACTCTACTAGAATAAGATCCAAATCTGCCCCATGGCTAACTAACAAACTAGGCAAAAAATGCTCCTTAGAAATAAAATATGGGCTAAATGGAGAGCTAGCAAATGCCCATCTGACCACCTTCTTTTTAAACAATTGAGAAACAACACCAAAAGAGATACTCTTAGGGATAAAAAATAGTTATACCTAAACCTCCAACAAACTTCACAACAAACTCCACAGAAATTTTGGTCAGGTATTAACAAACTTCTTCAGCCAGGAAACACTACTACTCCCACCCCATTAGGTTTCAACCAAAATAATTCCAACCAAATCCCTGATGCCTTCAATAACTACTTTACAGATGCCATCCAATCCCTAGCCAACTCATTACCACCTTTAACTGCTTCTCCATCTAATTCCTCCAAGACTCTATCCCCCACCTTTCATATACACCCAGTTCCTACATCTCTTATACAAAAGTTACTTAATAAACTAAAACCTTGCACCCCATCTGCTGACCGTCTCCCATCTGAATACCTTCAAATTGCCGCTAAAGCCATAGCCTACCCCATATCCATCCTCATTAACAGAACCATCTCTGAAGGCACAATTCCTACCATATGGAAAGTATCCCACATCATCCCTCTACATAAAGGTGGAACCTCAGTTGAGCTCAATAACTACCGACCAATTGCCTTACTCTCCCCATTAGCTAAGATAATGGAAAAATGTATCCACAAACAACTACTCAACCATCTTCTACAGAATAATCTACTAGCCAACTGCCAACATGGCTTTAGACCATTCCATAGCACTACTACTGCTCTTCTCTCCTTTACTGACTCTATAAACAAAAATCGTAACAATAACTCCTTTTCCTCTGCACTATTCATAGACCTGTCAAAAGCCTTTGATATGGTTAATCATACTCTTCTTCTAGAGAAACTAAAGTACCTTTCTCTGGATCCACTAGCATTACAATGGTTCAAATGTTATCTTCAAAACAGATAGCAAGCTGTACTCTGGGAAAACAATCTGTCTTCATTACTTCCTGTAAATATTGGAGTCCCTCAAGGCTCTATCTTAGGTCCCCTACTTTTTTCCATATTAATTTATGACCTCCACATGAACATACCCCAAGCCACCTGCATTCAATATGCAGATGACTCTACCTTAATCTGCACTGCTAAAAACATATCCTCCCTCCAGTCCCTCACCCAAACTGCTTTCCAAAATGTTGAAAACTGGTTCATGCAACACCGCCTTCTCCTCAATCCTAAAAAAACAAAACTACTGCTTTTTACTCCAACTCATAAGTCACCCACTCCAATCTTCACTATAACCTCTAACAATGCTACTAACATTGCACCAGAAACTACCACCCACCAACTAGGTGTCATAATTGATAACCATCTTAACTATGACAACCATATTAACTCCACCATAAAGTCGGTCAACAAAAAACTTGGTACTCTCTATAGAATTAAACTCTTCCTTACCCCCTCAGCCAGAAAAACTATTGCCCAAACCCACCTGATTTCCACCCTTTTCTATGCCTCTGCTATATTTACTAACCTATCTAAAAATAACATCTCCAAACTTTCTACCTGCTATAATAGCATAGCTAGATTCGTCACATCCTCTCCCTTTAAAACTCACCACTGCCTTAACCTTAAACAACTAGGATGGCTAGAAATACAGAACCATTTACTCTATCAACAGTTACTGATCTCCCAAAAGATCCTATACCACCCCAATGACACCCCCATCCTCACTAATCTGATTTTTCCATATAAAAATCTGGCTACACTACGTTCAGCAAATAAACTCCTTGTTGCCTCAATTAAATCTAACAACAAAGCAGGTGATTCACTTTTCTCAAATACTATAGGGAAAAACTGGAATCAGCTCCCTCCTGAACTATTTACCCTAGCATCCACCTCTCAATTCAAAACATATTAAAGAACATCTGAAAACTCAGTGGCTCTGTCCTTGTACTAACCCTGACTGAAACTTTTATTTCCCTCTAGCTTATACCCTTCCCCTCTTCCCCATCTTTCCCCTCCAAATCTAGTTACTTCCCTTTTGCTTTCCTCTTAGTAATACAATTTAATTTAAGGACTTTACTCTTTCTACCCCATACCCTTTTTGTTTCTTATATACTTGCTTATTTATATTTAGTTTAAATTTTATCATAATGACTATAGTCTTCATTTTTATAACTATATTTCCTTTTTTTTAGTTTATTTAACTTAGTTATACATTTTTTTGACGGTGTTATTGTTTTTGCTTGGAGCTTTTCTCCCCAGGCCTCTACTGAAAATGGACATATATCCAGCTAGACTAGCCCGGTCAACAAATGTAAAATAAATAAAAAGAAAAATGACAGAAAATGCAGAACTGCAGTGGATTTTAAGGTTAGTAGCGCAGAGGGAAATGGGTCTGAATGACTATGTACCCCTAAAACTAGTATTAAAGGCAAGGAGAAGTAGATGAAAATATTACTATGCATTTATGTGCTTTCACTTGCTGTTTCTTTTATGTGCTGTTTTTAGATGCTGTTGCTTTAAAAGTAAATGCCTTAAGGTTCAATTAGGATGCTGCATTGTTACGTTAACTGATACTAACATTTAGTATAAAAGAAGTTAATTTGCTTTACTTTTTTGTCTGACGAAGCGGTGATGAACACTGCAAAAGCACTAACTTTTAATAAAACCTGTGGATTTTACAACTGCTGAGCCTTGCCTTTCTGCCTGTTACTAGCTGTAGTTTTGCTTGGAAATTTGTTTGGGTCTGCTGCCGGAATACACTCACAGATTTTGGGTTTCTTCATTGATTTAACACAGTTTTCTTGACATTTGTGAAAAAGCCTGTGGATTTTATTAATATTTACAATGACAGAGAATTATCTACAAAACTCTATCTAGCTGGGCTGGCAGCCTTTCAGTGTTTTCACCCCCCCCCCTTGAGAACTCAAGCTAGTTTTTCAAGTGTCCCTTGAGAAACCTTGCTTGAGAGTATACCTTACCCCATATTCCCTGTCTTGACAGCTCATTTGTGTTGACATTGCTAATCCCACTGCAGTGCTGCACTGACATATCATATGCTTGCAACTATAGGCTCCATCTTATCAACTTAGCATTTTGCTGGCTGGCTCGGTGTAACCATGTTAGGGGAATGTGATCTGTAACTACAGTGAATTTTCTTCCATACAGATAAGGCTGAAGTTTCTGCAGTGCCCACACTATGGCTAGACATTTCTTTTCTACAGCTGCATAGCATTCCTCACTGGGTTGAAGCCTATGACGGAGATAAACTACTAGTACAGACCCCACCCCATGGTTCAGAGCATCCACCTGCACAATAAATTCTTTGCTGTAATCTGGACTGGCTAACACAGGGGGTCCTCCCAAAGCTTCTTTAAGATTCTGGAATGCTTGCTCACATGCTGTGGTCCACACTACCTTATCCAGCCTGTTTTTCCTTGTCAGATCTGTGAGGAGAGCAGCTATGGTACTATAACTGGGGACAAACTATCTGTAGTACCCTGCTGTCCCTAAGAATGCCCCCACCTGTTTTTTGGTAACAGGTGCAGGCCATGCCTGAATGCCTTCCACTTTGGCAGGTTCTGGCCTGATCTTACCACTTCCCACTCTATGTCCCAGGTAGGAGACCTCTGCCATACCCACCTGACATTTGCTCAGCTTAATGGTCAACCATGCCCACTGTAGTCTGGCCAGCAGCTCCCTGATGTGTTGAAGGTGCTCTTGCCAAGAATGGCTGTAGATGGCAATATCATCTAGGTAAGCAAGGGCAAACCCTCCTGCTCCTGCTAGGATATTATTTACCAGCCTCTGGAAAGTCGCTGGAGCATTTTTCATCCCAAAAGGCATCTTATGAACTCATACAAGCCAAAAGGAGTCACAAAGGCTGGCCTACCTCTAGCACTGGGAGTAAAAGGCAACTGCCAGTAACCACTGGTAAGATCAATGGTGGTAATATACTTAGCCCCACCCAGCTGCTCTAGGGCCTCATCTGTCTTAGGCATGGGGTAAGCATCTGACTCTGTGTGACTATTTAATTTCCTGCAGTCACCACTGAACCTGGTGCTGCCAACCTTCTTTGGCACAGCACCACTGGGGAGGCCCAGGGACTGTTGGACTCTTCAATTACCCCTAGTTCCAACACTTCCTGTATCTCCTCCCTCTGAGTCTGTTTGACTCTCTCAGGCACCCTATAAGTGGCCTGCCTAATAGGCCTTTGGGGTTCTGTATCCACCTGGTGCTGCAACAGGTGGGTGCACCCTGGTTTCCAAGTGAACATGTCACCAAACTCCTGTAACACTGCTCAGATTTCTGGAACCTGGGTAGGAGATAGCTGCTAGGACACTGCTACCCCTTCCACTGAGGTGTCAGTCTGAGCCTCTCTGAGGAGATCTCCTTCAGACTCCTCCTGCAATCCACTGCAAATACTCAGCACAAGGGCCACCCTATCATGGTAGGTTTCATCATGTTAACATGGTACAATTTGTGCACCTGCCTCCTGCCTAGCAGTTCTACCATGTAGTTAATATCACTTACCTTTCTTACTACCCTGTAGGGTCCCTCCCAAGCTACCTACAGCTTATTGTGTCTGATGGGGATGAGAACCATTACATGCTGACCTACAGCATACTATCTAGCTTGAGCATTCCTGTCATACCAGACCTTTTTCTGCTGTTGGGCTTGGCCCATGAGTTTCCTGAGCCTTGTCCTGAGGATTAGGACATATGCCACAACAGACTCTTTGTGGGATTTACACTCACTTTCCCACTCGCCACTAATTAAATCTAGAGGTCCTCTCACCCTATGCCCATATAGCAACTCAAAGGGTGAAAGCCCCGTGCATTCCTGGGGATCCTCTCTGTAAGCAAACAAATATTTGTCCCGCTCCCTCTTAAACTGGTCTACAAATGCCCATAGCATGGACTTGAGTGTAGAGTTTACCTCTCAACAAAATCATTTGTCTGGGGATGGTAGGGGTGGTCTTCAGGTGCTTCACCCCACAGTACTTCCACAGACAAGCCAGCAGGTCTGACATGAAATTGGCATCTCTGTCAGTCAGTATTTCTTTTGGGAAACTTACCCTGCTGAAAATCTCTAACAAAGCATTTGGTACCTTTTCTGCCTCAATGGAGGACAAAGCCACTGCCTCAGGGTATCTTGTAGCATAATCTACTACCACTAGGATATACTTTTTCCCTGTGGAACTTGGGGTACTCAGAGACCCCACAATATCCATAGCTACCCTCTGAGATGGCTCCTCAATCACAGGCAAAGGCATCAAAGGAGCTCTTACCTTGTCTCCTGCCTTGCCTACCTTTTGGCACTGCTCACAGGTCCTGCAGTACCCTGTTACACTTCTGGAAATTCCAGGCCAATAGACATTTTGCATAATACATCTCTTTGTACATTTTATGCCCATGTGACCTGCAAAGGGAATATAATGGGCTATGACTAGAAGCACCAGATGGTAGGCTCTAGGCACTACCAACTGCTGTATCCTCTCATCTTCTAGCCCTCCATCAGGGATCCACTCTCTATACTATAACCCTCTGTCCCAGTGTACAGATTCCCCCTTCCTGTGAGAATCAGGTGCCTCACTAGCTACCTGCCTCAGGCCTTGTAATGTAGGGTCTGACAGATAAGCCTGTCTCAACTCTCTCTTTGCAATCCTTCCCAGCTTCTCTTCCACAGGAAGTCTGGCATCCTCTGGCAGCGGTGCATCATTGTCAGCCTGGGTACTACTACTCACCTCTCCCTTTGCAGTTACTCTGTCCAAGGGACCATCAGTACCCACAAAGCAGCTGTGGCTCACCTTCAGTCTCACTGCTACAGCGTAGCTCACTCCCTGAAGTAACCATCTCACCAGTCCTGGCTGCAAGTATGCAGTCTGTCTGGGTCTCTCCCAGTCTACCAGACCTACATGCCTGTCTACTAGCCTGATTGCATGTAACTGCATTAACACATGGTACTGCCTTATCAAAATCCTTCCCTATCAGGGCATCTGTAGGATGGTAGTTTGGTACCGCTGTTGTCTCAAGACAACCTACTATTAGCATTTTGTTCTTCCCAGTTACTGGTTCCATCATCTTTTGTTCCCCACCTTGCCTCTGTGGACATCTATATGGCACATGACCCCACTGGTTGCATTCAAAACATTTAAATCTAGGTCTTGGACGTGTACCTGGACTAGTGGCTTCCACTGCTACTGGCAGATTCTATTGGGGCAGTCTGGGGTACCCACCATGGGTTCCTTTAGACCTATGAGCAGCACTGGGTGTCCCTTTCCTGTGCAGTGATGCCCTGCTTGCTAGGTATAGGTCTCCCTTCTTCCCCAACCCATCTGAAGTAGCACATTGTCTATCAGTTAACCAGATCCTCATGTCCTCAGGCTAAGTGTTAAGGGCTTGTTCCCTCACCAAATCACCTGCCAGCATCTCCTTTTTGTGCTGCCTCTGCCTCTACTTCTCCTCAGCTTCCAGGCAGAGCAGTTTCTCATTCTCCGCAGCCTGTAGATGTCTCAGTCTCTCTGGTGCTTCTGTCTCTAAATGCCTGCCATCCAATTTAAAGTCTCTTTAGCTCCAGATGGATTTGTAAGTCATCTGCAGAAAGGTTGAGCTGTCCACTCTCTGAGTGTTGTACATTTCCACAGCTAGTCTGATCGTCCTCCTGATTGTTGTTTTTTGATGCAGCTGTGACCAAATCTTCAATCATGCTTGCCTTAGCCAGGTTTCCATGAACCAGTCCTTTAGCCTGGCACATCACAGCCAACTGGCTCTTTGTTAGCTTGCCATACTCCTCTGCTGACATGCTTGCCTGCTTGTTCTCCCTGACTAACTAAGCTAACAAAAGAAATAAAACAATTTTTATCTGAACTCTGAATATTCACTGCATGGCTGATTTAAAGTACAAAAACACCTTCAGTGATCACTGTACACAAGCTGCAGGAATTCACTATCCACACCACTACAAGCCAATTAGTATGTGATGCCCATGCACTGACCCAATAATCAAGGAGCCTCAATCCTCACCACTAGTGAGGGGCATCCACATTGGGAGAGATAACAAGTACACACACAGTAAAGTACAATTTCCCTTAAGAGCACACAGAGATCACAGTCAGTCTGGGGCTGGTTTTTCCCTTTCTCTCCAGATCCCCAATAAGACTCCCCACTGGCAGAGCTATAGATTGCAGTCCTTAGCCAGGGTTCCAAGCCATGTCCTCCCAGCACTCCCTCTGTCCAACCAATGATTCGTGTCCCTGCCCAAGTAGCTGACACACACACACACACACACACACACACACACACACACACACACACACGCAGATATGATTTATACTCCTGGGGAAGGCTGGCACAGGTTCATTAGCTGTGACCCTTCTGTCCAGGCTATAATCCATTGCCACCAGAACCCTAATATCAGCTACTAATAAGGTCCTTATCAAAGGGTGTCCAATTTTGCTGAGTAATAATACAGAACTTTAAGGCTTACTGGAGTGGCTTGGACAGTACATGCAATGTACTCTAGAGCTTAAATTATCTCTACACAAAACATCCACAGTTGAAAGTGTGGAAAAATACTGAAGTCAACATATTTTGTATTCTGTATTTAAAGGGTTAAGCAGAAAAATGTTCACTGCGTGCAAACTGAAATGTTCTGGAAAATGTTGATCACTGAGGAATGCAGGAGTTAATCTTAAACTGCTGATAAAGTTAATGGTGCAAGAATAACTGTGGTACTGGCTGGTAAAAACAAGTAATCAAACTATCAATTTTAATGAAAGTCCTCTGTGCTACGTGTATGTACGTGCAGGAGGGTCTATATAAGGAGAACTTAAAGTACAAGTAGCCAGACTGCTGGCATATTACTATCATGTAGCAGATCTCCATGCATGTAAAATAAAGCTGTTTTACTTGCTTACAAGAACTTGGTGTGATTCTTCCAGAATATGTTAGAAGAGTAAAATCTTTCGACATAACTGGCCAACGTTAGCGGCCCCTGCACGCGAATCGAACAAAGAGAGGCTGAAAACCTGCGCAGGTGGAGAGAGATCAGGCTCTCCTCGAATGAAAGACCTCCAACTGAAACAGGTTGAAATTAGAGGCCAGTCACTCTTTCCAGATTCAATCCGTGAGGTGGCAGCGAAACAGGGCGGAGGAATCACAAAGGTAAGCAAAAAGAAAAGCTATTTTTGTTGTTTCTGATTGGAATTTTTGTCTAAATTTTAAGGGACTAGTCAAGGGAGAAATTTAATTTTCTCAAAGTATAAGGAGTATATGTGAATAGATTCCATATACAAGAGATCTCAGGAACAGGAATAGTTTCTCGTAAGAGAAATGGGAACAGGAACCAGTTAGCCAAAGGCTTGACAAAACTGAAGATGAAAAGTTTATGTTTGATTTACACCCAAAGAATGTAAAGTATTTAGATAAATGGAGAAAAGATCATGGGTTTAGTGGATGTTTAAATAAGTCAGAATGTCAAAATCTAGTAAGATTACTGCGCAAACAGGCAGGAAATAAGACAAGGAAGCAAAAGAAGGTAGGGATTCCCCAGGCACAGAAATGGCTGGAGGAAGCAAATAAAAACATAAGGAACAAAATTTGAAAAAGGGTGTGGTAATTCAAGTGAAAAAGATGTGTACTTTGTTCAAAAGGAAGATAATGAAACTTCCATAGTCAGTCGTAGTCACCAGAATCCCTCGGCCCCTCCCATCCAGTATCCAGACCCTGCACAGGTTATTGAGGTGCCCCCCGACCAGGACCCACCGCAATACCAGGCTTCGGTGAGTGTCCCCCACGCCACGTGTTATATTACAGAGAGAGCCTCCCAACCCTTTGGATTTACGGAGCGGAAGTATTAGGAGAGAAGGGGACTGGAAAATTAAGGAGAAGGTAGATCAGGAAGGAGAGGAATACCCACTGATAGAAGTGGCAAATCCTCAAGCAGGCGCAGAAGGCGAGGGTCCTACCATATTGGTCTACCGACCGTGGACCCGTGATGATATCCGAAAAGCAGTAGAGGGGATTCCCCATCCAAAAGTAGATATGCGTAAATTCCGTACAGACGTAGGGGGCATGAGAATGAGTTATAGATTAAACGCTGTAGAATTTGAACAAGTAATAAGGCAAATCCTAGGACCTGATTGGCACCTTATTTGGAACTTGGGACCCCTGCTACCAGAGGAAGGGGAGCCTTGCCGCTTAACTCAAGTGTGTAGAACCAGAATAAAGACTCTCCTAGATAAAATAGAAGAACATTGGAAGCCCAAAGCAGATTGGACTTGCATTAATCAATGCGTTCAATCAGATGACGAAACCGTAGACAATTATCTACATCGTCTCACACAATGTTTTGATGCTCATAGTGGGTTAAGGCAGAAAATCAGGCAAATGACTCGCCCTATGAACAGCAACTGAAAAATGCATTCCTAAAGGGCTGCAAGACAGCCATTGGTAACTTTATACAAAAGCATATGATCACACACAGGACAGCGCGTCTACAGCCCCTTATGGATTATGCTAGACATGCTGAGAAATACCTGAAGGAAAAAAAAGATAAAAAAGCCCAGACTTTTACAGTTAGTGAAGATGGAACTTTAATGTTAGTTCAAGGTTCCACAAATCGCGGAAGAGGGCGTGGCAGGGGAAGAGGACGAGGACGGGGAGGCATAAGTCATTCTGAGGATTTCGAGGGTAGGCAAAAGAGGGGGGAGTATTTTAAGTGCGGTAAGAAAGGACATTTCGCCAGAGATTGCAGAGGACCAGAGAAACCGATGGTTGCTTCCGGTGGTACCACATGACTATATGATGGTCAAAAAGACGTAGATGGAGGGTATGAGGAAGAAGAAGAAAGTGAGAATGGGGAAGTAGGTACAAGTGAAGACGATGGGTGGGGACAGGAAATGGCAGAAAATGAGAAATATCAAATGGTAAATCTAACAGCACTAGCATCAACTATGCAATTGGAATCCCAACCAGTGATCACATTGCAAGTTGAGGGCCGAGACATAGAATTTCTTTGTGACTCAGGGGCTTCTAACGTTAGTCAGAAGTACTGCCATATCATCCGATGTTACCTCGGATGAATATGTGCTTGTAAAAGCAGCAAATGGTCGATTTACAAAGAGCCATTGTCCAAACCTCTGTGGTTTACCGACCCAGAGACGAACCAAACCATACGGTTCCGAGTAATAATTTCAGAAATCTGCCCAGTACATTTACTAGGAAGAGATTTAATGCAAGTGTTCGGTATAGCAGCCGTCCCAACCTCCACGGGATGGTGGCAAGGAGAATAGAACTGAATAGTGCAATGCTATTAGAGGGGCAGGGAGATCTACATTACTGGTATAGTAATGATTTGATAGAGACAGGCCCCAGAGTGTAGTGACGGCTCTTACAAATTTGGCATTAAGCAAATACGGCATAACAAATCCAAGGTGTCAGATCCATTACATTGCACAATGTATTACAGAAGATGTGCGGACCTGATTTAGAATACGAAAAGAAATTTCTTAGTTTTAAAGTCACCAAACTAGTATTGCATAGCCTTTTTGGGACACACTAGGTAATTCTGCAGTCACATGTAGCCTTACAAGGGATATGCAGCTGCTGTATAAGAATGAATTAACCACACATATTTCAGTCACGGAGGGTGAAGGAATGTCATGGTACCTCGTGGGTAAGAAAATAACTGAATGGGTAGGATGGACACCAGAACAGTTGGCAGGTAAGGGCATTCAGGTTCAAAAACTTAACTGGGTTACACAAGCCAGACCGACCGTGCACCTCAGGGAAGACAAACCGATACAATCCCTGGGACATTATGACTATGTCTCCTTACCCCCATGGAAGAATCTCAATTGCAGATGATTCCAAACTCATTATGGTCGCAGGGTCAGCACGATATCGGACTGATTAGAACGGCAGGACAGGTAAAGATTACACCCAAGTCAGAATTTAGACCTCATAAACGGCAGTATCCCTTGAGCAGAAAGGCAGAGGAGGGCATTTTACCGGTAATCACAGCACTTTTGAAAGCTGGAGTATTAATTCTGTGCACAGACTCACCGTAATACGCCCTTATTTCCAGTAAAAAAACCGGATGGGACATGGAGGATGGTACAAGACTTACAGGCAATAAATGCCGCGGTGGTACCTCGGGCCCCCATAGTCCCGGATCCGTCTATTCTGCTGAACGATATCCTTCCAACGGATAACTACTTTTCTGTAATTGATATCAGTAATGCCTTTTCTCTATTCCCTTGCAGGAAGATAGTAGATTTTGGTTTGCATTTACGCTTATGGGCAAGCGTTATAGCTATAGCAGGTTACCGCAGGGATACTGCGAAAGTCCCACCATCTTCTCACAAGAGATGTCCACCAATTTGGCTCAGTTCCAACCAGCCCAAGGGTGCCACCTACTGCTGTATCGTGGATGATATCCTCCTGGCGCGACTACGGAAGAACTCTGTAAGTCCGAGACTATTCGACTACTACACTTTCTGGCACACGAAGGACATAAGGTAAATAAGTCTAAGTTACAATTTTGTAAATTAGAAGCACGTTACCTGGGTTATACTATCTCTGGGAAGGGCAGGCGATTAGATGACAGCAGAAAGAATGCTATTTTACAAGCCCCCATGCCAACTACAAAAAAGAAATGATGTCCTTTTTAGGCATTACGAACTTCTGTCGTAGTTGGATTCCCAACTACGCCAAGAAGTGCACCCGCTATCAGACTTAATTTTTGCAATACCGATGGCGGCAAAAGATTTGCTGCACTGGACAGACAAGGCAGTACAGGCATTTACTAGGATCAAGCAACTGATAGCTGGGTCAGCAACATTGGGGTTTCCAGATTACAGTAAGACCTTTATACAGACTGTAGATTGCAAGCAGGATTTATGACATCTGTTTTAATGCAAATGTATGGAGATAAGTTAAGACCATTGGCATTTTACTCTAGCAAATTAGACTCAGTAGCACGAGCATTACCACACTGTGTGCAAGCAGTAATTGCAGCCGCTTTGGCGGTACAAGCGCCTGCCACGCTGGTATTGTTCCATGATCTTACGTTAAAAGTCCCGCACTCTGTAGCAGTCATCCTTCTGCAGGACAAGTTAACATTTCTGTCACCTAGCAGACATTTATCTTGTATGACTACGCTGTTATCGCAGCCACACATGACAATTGAGAGATGCACTACCTTAAATCCAGCGACATTGCTACCTGTTGCTGAAGACGGTATTCCGCATGTATGCTTAGATCTCATACATTCTAAAGTTCTACCAAGACCGGATCTTAAAGATCAACCCTTACTACATGCGGACTGGACACTGTTTGTAGATGGGTCAGCACGCAAAACAGAAACAGGCACCACGCAGGTAGGGTATGCAGTTACTACTGCAACTCAGATAATAGAGGCAAGACCACTCCCGGAACTTATCCGCCAAGCAGCGGAACTGATTGCTGTGACAAGGGCATGTCTCCTTTCAGAGGACAGGAACGTCACTATCTATACGGATAGTCAATATGCCTTCTACGGTGCATGTGTTTGCTCAGCAATGGAAAAATAGGGGATGGTTACAACCTCGGGAAAGACATTACGCACGAAGAACTAAACCTTGAATTACTACAAGTCATCGAACGGGCACCGTGATTGGCCATCTGTAAATGCGCTGCTCATACCCGTGCTAAGGACCCGGTATCACTTGGTAATGCCCTAGCAGACAAAGCAGCCAAAGAGGCAGCTATGTCCAGTACCTTTTCACTTGAAACCACACCTACAGAATTACAACCAACAGATAAATTTGATTTGCAAACCTTACAAGTCATGCAGGAACTTAGCACAGTACAGGAAAAACAACGCTGGACTAGGTATGGTGTTAGGCAGAACAAAGGAATCTATGTGGGACCGGATAATAAATATGTTTTGCCTACTAATCTTTTAGATATGCAGCACTAGTTGTGCATGGCCCTTCCCATCTGGGCCCTGCAGCTATGGTTAGAATTATCCACCTTACCTTTTGGACCAAGGGTTTCATTGCATATGCAAAACGCTTTTGTCTATCCTGCATAGTATGTGCTAAATACCACGGGGAGGGATCAGAGTTGCTCCGCATCATTTCCAACACCCCTATCCTTTTCATACAATATGTATGGACTTCATCGAATTGACCCGCACAACTAAAGAAGTTTGTGTTAGTAATAGTAGATGCATTTACTAAGTGGGTTGAGGCTTTTCCGTGACACATCCGGATGCTCAATCAGTGGCTAAAATTTTGGTCAATCACATCGTCCCGCACTTTGGACTTCCTACACGCATCTACTCTGACAACGCCACGCATTTTGTCAATCAGATCATACAGAAACTGTCTACAGTTTTCCAAATTGAATTGAAACACCATTGTGCCTACCACCCACAGTCAGCAGGGTTGGTGGAACGCCATAACGGCATTCTAAAAGGCAAGTTGAGAAAACTCATGGCCGAGACACATCAGTCTTGGATTACCTGTCTACCTCTAGCCCTCCTTTCCATGCGCACAACTCCCACCTCAAAAGGAGTCACCCCATTTGAGTTGTTGTATGGGAGACCTTATTACGTCCCGCAGTGGCAAAACTTGTTGCCTGCGGAACGTGAGGGGGTGAGGAGATAGCTGAGTACATGAGGAAAATGCTGACCAATACTAACAGCTGTTTAACGAATGATTGTTTTTCAGGTTCAAGAGACGACAAGATCACGGAAATCAGACCCGGCGAGTGGGTCTGGATCAAAATAATAAAACGCAAGAATTGGGCATCCCCCAAATGGGAGGGCCCCTACCAGGTGCTAATCGCAACTCCAACAGCAGTTCGGATTAAAGAAAGGTCCTCATGGATCCACCTAACGCACTGCAAAATCATAAAACATTTTAAGTTAAATAAAGACTTGAGTTCCCCTGAGGAACAAACAGACAGCAGCAATCATGAAGGACAATAATGAGAATAAGAGAAAATGGTTCTATTGCAATGTTTTATTGTTTATAACTATTGTGATTGTAATATTTCTGTTTTGGACATTTCTGTCTTTTAATGAAGCTAGCCATTCAAAAAGAGACAAACACACCAGCTGGCATCCAAACTTTAATACATATCAAGCGATTAAATATGCATATGCATCCTCAATGAATGTCTCAAATTGTTGGGTATGTACTGCAATACCTACTGTACACAGTGGCTTAATGTTAGGGACAGCCCCTCTGGGAATAAATGATACTTGGAATAGTTTGTTGTTTGAAACCACAGAAGTACCACTGAGAGACAAGGTGGCGCTGCCTCTTCTGGGGCCAAAATGGAACAGTGTGTTTTCAAAAGATTGGGAAAGTTAAGGTGGGGCTGAGCCAATGTAATTTGACAATAGTTCATAATTGTACCCTAGAAGGGCAGTGTGAGACCAAGTTTGGAGCTATAAAAAGACATCAATGTAAATGATATTAGTTTTGTTGAAAAATGCTGTATGTATATGGCCTGTTATTTAAGGGCTAAAGCCAAATGGGAGTTATGAATTTGCAACCAATATTACCATCAAAACAAATGATTGTTATTTTATTTGTGGTAGGAAAGCATATAAATGGTTACCATATGGCTGGTCAGGAAGTTGTTTTTGGGATATCTGATACCAGCTATCAGGCACGCAAATGCGTTGCCTCAAGGTAAAATACGAAATGCACGTTCTCTTAATAAACCTATTAATCCCGTTGGTAACATTGATGCGTCATGGATTTATCACCATGACTTGGCACACGTCAGCAGTAAAGGACTCTCACATATGGACCTAGGCGATGATGTAATTGCTTGGGCTGGTATTTTGCCAGCATATGGGACAGTAAAATCCATCTGGGAACTGAGAAAACTGTCAAAACTGTTAGAGACTCTGAGTAATGCGACATTTTCAGCGCTAGAATTGGTGACGGACGAATTAACGGCGATGAGAACAGTAGTGTTGCAGAACCGTATGGCGCCGATTTCACCCTAGCGGCGAAAGGAGGTACTTGCGCTCTGATACACGAGGAGTGCTGCTCGCTCATTCCTGATAACGAGCACGCAATTCAGAGCCATCTTGAAATAATTCAACAAGTTTCTGAACTGACTAAACCTGGTCCAAACCCCTTGACTGACTTTTTCCAAAATCTGTTTGGAAACTGGGGTTCTGTGTTGATGAACATTTTAATTGCTGTATGTGTTGGTGCAATCATATTTTTGCTGCTTGGCTGCTGTTGCATACCATGTATCAAAATGATAATATCGAAGGTTATCTCTGCCAATGCTACAAAAGCATATTTCTCTGATTATGAGAAGGTATATAACGATCTGGGATTGTGTAAAATAAACAGTATACAAAATGTTGTAAGGGGAAATGTGGAAAAATACTGAAGTCAACATATTTTGTATTCTGTATTTAAAGGGTTAAGCAGAAAAATGTTCACTGCGTGCAAACTGAAATGTTCTGGAAAATGTTGATCACTGAGGAATGCAGGAGTTAATCTTAAACTGCTGATAAAGTTAATGGTGCAAGAATAACTGTGGTACTGGCTGGTAAAAACAAGTAATCAAACTATCAATTTTAATGAAAGTCCTCTGTGCTACGTGTATGTACGTGCAGGAGGGTCTATATAAGGAGAACTTAAAGTACAAGTAGCCAGACTGCTGGCATATTACTATCATGTAGCAGATCTCCATGCATGTAAAATAAAGCTGTTTTACTTGCTTAAAAGAACTTGGTGTGATTCTTCCAGAATATGTTAGAAGAGTAAAATCTTTCGACAGAAAGGTTTAAAAATATTTAATAATAAATAATAAAAACACAAGACAATTCGTATCCATTCAACACAGTGCTAGTGAAGAGTTCAGAGATCACAGGAACATGCTTAAAATTATACTGTAGAATAGTCTGACAAATATAGAAAACAGCTAGACTAAACTTAATATTTTCTATCTATGTCTAAGAAAGACACTAACATCTAAGATCCTACTTACATACAGAGCAAAGGCAGAGTACTGGTGAGTGGATGTTCTTCAGACAAAATCCAAGAAGTGCTTCTCTGAGATCTCTTAAATTGGTAACATATCACTGCTGACTCGTTTTACATTACTTCTCTGGTTCCAGGCTAACAGAAACTCAGAGTTTTAACATTTCTTTGATGCACCTGGCAAGGACACAACAGCAATAAAAGATATTCTACATGTAAAATCTAGCAATTAACTCTGGTCTCAAAACAATAGAAGGAATTCCTTAGTCCAGACATTTTGTCTCTGAGCTTTGATATCAAACAAACAGTTATAAAATGCTTTACTTATCAGCTTTCTTCAAGCAGAATGCACTGTGGTTACATTTTTGAAGTTCAACATTTAACACAGTTTTCTATAAATTTGTGAAACAGCCTGTGGATTTTATTAATATTTACAATGACATAGATTTATCTACAAAATTCTATTATTAATATTTACAATGACATAGATTTATCTACAAAATTCTATCTAGCTGGGCTGGCAACCTTTCAGTTTTTCACATTAGGAATCATAGCTTTTAGTCAAAACAACAAATCACAAATACACAAATGACTGAACAATACTCACTGAAACAAAAAAAAATCACTCTAAAAAGACTAAAAATAACAAGTAAAACAACCTTTTTTGCAGGGGCAAGCCTCCATGCACACCTCCCACACCCTCTCCTAATTATATATACCAACTCTGAGACTGCACTACAGTGGGGAAAGGGTATATTCCTCAATCTCCAGTGTACTGTGATCAATAACTAAAAAAGCTGGTACTTTTCAAACAGCTGATTTTTCATCAACTGACCAGCTTTACCACCGTCGATGAAAACACTTATCAATGAAAAGTTACGGTTTCATTTGTTGACAGACTAGAGCATTTGAAACAGTTAACCACTGACTGCTCACCCCCAAATTACAAAAAAAATTCACTTTTGTTCTAATAAAATAAAATGGTTCCAAATCTATCTTAACAACTGAACATTTCAAGTCCTCACCAAAAAAAAAAAAAAAAAAGCAACTTTCAACAAATGACACCCTTACAACAGGTGTCCCATGGGTATCGGTTCCAGGATCCCTCCTACTCTCTTTCTCTTTATTAATAATCTCACAGAAGACTGCCCATCATTAAAAGCTTACCTAATATGCTGATGACATACTACTTCTAGAGTCACACACATTTCCCTGTAGTCTACAAAACCAACTCCAACAGACCTTTTCTAACATATGTCTGGGCAGAGAATAATAACCTCCTCATTAACCATGCAATGACCAGTATGATGCTTTTATCCACTCCCATAAAGTTTCCACAATTGCCACAAATCACAGTAATTGATAATCATAATATTCCCAATGTGTCGAAATACAAATACTTAGGGATTACTCTGGGTCTTTCCCTTACCTTCAGTGTACATACTGACAATATTTTCAACAAGGCCTCACCACAACTAAAATTATGCTACAAAATTTTACATCTTGTCTCTTTTTTGCTCACAATTCCCTTTGTAAAAATGTACTTCTTCCAAAGCTAGGCTACGGCTCACCATTACTAGTATTTCACTTATAACACACACAGACTTTTGAGACTAGAAATTAAAAAATATGCACTTTTGTATTGCTTGCTAATCCTCTTACCTACCACTGCACCAAACTAAAACTCCAATATGTGTGAATTTTTGATGGTACTATACTCCTTGAAGGCAGTTTTGCTAAGGCGCTAGAAGTATTAAAGGCTCTTTTTATTTTACATCTGTGGTGTTGGTCATTATATAATTTACTTCTTGTTTGTGTTGTGGAATAAATAATATTCCCCTCTTCCAACTGATGGTACAATCTTACAAATGTTGTTGGCTACAGCAATGTGGGTTACTTGTTCTGCCTCTACACTTCCACATGTATATTCATGCATTATCTTCTGCATGTTTCATGTTCTTGAATTTAAGGTAGGATCACCCACACATAAAAAAAAAAAGTCTGTCTCGTGGTATGACACATCTCTTGAAAATACTGCATATTCAAACCCATTCTCGTTTCTATTGCAACAGGAAGCTTTCATTTCCAGCACTAACAAAGCTGGAAGTGACTGAGCTGTTTTGGAAATAGCCTAGCACAATGTTACCACTAATTCTTACATTGCAATGATTCTGGTAACTGCTCAGAATAGTTGCAGTACTGCAGAGTATGAAACAGTGACACAGATATACATTAAATCAGGGTTTCTAAAATCATGAGACCAACTTTCATGGGAAGGTCCAGGTCTGTTTCAGGGAAGACCCAAGCAAGTCTGAAAATTCTAGGTAAATAAAATGCTAACTTTAAAGAATCTTTCATATGAGACAGGCTAAACAAAAAGGAATGCTGTAGAATGTGAGTCTTGACTAGCAAAGGAATAGGAGAATAATATACTAAGACATTTCTTGGTTAGTGCATGTATGTGTGTGTGTACAAGTGTGAGTGTGTGTGTGCGTGTGTGTGTGTGTGTGTATGTCTACTACATCCGCTCATGGGGAAACCCGTGTGTGTGTGTGTGTGTGTGTGTGTGTCTACTACATCCGCTCATGGGGAAACCCATGGTATTTTACTGATATAAATATTTGTTGAACAAGGAAGATGCACAGTTGGCACTGGCAATCTCTTGGGAACCTGTGGATTATACAAATACTACACGTTATTAAACTACATTGCATCATTATGAGAATATTGGCATACTGCAGCAACAACCACTATCTCAGCTGTTTTGACTGTGCTGCACAACATTCTCCATCATCTGTTTTACAAGACTATTTTTAAATGCATGACTTTTCCCTTAATTTGTAACTGCTTTTACTATGCTGAATCATTCTCTAACCACAAAATGCACCAAATTCACATAAAGACCTTTTCTGGCAGATGCACAGTATTACAAAGAAACATGAACAGCAACTATTACATTTTGACATACTCAGTGCTTACAGATAATAAAGTATTCATATGAAAATACTGTTCAAAAAACGAAAAAGTGCCCGAAGTCACCAACACTTCACAAAATAGTCACTCAGGAAACAGTCCAGCTCCAATAAAGCACTTTTATTCAACTACATGAAGTAAAAAAAAACATCCACATAAACGTTTCACATATAAATGCGTTTCCATCCTCTCCTGACTTCATCAGATAAACGTCATGAAATCAAAACCATTTTCATACTTGCTTAATTAAACCATCAACCAATAACATATTCCATTCAATAAAACATTAATTTAATATAGAACATTTACTAGCTTTATAAATATAAATACTAAAAAGTAGTCTCTTAAACATATACATTTATATTAAATACACAATAACAAATATTTAATAAAAATTCATTTAACTTTTTAAAACAACTTATTATTAATCACATAATAAAATACATATATAATTTAACTATATTAAAATAGTGGTACTGAGTACTCCATCTGGTGGACAAAAAAATTATTGCATTTTAAAGTTTAGCAGCTCTAATTTTTAATATAGGAGCTAAAGACAGATATTCATTCATGCCAGGGAATCTAATGGCTTCCAACATTATTTGCCAATATAATTCTCTATTTTCTATATGTAATTCCCATAGCCCTCCTCTTATATCTTTAGTTACCATTTCTAACACAAAGAAAGAAAATGATGCTTTATGACATACTAAACTGTGTCTAAACAGGGCATTAGTATTGTTTTTATTTTTTACGTCATAAAGATGTTCATATATTCTTCTTCGAAGCTCTATCTCCGTTTTACCCACATAGAAACCACTACATGCTTTACATAATACTAAATAGATGAGTCCACTACTATCACATGTATTATATTCCTTACCGTTTATTACTCTTTTCCTAGCTACTAATTCTACCTTCTCTCCATTATACATATATAAGGGCATTGTGAACAATGACCACATTTAAAAGTGCCTTTCTTACTACGTCCATAGGGGTGCAGTCCTTTATTGTTTCTTTCTATGATATTATTTATATTTGATCCTTTCTTAAAAATACATTTAAATGGGGTATCAAAAATATTTAAATCTGATATTGCAGAGAATCTTCCCCATACTTCTTCTATCGTCTTTACTATAGCTTTAGCATCTCCGTTATAGTCACAAATGCTCATTCAAATATACTATTAGTATGCTCATTATCATGAATTCTATCCGTGTTCTTCGTCTTATGCAGAAATTAACAAAATGAGCAACACTTTCCCCCAAGAATTAACAGTGTTCCAGTAAAGAAATCAAAGTTATAAACAAATTCACGAACTACCGACACATGGCAAAGTTAAATTCATGATAAATACTTTAATAAACTCAAGCAAATAACATAGGCGAGCGCTTTCGCGACTGAAAAATCTCATCAGACCATGAAGACATTTCAAAAAGGAACACTTTTAAGTTAAAACCCAAATGTTCATCCATAAAAATGACCAATCAAAATTTCACAACTAAAACATAAACCAATCATAGCTGTAATTCAACTACCAATCAATAAAGTGCTACAATAATACATTCCTCCCATTCAAAACATAAGTGCTTACAATAAAAGCCCTGCCTACATGACTTACTAATAAATGATATACCATATTTCATTGAGAGGACCAGTCAGATCATAGTGCTACTCCTTCATCCAAAACTTCATGTTGACACTGCAAAAAGCATGAAAAAACAAGAAACATCAATGAGAATATTTTTACATAAATTAAAAATCCTATTTAAATGAGATGCAAGACTAAAAAACACCAAGACCTATTTAAATAAAGTGTTAAATTTAAGGACAGGTTTCAATGGAATTTTACCATTTAGACTGGACCCTCTCTCTGCACAACATTTAATGATCCACCTCAACTCCGCTTTCTCAGTGGCATTATTAAAATTGCCAGCTTAATCTAAACTCATGCGACTGACCACACTCAATTACATGCTTGGCCAAAGCATTAGTTTCATCTCATAGGTGGACCTTGTACAAATGTTCCCTAATCCTCTCTAAAATAATTCTGTTAATTTAGCCCATGTATAACAATTTACAAACCACACAGTGAGCTAAATATACTACATCGCTAGTCTGACAATGAGCCGTCAGACACTGGTATCTGGATGAATGAAGAACCCGCTTGTATCAATACATACACACAAGTTAACATTTCTGACAGCCCCTAGTGCCTGCTGGCTCCTCTGTAATACACAGGCTAACCACCTTATTGCCATAACAAACTAATTCCTATTTTTAAATCTAAAACGTGGTTTGTCACCCACTACTTGTTTGATCTTATCGGTCATCAAAACAATGTTTACTAAAAAGCTCTGTAATCAGTTTGGCATCATTTGTATAAAACAAAGAGAAGGGGACACATTCACTGCCTACTTCATTAGGAGATGAACTTGAAACTGTTGGTACAAAAAATAGGGTCTAGCACTGCTTTTTCTTAGTTCCCCTAAATTCCTATGGGCACTCTCGACCTCAGTGTGTGTATCCCCTTTCTATAAATTTCAATTGAAGGCACTCCGATCTCTTTTAAAGTCAACATCACACTTATTCAACTTAAAGATATGCATGCCTTGACCCTTTAAAACATTATCAAAGACATGTTTAGGGTGCATAGTTCTATGCATGAGTGTATTCATGCTGCAGGACTTCCTATAAAGGCTGGTGGTAAAGGACATATTGGGTAACCTATTTACCCTTATGTCCAAGAACTCAATGGTGCCAGATGAGTAGTTCAAACTGAACTTCAAGAAAGACGTTGTAGTGTGCAAGTATCCCACAAACTCCTTTAACTTTTCAACAGAGCCCTCTCATAATAAGTATATATCATCTACCAAGCGATGGTAAAATTTAATGCTGGACTCAAAACTATTTGAATTAGGCGCATAACTGCTTATTCAGGCTTGGGGGGAAAGCACTTATGTGCTTAATTCAAATCATTTTTAGTCCAACATTACATTTTACCATCCCTTGGTAGCGGATATATATTTGTTATGGGATAGCTCTGTCGAAAGGTTAAATGAGTTTGTAAACTATTACTACTGGGAACTGCTGAGAGATAGCCATTTGCCAGTATTATGTGCACCAATCAACATGACAACAGTATACCTCTCAACATCTTAGTGCAAGAAATCTGGGGAGAGCCTGTCAAAAAGGGAGGACAAAGGCCCTAAAATAGGGGCAGATTTTAGATATTGCTCTCATAAACTTAGAAAGTTACTAGAGTAACAGGGTTTGTGTTATACACTTTCTGAAAGATTTGAAATCTGAAACTCAAATGTATGTCATTATTTAGTGACTTAATTCCTCAGATCATCCCAGTGATTTGCCAGAAACCCATAAAATTGATGAGGAATAAACCACAAATATGAGGCAAAAATCTGGACAACTGACAGATATGGACAAAAGTAATCCCATATTTTATTTAAAAACAAACTGGTGCATTCCTAAAATAACTGGGTAGCTGTTTTGAGCACACACAGTGCTATCTATCTATTTGTAGTTACAGTTGTTAAGTTGGGTAGAACACAGATCCACATGGACCTTTTTGAGACTCATCCCAGGAGCACTTCCTGGTCAAGCACTTTACTACAGTTAATTTGATCTTTAGCTGAAAGTTATGAGAGGGGCCCAAAAACACTAGCTTGTTTCATATATTTATGCTATACACTGGTGTTGTATCACAGTACCTAAAGGGAAATGCAAGCTGACTGTTGTTACAGTGATCATTTTTTAACTGGTGCAAGATGTTAGTTAACCTGCCTCTGCTTTAGTTTTGTTACCTCATTTTTTTTCATCTCCCCTGTTGTCCACCCACCTGCTGTTAAATTTCCACTCGCCTCTTACTAGCACTCAGTCCCGCTTTCTAACCGCAACCAGTCACTCACCTACTTTCTGTCTCCCTTTCAGAGATTCTCAATTAACCTGCTGCATGCTACTGCCTAGACTGCTTCCCTCGGATTAAGAGAACTCCTGAACTGTGGCTTTTGAAAGTAAAAGTGGCCTGCTACCCTACCATTCACCCAATGTATGTTTGCTGTTTATGCTTTCAATAATACTGTAATTCACACCTCCTGGGTCTCAACTGCACAGCACCAATACCCACCCAGCTCCTCAGCCCTCCTCTAGTTGTTATGATTTTCACTCACCCCTTCCTGAAGCCCTCTAGCATTTCTTTGCAAGCTCTCTCCTTATACTATTCTTATGTCCACTCTCTACCTGCTACCCTGTATCTGCTATACTACAGTCTCCTCTTCATTCCCCACTTGCTCCAACACTGTTATAAACCCCTTTGCTTTTTTCCTCTCCTTGTAATTTGTTACCTACATTCTCCCCTCTCATCTCTCTCATGTTCTCCCTGGCATGAGTCTGTCTTTCCTCCCCAACTATCCCCTATAGTGCTTAGAGGTTTAAAGATCGAACCTAAACGTGTTAAAAACAGGGCTGTGATACCATATCCAAGTTCACAACCTGCCCCAGCCCACTCATACTTGTAGCTCGTGATACACTTAAAGACTGTTATTTGCAGTTTTGCAGTTCTGTCTCCAGCTCAGGGCCAACCTGCTCCATTCTCCCTCGCTAAGCTCGGGCTCACTCCAGTCCCCTAACCTACCCCCATTCCTACCCACCCCTTTCATTAGATATATAGCCAAGTACACCACACCCCTAAACTACCCACACACCATCCCAAACCCCTCCCACATATCCTTCTTCTCATTCCATCTCTCCCAAGCTACACACTGTCTCCATCGCATCTATATTATATTATCGTATGATAAAAATAGTGAATGCTATTTCATCATACCGATAATATCTAAACAACAAAATATCAAACAAACGGAGCAGCAAATTTTTTCCCCAGGGAAAAAATTTGCTGCTCCAAAAAAAAAAAAAAAAAAACAAACACAAATTTAAGTGGGGGGCTTCGCCCCACTCACCCACTGGTGTGGGGGGATTTACCCCCCTACTTAAATATACCAACTCTGAGATTGCATCACTGTGAAGGAAATTGCATCACTGTGAAAAAAATGGCAAAGTCCCGAAGACGGCCCACCAAATTTTTTCCCTGGGAAAAAAATTCGATGTGCCGTGACTTCGCTATTTTGCCATTTCGACAGTATCGGATCGCATTCGCTATTTAGTCCATTCAATACTGTCATACAGACCCGTCTCCACCCTACATCCCTTATCAGTACACAGTTCCCTACCCTAATTACTCTACTCTACTTCCCCTGCTATCTTTTTCTACTCCTCCCAAAATGGTGCTCCATCACCTTTTACTATTCATCACACTACTTTTATACCTTCTCTACCTCACTTACAATGCCACTAACTTCCATTTCTATCACATCCAACACTGCCACTCCCAACACATACAGACACAACAACTCAACTTCCACTGAAGCCTTATAGCATCATCAGCCCTCATGTACATCACTGCAGCAACATTCTCCTCTTCCACTTCAATTACACAAGCCCTCCACTCATTGATCTACATACAGGTATTACCAACTCATGGAAAACTTAGATACTTAGTATTGCACTCCTTAACATGAATTAAACTACAAGCAGATAAACATCCCAATCCTGGCCCTAACTACAACTCTTCTTGCAACAAGTGCAACCCTCCTGAATTCACCTCTACTACTACTACACAAAATCTTGCTGGTCCAACTCCAAGTACTTCACTTCCCATAACCTCCAACTCAGATATACTAATAACAAATTTCAACCTCAGAAGCTTCCTAAATAAAATAACAGAATTCCATGCTACCTTGGCCACCTACTCCCCAGACATAGCGGTCATAACTGAAACCTGGCTAAAGCCCCATATCAAAGACTCTGAAATTACAACTAATAGTTACAACATCATAAGACAAGACAGACTAAACAAACGAGGTAGTGCTGTAGCGGTTATGTTCAAAGACTCTCTTACAGAGGAAAAACTAAAGTGTACTACCCCAGCCATCCCCAGTGCAGAAATACTAGTCACATGCCTGAAACTTAACACTCAAAAAGCCATTAATATTATTGCAATATACCTGATTTCCGGTAACAACCTCCCAGTACTGAATCCCTCCTATCTCTGCTGAGAGACGAAATTGT
This sequence comes from Protopterus annectens, assembly GCF_019279795.1. Taxonomy (NCBI): domain Eukaryota; kingdom Metazoa; phylum Chordata; order Ceratodontiformes; family Protopteridae; genus Protopterus; species Protopterus annectens. The sequence goes on from NC_056739.1 coordinate 962,308,088, forward strand.
TCTGCATCTGCCTGCCTGAACTGACTGCTGATTGCCTCAAATTCTTCTTACTGACTTTATGTCTGTTCTTCCCTTGCTGATTTGTGTCCCCCACCAGGCAGGTTTTTGCCTAGTATGTAACTAGTTTAGCTGTATGGACTGTTGCTTTATAGTGTTGAGATCTGATACAGGAAGACTTCAGCAAGCCAGAGTCACTCTGTGCCAACTACATTTTGTTTGTATACTGCTGCCCTTGTTTCACCTGGGTTTGGCTCTACTGCAATAGGTGAACCAGTACACACTGACTTATGATTTACGTATAGCACTAGGACAGTTAATTTCACACTATTGGCTTGGATTTATCAGGTAGGACAACAGTCTTCTGAATTTTTGACAATTTTTGATTTCCTTCAAGATGAAACTAAATCTTGTGATCTGGTTCATTTTCTTACTTGTACTAAAGTTGAGAGCTCCTTCTACTTAATTATGGGGATAGTTCATCAGTTAGGTAGTCAGTAATAATACCTGGATGTATATTGGTCTATGGAATGACCTAGATCACAATTTGCTCTGTCCCCTTCTTTCGCCAGTTTACTCACTTTAGGATCAACTACGTAAACACTACTAACTTTATTGCATTGTCACGTGCACCTTTGCTTACAACACAGTGAGTGTTCATGGCTCATGTCTTCCTCCATAAGGACTCCCAAGGCTGCAGCAATTGATGGAAATATATTAGTTATAGGTGACCTTCTAGTTAGGCCCAATAATACTCCACTCACCAGGCTGTGCAGGGACATGGTCTTGGGCAGCTCACTCTCTCTCTCTCTCTCTAGTCAGGATGTTACCAAAGCCTTTGAGTTTCTTTACCCTAAGAATTAACATGCTTTTATTGTCACTCACATCAAAGTAAATGATCTTAGATGCTTCACCCTAGGGGGAATGCACAGAGAGAGAAAGAGAGAGAGTGTGGAGTTTCACATACATGTGTCTGAGGCGCAAAAAACATATATCTTGAGCAGTTTCTTGCTTGAATAATTTCACAGTTTCAGTAAAACATAATTGATTTCAACAACTGGCTTATCAGACTCTCAAGGGGGATTAAATGTGGGTCATTATGGAAGGAGATGACTGAAAAGCCTGCTTTACCTAGGATGGTCTTCAAATCTTTCCTCAATTCTTCCACAAACTGGGTAAGAACTTGTCTGTTCTCATAGTGGCTTTTTAGACCAAATTGATTTTTAGAACAACTCAATCTAATACAATTTGAATCCAGACTACTTAAGGGTGGTTCTGCTCAATGCCAGGATTTTGAACAATACACTACCTAATTTGGAAGCCTTCCTAATGATATGTACATGTATTCCAAGAGAAACTGGGTTTTAGTGCTGTGATAACACGCCCACCTCCCCCCCACACACAACAGGGTATAGTCCACATATCACTCTTTTTACCTTCCTGGGGACTGAAATGTTTTATTAACTCACACCATATACTTCTGAATTCCAGTTCTTTGACATTTTGGTCAAATTTGATAAAAATCAGTGACCACATCACTGCCAATTATAGACTTCTTGCAGTGGTACTGAGGACCACAGAAGGTACCTTAACAAATTGCCTTTCTTATCTATTAATCCTAAAACCCAAATGTTTGGCAAATTAATTAATACTTCATCATTTAGGAGTCTTACACAACTTGCAATAAATATACCCACCATTTTACAGATTTTATTAGTTTAACTGCCTAGATCAAATGGCCAAGTTCCCAAGGGAAAGAGAGAAAGATACACCACAAGAATGATGCCTTTGCCTGTACGTGTACTAACAATTTCCCCTCCTTGGTCAGCTATGACTATCAGATCATCAGCTTTTTCCCTAAAATAAGTACCAAATTGCCCTGAAATGCATATAAATTCAGGAACTATTTCAAAGCCAACATTATATGCCTTAAGAACTTCAAAAGCACTTTATTCCCAACCATAACTATTAACCTCCTAGTGCAAGAAATCTGAACAAAGCCAAACATAATGTGGGACAAGGGCCTTAAAATAGGGACAGTTTTTAAATATTGTTTTTATAAGCTATGAAAGTTGATAGAATGCCAGATTTTGCATTATCATGCATTTTCCAAAGGATAAGAAGTCTGAAATTCAGCTGTCATTGTTTAGTGACTTCAATCCTTAATGATTTGTTGTAAAAACCACCATTTTTTTATGAGGAACAGATCAAAAATATGAGACACAAATCTGGACAGTTGAGCAGTATGTTCCCAACTGACCTCATATCTAAGGGCACCACATTTAACCATGATTTCTTAATGCCATGCTAACCAATGTACAAGATATGTTAGCATCTATTACACAAAAATACAGTGGGGAATTCAAATGTAAACCCCTATGATAAACTCAAGAGATAAACCTTACAACAGGAGGAGAAAATGATATGCTCCATAAAAAAAATATCTACCATCAGTCAGAATGCATATATACAGATCTGCAAGGACTATAAATGCATTGTTACAGAGTAAGGCTAAATATGAAATGAACGTAGACAATTCTTTGAAGGATAAACCCAAACTTTTTTCAGCTATAGCATTTATTTTATTTATTTTTTAGTTAATATTTGTCTACTGGGAAAGTCCGACTTGGAATGAAGCCAATTTTCAGTGGAGGCCTTGGGAGAAATGCTCCAGACACATATCTATATATGTCTATATTAGGAGTATTAGAAGTAATACCCTAAACTGCACCAAACTCGAAATGAACACCACTGCTTCTTTTGATACTGAAACCATAGCAAATTACATTGCTGCCAAATTTAGCTCACAGTTGTCCCCCCCTCTCATACCCAAATGTCTACACCGTTGAATGTTTTAACCTTTGTCAACCCACTACCATTATAGACTGGATCCTAGAAGCTTGGACACTATACCAATCTGCCTTATTGTTAGCTCAAAGTGCATTACTGTTTAAGCTTTTATTTATTTTTTAACAAGGAATGCGTCCAAGCTCTGAAGAACAGCAGCTATGGAGTTTCTACACAAGGGGTTGGTGTTGTAACTGACTCTTAAAATTAGTGTCCTGTTATCCTCACTAGTATTAATTATCCACAAAATCAAAAAGCAGATATTAGTTGATCTTATTAGTGGTGAAACTGACAACTTACACTCTACCTTAGGCAATATGGTTTGGGGAAGGGTAGGGTTTTGCTTGCTTATTTTGTTTGATGTTTTTGAGGATATTACTGTTGCCAATGGATTGAGGCAGGGTCATTCTGTCCATGTCATTTATCTAAGGCATTCAGTATGTTTTCCATGCAGGACTTCTTTATGAACTTATCAACTTAAATAAATATTAACCTCAGTATTACTCAAAGGATTATTAAACGGCTCTCTGATCAGACACACAGGGTGACAGTTGATGACATCCTCTCACCTAATAGATTAGTCACTAGCGGCATCCCTCGGGGACCTGTGCTGTATTTCCCTTATTTTGGCATCTACTTTCTAATGTGAAGAAAGATGTCCAAGGTTTGTAGCTGGCCAATGCTGTGGATGTCTGCAAACAGGGTGCCATTACTGATTCACCCAGAGACTTGTATTCTTCAAGAAGGGCTAGATATGGTTAGCACTTGGTCTTTTGACAATGGCCCCAGAGTTAATGCAAAAAAAAAAATACAATGTAGTGACAACTGAAAACCTGGTCCTTCTCAATGATTATCACATAAATGGAACCCTGCTTAAAGTCAATATAGTTTTTAAGACATCTATGCCTTTTCACTGACAACCTGATGAAGTATCAAAGTAAGGACACCTTTCTTCATTGCTCAGTTTATTATTAAAAGGTACATTTTCAAGCTCCAAAGGTGTCTTAGTTCCTCTCTATTTCTCCCTTATTAGGCCAAAGTGTTGAATATAAAGCAGCAACTAGTATGCATCTTACAAAACAAAATAATTCATCTTGAAAGACCTCAGCATTTCACCACCAAGAGAAGCATATGGCTTGGCAAGCTTAGTTAACTACATAAATTAAAACATCTTTCACATTTTTTCCATGTTGTATGACTCCTATGTGGAAAACTCTGTCTTGGTTGCTGAGCTATGAAAGACCCTACTTTACCAGACCTTTGACATCTCAGAAACACTGCTGGTGTTGGGAACACTACTAGTGAACTCTATTCTAACATTTTAACATAACTATGACTTCTTGGAAGGCTAGATTCATTACACAAAGGCTTCCTTATCTGCGGAACAAATTTCCTTTAGCATCCTTCATTTCAGTCTTGATGATTGGATGGGTTAGATAAATGTACCCCAGGAATTAGTAGTACATGACCCTTATCGATAAGGGGAGATTAACCTAAAAGTGATATTTCCTAAGCTGTATGGTTAGGCTGCAAATAGTTGTTAAACTGCCTGCCTAATACTAACCAATGAACCTGCAATTTCTCATCAATGACTTTAAAGCACTGTGAGGAGTACTTAAAAATAATGCACTGCAAAGACATAGAATTAGAAAGAATCAGCAATAACTACAATATGGAAAAAATCAAGAAATGACAACATGACTCAGATCACTACATTACAACTTTATTCTACTGCTCAAATATATTGTGAGTCACGCTGACTGCCAACTAACTGCACTCCAGTGCATTTGTGCTTAGGGAGGTATTTAATTGTATGACTGGTAATTGAGTGAATTGTTTTGTTTCGATCTATGTATGCCGGGGTTATTTTCTGTGAAGTTTGCAGTGCAAAATATTGATTTTACAATTGACAAAACAAAACTAAACAAACCCCAAAAAAAGATACAAAGACATAGTATCCATTCCTAGCCATAAAAAACAACAGTGATCAAACTTACCTGTACTTCATTCAACCATGGTGTACAAGCTTCTATCGATATGTAGTTAGATGCTGCCTCTGCGCAGGCCAATATGAAAATAAAGGCAGCATGTAGTACTTCCAGGCCAGAGATTTGGGATGACTTAAAGAAACATGCAGCAGAATGTAGGATAACATCAGGTGTTCATTATTACAAGTGGGAATTATGGTCAGGTGCTCACTGAAGGTACTGTGTAAAAGTTTAAGTCACATTATCTGCATGCTTTTAGTAGATTCAAGGACCTAGCATTCCTTAGCCCAAAATTTCCTTCCAAACCCAGAGAGCATCCAACACTGCAGGTGGAAGAATCAGAAAAGCCTTCAGTACGTGTTTTTAATTTGGATGAAACAGCAGTTACTATGGCCCACTGTTAGAATAAACCACAGAAATCAATAGTGTGGGACAATTTACAGGTCTAGGTGACAGAAGAGAAGCTAATGTAGTGCTGGTGTGAAAAATTTGTAGATAAATGCATAACTGCAATCTTCCCACACTTGTTTACAATCTCCAACAGATGGTGTGCCAGCTATTCTGAAAACCAGTGGCCCACTGAAAACAAACTGACCAAATTCACCTATGATATCATGCTACTATACAAGCAGACAGCAAAGAATGACTCAGTCTTGCTTTTTTGGGGGGGGGGGGGGGGGGTTAAGTTTCAACTTGCACTACAGAAGCATACACATCAATTGTTCACATTTTTACAGAATGTCCAATTTTTGCCTCATATTCTTGGTCTGTTCTTCATAATACTTATGGTTTCCCAGCACATCAGAGAGGAACTGAAGTCACTAAATAACGACAGATCTTTGGAGTTTCAGATTGCAGAGAATGCATGCTAACCAAAACCTGTTATTCTAGCAACTTTCCAAGTTTTTAAGAGCAATATTTAAATTCTTCCATATTTTTGTAGCCTTTGCCTCCTATTATGTTTGGCTTTGTCGAGATTTCTTGTGCTAAGATGTTGAGAGGTATGTACAAAAGTGATTACGCATTAGTATAAAACTTGCAGAACACTGCACGGATTTCTTTAAACTTGGGGTATCTTGGTGTGCTTCTCCAATTTCCAAAACAAAAACATCAGGAGATGAGACCACAAGTTTTACTGGATGTAAAAAAAAACATTTATTTATATAATATGATAACCAGAAGGTATTAAACAGCTATCAATCAATCACTTACATTAGGGCATGACATACTGTTAGAGGCCAAACTCATACAAGAATCTTGGATGCACACAATCCCTTTCTAAGTCAGATATGTTACACTGCATTTTTTTACAGCAACACCACTTAGTTGTGATTTCTGATCTGACAATTGCTCTTTTTTCTTTTCACAAGTCTGTTCCCACTAACAGCGAGCAGACTACAAGGGAAGAATGGTCACACTCACATTTTTTTTCATTTCAGTTTCTTAAACATATAGATATCAAAGATCAAGGTAACATCAAAGGTCAACAACAATAAAAAGAACCACATGGAACATGTATAAGCAAAACTGTAAGAAACACACACATTTTATGGAGCATTTTTTAATATGTTACTCATTTTAGAAATGATTCCAAGATGTTGCATAATATTTCAGTATTGAGGGCAAACTGAGGTAGGTAGCATAGTCAAACAACCTGGTAGATTTTTTAATCCCTTCTCCCACATAATCTGAAGTACTGCTGTTGTAGCCATAAGAATGTTGGGGGGTGATGATTTATAACAGATTCTACCAAAGTGACCTCTCTAAGTCACAGTCTACCGTCCATTGTCTACTCTGAAATATCAGGCATCCTGCAGGGCTCCGTCCCTGAAGCATTGCTACTTAACTACCTACATTAAATGTCCTCATCATGTCCTGAAGGGCCAGAAATATCCTTCCATAAGCAGACAACACTACCATCTGGGAACTCTGCAGCTTACCTGAGACCATCTATGAGTCACAGTTCTGTTATGTCAGGTATATGAACAGACGTGATTCAACTTTAATCTTCCAAAACCAGTGCTGTAGTTTTTAGAAGTGGTAAGTGCCTTGGCTTATGCAATGAAAACTGCTACCTTACTAGCCTGGATGGAAACCCTCTAAAACTAGTGTAATTTATAAATAGAAGCAAATAAATTCCCAGGTCTAAATGAATATGTATCATTATTACCTCTATTGAAATTAAAGACAGCTAAAATATGAATTTAAGTGCAATATTTTATTTAACCAATAGGTGGTGCAGTTGTATTGCTAAATAAGTTCCTTTTAATGTGAAGCTTTTTAAATGAGATTTAATTTAAGCCCCTTTATATGAATAATTGTATTAAATTTTAGATAGAAACATATTAATTTATGTATATAAGTTAGAAGTTTTTAATAATATATAAAATATGTGAATTGAATGAGTATTTATTTATTCTTAAGAATTTATATAGAATTTTTAATGTTTTTATTTATAGAAGGAAGTAATAGCAAATTGAATATTAATGAGCCCAAAGATGTATGCTGATTTGTGTATTTGAATTTAATTGACATTTGGCAATTGGATTATGTTAATAGAAGGATGTATAAAAGTGATTTATTGAATGATCTGATGAAGTCCAGTGGATAGGACAAAAATGCGTATAAATTTGAAATTGCGTTAATGACAGTCTTTAAATTGTTCAAGATAGTTTATTTTATTGCCTTACTTTGTGGTGGATATTAAAGTACTTTTACGGAGACCTTCTTTGTGGGACGTTGCACTCTTTTCTGTGTTCCTCGTAATTTATAAATACCTTGGGATCAATCATGACCAATCTAGTAACTTCTCCACACACATTTATCGTGTGACAAAATTACATGAATAACACTATGCTTCCAAGCAGGATTATCAGTCTTCTGACTAAAGTGCAGGTTTGCATTTAGCAAAGGTGTCTTTCATTGCACCCCCTGAATACTCCCTTCCTATCATACTAAACCCCAGACTATGCAGAATCAATTGTGTCAGTTTATTTTTTAATAACATGCAACCTTTATTAAAACTTTACATGCATGTATGTACAGCATAAAACAACAAACTATAATGAACAAATGATTAGAAGTGACCCTGTTACACTATAATCTTCATCATAACTTGATAATCACACAGATTAAGCACTGTGTGCGCTCTACAATCCTTATTATATTCCCATCCTTTTCATATATGCCCTAACACACTGCTATAGCGAAATACATACGAGTAGGAACATATACTATAACAGGGACAGTTTACAGAAAATAAAACATATTTACAACAAGTAAAGGAGAATCTGTCACTTTATTATTGTTGTAGACAAGAAGCGTTGTCACTGTTATGCAGTCAAACAGGCAATCTTGGTTTCCCATTAAAGACGTACTTTTCTGGTTATCACACTTTTGTACAAGCTCATTTACATGGATGACTGCAAAGCCTTACATTGACACATTCATTGTAAAATGTGTACAACATGACTCTCATGTCTTCGGCTTCCAGTGCTTTGAATCTGTCCATCCTACCACTGCATGTACTAACACAGCCTTTTCACACATAAGCCTTACTATTTGGAACAATCTTTAACCTACTTTCATCTTTTAAATTGCATCTTCTTCATTAGTTAATGGGCGATTTACTAGGTTAATGGCACAAGACACTCTACAAGCCTAGCCAATAATACCCATGGTATGATAATATTATATCTTAATTCTCCGAATGTGGAAAGGAGTAGTATCAGGGTAGTGGGTCACTGGGTGTTGGGAGTAATTTTACAGACTGCTTCTGTCCATAAGGAACATGGGCAGTACCCCAGAAGTTAATTTACAGTTCCCCATCCATTTATCCAATTTATTTTAAAGAGAGTGAGGGACAGGCTATGTTTTACAAAGTTGTGAAGTTCAATACACAGATGAGGTAGCCTTTGGGATAGAAATCTGTCTCTCCAGCAAATTCTGTTAAGAGTCACAAACGAGGTTCAGATCCATGGAATGTGTAACTCTTGTATAACTCACCTGGCGAATATGTAACATTTTTATCAGGGCTGAATCAGAGAATGCCTTGTAGGTCAGGCATAAGTCACCTTTCAATAAGCAATATGAGATGGAGTAAAGAGATAGGGCCTTTAGTCGGTCTGCAAATGACAAGTGTCTTACACTCTGTATTTTTTAGTGAGAAACCACTGGGACTGCTCTGATTGGTGTAAGTGCCTGGTTAGGTACATGCAGAAGGGAGTATTGTACTCCATTATGGGCCTGATGAGGGCCAAGTGCAATGGCACTATCATTTCCTTTGATCTTGATGCCATGCCTTTAAGTTGAGCCACACAGGATTTCTTCCCTATCATAGCTAACTGGTGGTCAAAGTTAAGGTTACTATCTATCTGTGTTTCTAGGTCCCTCACCACTGGGTCTACTTTTAGGAGTGTGCTATCAATATTATAATTTGCAGAGATATCTGACTTACTGAAGGGTATGATTACACATTTTTTTAGCATTAGTCTTAGACCATGGTTTTGACACCACATGTTTGTCATTTTTAGGCCTGTTTGTAGGATGTCAACATCATTTGGGGTTTCAGTGATTGCTCCCAGCTTGCAACTGTCAGTTAACTCGGTAAGCCAAAGGTCCCCAACACTGGCCTTCACTTTAGAAAAGTATATATCAACAGAAGGGGGTCCCAACACTGATCCCTGTGGGACACCATTAGTACCATTTTTTTTATCGGAAGTTAATTCACCTATCCACACAACATGTGCCCTGTCAGTGAGCTGGTTTGCTATCCATCTGATGATGTAGGGGTTTATGCCTAACTCAGTAAGTTTATCTAAGTGGCATGTTCCATTTTGCCCTCATCCATGAATATGGTGACTTTCTCGAAGAAGTCCACCCGATTCAGTAGGCAAGCCTTCCCTTTGACAAAGCCAAATTGGGTCTTGTCTAGTGTTTGGAGATTTCCTGCGCTGTTACTGATCAGGTCCATGACAATTCTCTCCATTGCCATGCAGATTAGACTGGTCAAGCTTATGGGTCTGCAGCTCCTTGGGTCAGTTGATGCCCCCCCTCCCTTGTGCAGAGGGGCAACTGTTGCAGTCCTCCATTTCTGAGGGACAAAGCCTGTCCTGAAGCTGAGTTTAAAGATGGTTTCTAGTGGGCCTAATAGATTCTGTTTTAAGTTATCTAAGAAACATCCTGGAATGTTGGTAGGACCATGGAGGCTGTGTTTTTGACTTTTGTGAGTGCAGAAAGGACCTGTTCCCTCATAGCGATCAGTAAGGGGATGGTTGAGGGTATTTCTTTGGGTGCAGTAGGAAGTAGTGGGGAGGAAAAGTCTGAACTGAACTTTTTGGCCCGCAGGGTTGCTATACTTTCAGGCTGAGTGCAAGTGTTGCTGTTCATGATTACTTCTGCACATTGCTGAGCATTTCCCACTGAGGTTATGAGCATAATTAAAAAAAGCCATATGGTTATCTTTTACCTGGGAGCCATAGTTTGCTTTGGCAGATTTGACCATCTCTGTAATTTAAACAAAAATAAAAATGCACCATGCGGACTGTCAGACAAGTATTTTAATAACCAAACATTAAAATGTCCAGCAGTTAAAAGTTGGTTAAGCGCTTTCATCAACCAAAGAATGACTTCATCAGAACACAATACCACAAATTAATTAAGCTTATATACTCTCCAAATTCAAATATTTAACTAATTAAATAAACTCTTAAAGCAACATACTCCATTTGTACCATAGTTAAAAACAATTTTAAATATAACAATAATAAATTTCTAAATAAATAAATATGCAAGTATATTTATATATACACATGTATATTAACATTTTATATATATTCTTGTCCACATTTCCAGGTGTGCTTTTTATTTTTTGGGCTGTTTTAATCTATTAGTCCTCTCTTTTAATACTGATAAAATAAATAAATAATCATTCAAACCAGGAAGAAGGTTTGAAGCTAGCCTAAGCCGCCACATTAACTCTTTCTTAACCAAACAATTTTTCCAATCTCCCCCTCTACCATCAAATTCATCAAATTCAAATTCAACAATGTCAATAATACCAAATTTAAACCCTACATAACCATTACAAGCTATAGAATGCCTGTAAAAGGCGTTGGTCTCTTTTTTATTTTTTATTACATAAAAATGTTCGTAAATCCTGCATTGGAGAGCCCTCTCGGTTTTGCCAATATAAAATCCACTGCAAGTATTACATAGGGCAATGTATACTAACCTGCTCGTGTGGCAATTCCCCTTTCTTAAATGTAAAACATTCCCACCCATATTGTTTAAGATAATAGGTGAGGTCTGTAAAATGTATTGGCATTGTGAGCATCGCCCACAAGGTTTGGTAATTTCACCCAGATTACATTTAATACCACCAACTCTCTCTGAATTGGTTTTCAAATTGATGCCCACCTTAGTGGCAAAAGTGGGTATTGTGTTCTGATGAAGTCATTTTTTGGTTGATGAAAGCGCTTAACCAACTTTTAACTGCTAGACATTTTAATGTTTGGTTATTAAAATACTTGTCTGACAGTCCGCGTAGTGCATTTTTATTTTTGTTTTTGTTTTGGTGAAATTCATGCACCATCTCACCAGTTTTTATTTTAATTTCATCTCTGCAATTTGTTTGTTTAGAATAGTTAGTGTTTTTTTTCACTGTTTAATCTGTTCCTTTTTGGCTTTGCAGAGAATTTTTTTACTTTTGTTTTATAGCCTGTTTGTGCTAGGGGTCCATCAGGGTGATTTACTTTTATCAGTAATCCTAAGTTTGACTCAGACAGGTACTGCTTCCTCTGTGCAGTTATGAATATGGATGTACACTGCTTTTGTGTACAGTTCAAAGTAGGCCTCCATGTGATCCGGGTCTGGAGGCTCTCGGAAGTTTAATAAACTGTCACTTAGTTTGAGGTAATTGGCCTTAGCAAAGTTCTTTTGGAGTTTGATGGTGGTTCTAGGTTAGTTTTAATACAAAAGGAGATCATCCTGTGGTCAGATCATGCCAGGGGAGAAGTTAATGCATGGGAGGGAGCAGCATTACCCCATTTTCATGACTACCAGGTCTAGGATATTTGTACTCTAGTTGGGGAACCAGCTAATTGCTCCAGGGTGTTTGTGTTGAAGAAGTCAAAAAACCTTTGAGTAAGTGAATTATGGGTCGTATAAGTCCCCCAGTTTATGGACAGATAGTTAAAGTCACCCATAAGTATGATGCTTAAGTGAATGTTAAGAGATTGCAGTAGGTTTAGGTAAAAGGTGTGGTTTTCCAGACTTATGATAGAGGGTCAAACCTATAGTTAGATGGCCATGGAGCAGCTCAAGTGAGTCATGCTGTTGGACCAGTCTAGCAGAGTATTTGTCCTTTATGCAACAACAGGGATGTAGCTGCACTAGACTAGTCACAGAGCAACTGAAATTTCCTCAAATGCTTTATTTAACACTGCTGGACTGCATTTCTTGGACCATGCATTGTCTTTAGCATGACTGGATAATTGTGCATAGCTGTGGCAAACCTTGCCTTTTATTGCTGCATGTATGCACAATATTGTAATTTTGTTAATTTTTCAAACTTTATAACCAGACTGCAACCGAGGTTGAGTTTTCCTTCCATCTAAATAAATAAGTAACACATAATATTACATCTGCCTAATACCACATGCAAACAATTACTGCTTCACATCTAAATGTCTGTCTATTGTTTGTTTTGTGCTCCGGGTGAAATCCACTGGTTTCAGCAGCTCAAAAAAGTAGCTTGCAGTTAGCTGTTTCACACTACATGAAGAAATAATAGCAAACAGCTACAGTAATGTTTTGCACCTATGTTTACTTTTGTTTTTCACCACTATGAAACAAAGGAAGAAAGTAAAACAGTACTTTAAAGGAGTTAAAAAGGCAACCTCTGTTCAGAACATATCTTGCAGTAAACCAAATACTGAGTGTATTTTGAATCAACCCACTGCAGGATCCTTTCTCTGGTTTACAAATTCTTAACAAAACATGACAATGTATGTCGCAAATAGTAATTTGAATTTACACTTGCAATCCAGCTTGCATCTATGAAAGTGTAGACTGGACAAGTTCTCTGAGATGCAACTCCAAATGTTGGCTTATTAATGTGTAGTTAATGATACACACACACACACACACACACACACACACACACATGTAAAATATACGTACACACACACACACACACACACACACACACACACATGTAAAATATACGTACATACATATACATTTCATTTCACTGAAACTGACTGCTAAGCAAGTCACTGTCTTCAAAACAATAGTGACCATAACATGGCACAGTATCTTGTCTGAGCAGCCATATTCAAGTTTTTTTCAAAAACTAAAAGACCACCTAACATCTAACTGGATCTAGTCATACGCATGGTAACATCTCACCAGACTGTTTCCCTTTCTACGCTTTTACTGTAACTGACTAAACTTCACTTACACGCCTTCTCATTCCAACTTCTCTGTTTCTCCTTACCTCTCCTGTAACATTTCTTTCTTTCTACTAGTGAAGAGCTCTCTCTAGCGTTACTATGACAAATTACAATACCAGCTGGATGAGAATTTAATATGCAATGAAAACACAGAGCAGAAATTACTGTATTAGAAGCTGAAGATTCTTCAGAGATGGCCAGCAAAGATATTCTTGTAATTGGTGAATCAATTATTAGAGGAACTGATACTTATATTTGCAGAGATGATAATGAATATCAAGTAGTGTTTTGCTTGCCAGGAGCAAAAATAGAAGATGTGAAACAGGCCTTGGAATGCCTTAATGTAAGGAAGTATGAATCTGTTTTTATTCATGTTGGTACAAATGATGTCACCTGCAAGGATTCTCTGACTGTTAGAAGGGAACTGACAGCCCTTTTAGATAGGATAGCTTGTACTAGTGTTAGGACATATTTTTCACAAATCACTTATAGAAAGGATAGTCAGGTCACTGTGAATGAAATGATTTTTGGATAAACACCTACATGGAAAACCTGTCTTGTTTTAAGAAATGGAAATGTGTAGAGCATCCAAGCCTTGTTTTGAGCACACACGTGTTCAAGACAGGATGGTGTACATTTGTCAAGATCAGGGAAGAGCATTTTTGCAACAGATATTATGCAATATTTGACAAACACTAAGCAGGATTTTTGCCAGGTCGAAAATTTAACAGTTATAGCCACATTTGATGCATCTCCAATGGTTGTTAATGCTAGCGCATAGTGTTTTTTATTGGAAAATTTGCTACATTCCCAAAAGATTGATGTTGTTATACTGTGTGAAACATGGTTAAAGAACAATGACTGGAAACCAATTCTGTCAGGATATAAATGTTTTACTGTAACAGACATTCTAACAAAAAATCAGGTGGAGGTGTTATGATAGGGATTAAAGATAGCTATGAGACCTGTGATTATTACATGTTCAACGATAACACCAATACTTTAGACTGTGTAACTGTGACAATAAAAACAACCCTGGAACACATAATAATTGTTGGAGTGTATAGACCACCAAAGTCAAGTGCAGAGATGACCTAGAGGAATTCATACATTTCTTGCATGAAACACAGGGGGGAAGAATAATATTAGCTGGGTCTTACATTTACCAGAAACAGACTGGAATAATATTGATTCAACAATGTTAGTAAGGAAATTATTCATAGAGTATATTCAGGAACAACAATTGCTTCACATTGTAAAAAATCCTACCCGGAGTTGGAACATGCTAGATATTATTTGTGTTCCAAAGAAATTTTAACTTTAAGTCAAGTTTTACTACCATTGATGTGCAGTTATCACGCAGTTATTAAGGTTAATTTGTCGCTAGATAATTCTGACAAACTGAAATCTAAACCAATGCACAGAAGGTTAATTACAGATTATATGGAAGCAAAACAGTCACTATGTAAAACTAACTGGAATGAGGTGTTCAGTGGAAAAGCTGCAGATGGAATGTGGAAAGTTTTTGAAAGAGAAATTGTCTGAGTGCAAAAAAGTCAAAAAAAAAGTTTTAACATTAGGATCTAGGCATACAACATCAAGGGGGTATATTTCCATAAGAACAAGTTATCGGATTAAGGTCAGAGACAAAGAATATAAGAAATGGAAGAGAGGTCGAACTACAACTTTGAAAACTGAAATAAACAAACTGAACAAACAAATTAAGCATAGTGCGAGACAAGATCAAGAAAAAATTTGAAGAAAATGTATAAAGATATTGAGCATAATAGGAAACCTTTTTAAGATATGGAAGGAGTAAAGACACAAATTGATAAACTGTGTGCAGATTATAAAATTTATTCTCAGACACAACAGATTATAGATATATTTACAAAATCTTATGCAAAGCAGATTGGCTCCACAAAAGGGATGATAAATTGTCCTAGTGACATCCAGGTAAACCAGATACTGGATTCAAATTAGATTATATTGAAACAGAACTGCATAAACTGGATCCAAACAAAGTGCAAGGAGGAGATGGTATTAGTATCAATGACCTGAGAACACTTCAGCAAGAACTTACAGTGCCATTATATCTATTATTCACTAAGTCATATAAATATGGGGATATTCCTCAAAATTGGAGACATGCACTTATTAAACCTGTCTTTAAAGGAAAGGGAAGTAGGACAAACCCAGACTCATACAGACCCTTAAGTCTACTTACATGCTGTGGAAAATTAATGGAGAAGGTAATATTCGATAAATTATTGTCAGACCTGGATAGGTTGGGACTAGAAACCATGTATCAGCATGCATATGTGGAAAATAGATCTATTACCACCTGTAACGTGATGTTCTATAACAATATAAGAACAGCTATGAATGAAAACATATGCTGTGATGTAATTTATATAGGACTTAACTTCAGCATTTGACAAAGTCATACACAAAACACTGATCAATAAATTAGTACAACTAGGTATTGCTAAACTCTTGATAAGATGGATAGCTGCATGACTTACAAATAGGACATGGCAGGTATCATACAGCAACTGGACAGGTGAATACCTTGGTTACAGTCAGGGTGCCCCATGGGGCTCTGTCCTAGGCCCTTACTTGTTTAGACTTTATCTTTCAGACCTAACTTTTTCATCTAAGGTGTTCTACAGTCTATACGCCGATGACCTGAAATGGGGTATACTGATTACAAGTGCTACAGATAAGGCATGTCTGCAAAATAACTTGACTAAACTGACCATTTGGGCACAGAAGAATAATATGCTGATAAATACATCAAAAATTAAACATATGAGATTTGGGAGACAAACTAAAAGGTGAATATTTAATACAGCACACAGTGATTGAAACTGTAGACTCATTTAAGGACCTGGGTATATGGGTAGATTCAGCTATGAAGTTTTCTAATCATATCAACCAACTGGTTAATGATAGTTACAGAACTATAGGTTGTATAAAAAGATTTATAAAGTCTATGAAATTAAAAATAATGAAATAATTGTTTGTTAGTTACATTACACCCAAACTTGAGTATGGAATAACAATATGGAAACCCTACAAGAAGACAAGCATGAGTAAACTGGAAAGAGTACAGCGGAAATATGCCAAGGGCATCCATGGATATGAAAATTTAAGTTATTATGAAAGACTAAAATATCTGAACTTGTACAGTGTCTCTTACAGATATCTAAGAGGAAATCTTATTCAGGTATTTAGGGCAATTACGGACAACTACCTCTGGGAATGTTTGGGGTTATCAAAACGTTCTACAGAATCATTAAATAACCTATGTAGAAGATTTTAATGGAATGAGAAGTGTACTAATTGGTTCTGCGACAGAGTAGCTGATGCATGGAACAAACTACCAAATTACATTAAAGCAAGCACTAGTTTAGATATTTTTAAGAACAGCCCGGACACTTATCATGGGAACAAGTGTTTTGGTATATTAGTAAGCTAGAAGGGCATTTAGGCCTGTGTTTGAAATATCTGTTTGTATGTATGCATGTATAAATGTGATTAGAATTTATGACACACCCTAAGGTAATAAATTTGTTGTATATTTTATCTTGATTTATATTTTACACAATCTGCAATATAAAGCTTCTTTCAATTTATATATTGTAATATTCTCAATACTTTATTGTACTTTAACTACTAGGGTCTCCATTGGAAATTGGCCATTGCCCAGATAGTACATTCCAGTAAATCCACCCACAACATATCCCCCCCCCCTTTTTTGCATATGGGGTGTGGATGTCACTTCGATAGTGACAATAATCTAGAGCCAATGCTCACACTGTTGGGTAGTCAGTCCTGCTATGGTTGTTCTTTCATACCTCCCCCCCACCCCACACACACACACACACACACACACACACACACACACAGACACACACACACACACAGACACACACACACACACACAGACACACACACACACACAGACACACACACACAGACACACACACACAGACACAGGCCTTTGAGCAATTTGGAGTGTCCAACCCACCTACTGCATGTCTTTGGAATGGGGGAAAAAAACTGCAGCACCTGGAGAAAACCCATGTGAACAAAGTAAGGACATGCAGACACAGCATAGAAGGAACCCCAGCTGAGAACTGAACCTTACCTTTTGCACTGACTCAGCAACATTACATGCTGTGACACTAAAGAGAAATAAATTCACTAACAAGCAAGCAAAACCTGGGTGGATTATTATTCTGACTCTTTCTACAGTGAATTATTTGAATTTATGACAGATTGCCTCTTTAAAACTAATATCTGTAACCATTAACTGTAGCTTTCCTTCCCAGGATTCCTTGAAAAATGGCCCCAGCCCAGTAGACATCACAGTGATCTAAATATAAATGGGGGGGGGGGGGGGCATTTCATAATTATGGAAACAGCATACATACTAGTAGATGTTTCCTTAGAAAATGAGCTAATTCATCTGCATTTTGGATTCCATTATGTGGTGGTTGACTATTATATGTGCTAAGCACAATATTACATAGAGCTCTAGCACAACATTATATAGAATGCTGTCCCTTTTTTTTTGAGGTCTTGGGTTATCTTAGGTAGGTTTGTTGTCAAGGACCTCTTAGACATGAGTGGTGGTGCCAGCAAACCAGACAAGCTAATCTAATGCAATTATTTATTTATTTTTTTGATTAAAAATCTATACGGTTTGATAGCATAAGGAAAAATAACAAATTTAAAATACCAGACAGACTACTGCCATATTTTACCATGAAGCAAGATAAACAAAATGGAGATGAAAGACCTTAGATACACCTGAGAAAGGCAACCAGCATATACAGTGAGATATAATAAGAATGGGAGAAGTGGAGGTGGAAATGCTTGAGACTGGAGGATACTGACATGGGGTAGACAGCAAAGGAGAAGAGAGCTAATGTGGAGAAAAATAAGTTGTATTTGGTGACAAGACTCAATCACAAAAGGAAATAAAAGTCTATACAAGTGACAAAGGAGAACACACAGATTTCACTTACGCTGACTGTTGAATTTAAACTAAGTAAAACAGGGGATGCACTGCCCAAAATGATGACCAATGGGTAGAGGTGGACACATATCATATGTCATGGTGCATGTAGGCACGCAGTGATAAATCGCAGGAGCCAGGTAAGATGGCAGTAAGCAGAATCATGCCGGGTGTGGGGGGGGGTTGGAGATAGTAGAGGTAACTTCATGACACCCATGCAGACGGACAATAGAGGTATGACTGCTGAATCCTACACAAATGCACTTTATAAGCACTTACATAAGTGCATGGATCATGCTATCCCTAATAGAACCAAGATGTTATCCTCCAAAAAAAGGAAGCCAATCTGGTGGTCCTCTGCCATAAACAAACTCTACAACAGAAGAAAGAAATTGTTGCAAAAAAAGAGTAAAAACCCATGACTGGAGGAACTCCCTGGTCAACCTCAGTAAGAAGCTGAGATCCCTCATAAAATCCTGCAAAGCTAGTTACGAAAACAAAATTGCCACTGACTCTAAAGACAACCACAAAGCATTCTATAGCTATGTCAAGAATCTAAATGGCAACACTCAGATCTGCTCTGAGTTACAGCACAATGGCACTAAATATACAGACCCAACTGATATTGCCAACATCCTGGCAGATAGGGTTAGTGCTAACTTTACCCCCCTCTCACCCCCTAGAGGGCCCATCTCTATACTGGAAGAATGCAAAGTTCTTGTAATCACAGCTGCACAGGTAAAAAAACACACTCTCCAAAGCCAAGAACATAGCAACCATGGGACCCGACAATATCCCAGGTTGCGTTCTACATGAACTACAGAATGAACTGGCACCCTACCTAAGTACCATATTCAATCATAGCCTCACCTCAGGCTTTGTACCCGCAGAATGGTGCACCGCGACGGTTATCCCACTCCACAAAGGGGGAGCCACGACTGACCCCGGGAACTACTGCCTCATTAGCCTGACGAGCCTGGTCTGCATGGCCATGGAACATATCATTGTGGAACTCACAAACAAAGACATTGGTAATCTCCAAACTCTGGACCCTACCCAGTTTGGATTTGTAAAAGGCAGATCATGTCTCCTAAACCTGATTGACTTCTTTGAAGCAGTCACCAAAGCCATAGATGAGGGTAAAATGGTTCACACAGCTTATCTAGATCTCGCCAAGGCTTTCAACACCATCCCCCACTCTGGAATTATAGATAAGCTCACTAAACTAGGTATAAACCCCTATGTCACAAGATGGGTTGCCAACTGGCTCACGGACAGAACCCACACTGTGAAAGTAGCGGATTCCAAATCCGACATCAGACCAGTGACAAGTGGAGGACCACTCGGTTCAGTCCTGCATCCTCTCCTGTTTGGTATCTACTTCTCTGAAGTGCAGGCTAACACAGAATGTCGTTGGCTAACAAAGTTTGCAGATGACTGCAAACTAGGAGCCATAATCGAAACTCCTAACGATGTGGACAAACTACAAAAGGGCCTCATTGAGACAGACACCTGGTGTCAAAGCCATGGCCTGAAGCTCAATGCCAAAAAGTGTATTGTCATCCCTTTTGGTAAAAACTCTGTACCCATGAACTACCACATAGCTGGTAGTCTACTTAATGCTGAAAATGTGATGAGACCTTGGGACACAGGTGGACAGTAGTCTCTCCTTTGATAATCACATCGCCACAGTGGTCAGGAAATCCTTCTACGTGGCTCATCTCATGACAAAAGGATTCTCATCCAGAAAAAAAGAGGTAATTGTTCCCCTCTACTCATCACTCATTAGACCCATTATAGAGTACAACGCCCCTTTTGCTATGTACCTCACAAGACATCTACAACAACTGGAAAGACCACAGAAATACCTCACAAAGAGGATTACTGGCCTCAAACAGATGCCCTACACAGACAGTCTCAAAAAACTACAGCTTTACTCCATCGCATATCGCCTACTCAGGGATGATCTCTGCCTAACATCCAAAGCTATGTCAAACCCAGAGCTGTTGGACATGCTCCACTTAAAGAAATCTCAATCCCTTTGTGCTACACGCTCTAGGGACCTAAACCTTGTCACCACAATAAACAGAACATGCTGGAGGGATTGATTCCTGTCCCACAGACTTCCCATACTCTGGAACAGACTACCTATGTCAAACAGAGCTCCTCATTAGCACTCTTCAAGAAAAATCTTGATGATTGGATGGGAAATGGGAAATCACCCTGGGATCACTTTTGTGGCTCTGCTCGACAGGGGCACAGGAAAATAATTTTCTTGGGTGGCGAAAGCCAGGGTACATTTTTTGGCTAGGCTTGTATGGGCCCTAGGGCCGATAGCCTAGTACCTACCTATGAACACCGTTGAGAATGCTACCATTCAGTACATACAGAAAGTTCGAAATTATGGTGCATAATCTAGTCCTGTGGCAGATAAAGCCTTGGCTACAACCCAGATAACATATTTTCAATAAGAGGCATGGGTGTGCAAGGGAGAGTAAACTTGAGTGCTCAACACCAGCTCTCTCATCCTCAAGGAAAGGGAGGCTACTAAGCGTCTGGCAATGACAACGCCTATAGTGGTGGCTGGGTATTATTACCCATCTGTAATGGCCATGTTGGCTTACCCTGTATCAGGCAGGGACATTCATGCTGAGTTGAGGCATATGAGGTGAGTGTAGGAGCAAGCATACCTCCTTTCCTGACCAGGCAGCTACTGCAAGTCCACAGGTAGCCTTGAGTTTGGTTGTTTCAAAGGACCAGCTAGTTGGCCCTCTCACATCACACAGCATTCACTGTCATGGGAACAGATGGGTCAAGAGTTCTTTAGGGCTCCCACCTAGCCCAGGGATGCCTGGGTTCAATCCCTGCCAAATGAATGGGCTTATGAGGTGCAGCTAGTGAAGCCATCAGGTACAGGATGCATCACAATTAGGGGTGGGATTAAAACAATGAGGGAGTAAAATGACTGGCTGTGACAGTGGACAAGATAAAAACTTAAGACTGATACAAGAATTAGTCAAATCTATCAGACAGAGCAGCTCTATAGAATGGAAAGGCTCCATCTTAGCTCAGAAAAGACAGAGGTGCTTAATGCTGGCTTGGAAGGCTCTATCTCAATAATCAAAAATAAACACCATAAACTGGGATAACAGAAGAGCAAACTTTACTAGTAACATTTACAAATTCATTAACCTCAAAGCCTTCTTCAGAATAATAAATCCTAACAAGACATACACAAATACACACTGAAAAGAATCATGTGCCACATGATGTCATATTGCATCACAATTTAATTTGCCAAATATAAAAATTACGCTTTGATGAAAATTAACATCAAAATGAAATAACAGCAATGACTATTAACTTATAATAAGATTAAATTAAACTTAAAACTTCTTATATAAAGCAAAAAGACCAGCCAAGAAAGCAAGCCAAATTAGTGCTTTTGTTCAGATTTATTATCCAAGAACTTCATCAGAAATGTGTAATGATGAAGTTCTTGGATAATGGGAGGATGGCATAATGGTTAAGGTGTTTACCTTGGAGATACAAAGTGCATTGTTTGATTCTCACATAGGGTAATTGGCTAGGCTTAAAATGGCCCACAAGGACAGTTAGCCTAGTACTAATCTATGAACCTATGAACCTAAAAGTGCTAATTTTGATTGCTTTTTTGGCTAGTCTTTTCGCTTTGTACAATAAATTTTAAGTTTTGTTTGTTCTGCATGTATTCTTCTGTTTTGGCATTTTATTCAGTACAACAAAAAAGGCAAACAGCAATGCCAAGCAGTCCGTTCAGTAGTTAAAAATCCATTTAATGAGCGCTTTCGAAGGAGTCCATGCCCCAACTTCTTCAGACAAAGCAAGACATTAAATTTGTATCCTGATATACTTATAAATTAAATTAAACTATTCCATTATTCAATTAATCATTTCCTAATTACTTCCTAGTTACTATCACGACCATCTTAACTTAACCACATTTAAAGGCACATGCCATAATATATATTAGTCCCTACTTCCAGAAACATGTATAAACATTTTATAAAACCATTTTATCTACAATACAATTAAACATCATTATTAAAATACAAACATATATCTGAAACCCAAAAAGATGGCACCCAAAGCAGATAACAACCAAAACATTGTGCAAACCTATAAGGCTGATTTCCACTACCATACTGGGTACCATACATATATAAAAAGAGTATGCTTTTAATTTTAAAATACTTTTAATTGATGCATATTCGTTAAGGCCTGCTGGAATATGGGCTGGCGTACGAATTTGCCACATTAACTCACTCTCTTCGAGCCTAAGTTGCCAGGGTCCACCAATAGGGGGTTATTGCTGTTTGCCTTTTTTGTTTTACTTTCTATTAGTTTGTGGTTTGTGTTTTTATTCGGTACAACAGGGTACGACAGGTCAAAAGGTAATAATGGCAATCAGTTAAAAGCTACAATAACAATTATCACCTTAGAAACTGTAGTTTGAAAGCATTTTTAAACATACGTTGTCGTGTAAACTGGGGTTGTGAAAACTAATTGCCACATTAATTGCATGTATATTGAGCATTAACATCACTACCAATAGGGGGTTATTGCTGTTTGCCTTTTTTGTTTTACTTTCTATTAGTTTGTGGTTTGTGTTTTTATTCGGTACAACAGGGTACGACAGGTCAAAAGGTAATAATGGCAATCAGTTAAAAGCTACAATAACAATTATCACCTTAGAAACTGTAGTTTGAAAGCATTTTTAAACATACGTTGTCGTGTAAACTGGGGTTGTGAAAACTAATTGCCACATTAATTGCATGTATATTGAGCATTAACATCACTACCCCGGGTCTAAACATACAATGTCCAGTACTAAAAACTGAAATTTCTTTAAAAAACATTTGGTACTATACTTGTACACAGCAGTGTCACCATCTTTCTTTCTAATTGCATATAAATGTTCAAAAATCCTTCAATGTAGTTTTCTGTTAGTTTTTCTTTCACAACATTAGTGGCGGAAATCACAGACAGCAATACAGGCAGCATAACGACTTTTGCAAGAATAATATGATTTCATAGCTAAGGTTAAACTTAAATGGGATAAATAATATATGCCCCTCTATACACAAAACAGCAGTAAGAGCAAAATCTACATTTAAACACTAGCAGAAATGTATTTCATATCAACTTCAAGAATGTGTTTTATGTTATACTCTCTTACTCACAAACTTAACATAATAACCAGCATGTTTGGCAAGACTGTCACTTCCTAAAACATCCAATTGTTGCTAACGATATGTTTGTTGTATCTACACTATTGTGTAAACTATGAATAATCTATTACTGTCAACACTGTTGTTGCATTTGTAACCAAAGTAGCCATTCAAAGGAATTGGTCTATATCTTGTATACCACTTTTTCTTAACGAAATCAGCCATCTTGTATAACATCGGTGGCCAGTAGCCCCTTGCTTGAAACATAACTGGCTTTTGATCAATGCTGTTATTTCATCTTAATCTTTGTTAACATTTCTTCAGCATCTCAAACTCACTGATCAGGAAGGCTTCAAGTACTGCTCCAGATTGGCTTGCTTCCTATTTTTTGTTTTTCTATACATACCCTGGGAAATTTTCTGATGTTATTCTGTACTGTTACGGTGCCATCTCTGAAGTCTCACAAGAATCAAATATAGGTCCCCAACAGTCTCCGTATACACGTGTCCCCTGGGGGAGTTCATAGGAGAGGCTTACAGTATCATTGGTCTGCTGATGTTACTTTAGGCAGAGTTGTGTACTAACTGCAGCCAAACTAGTCTAAGAAAGGAGAAGTAAACAAAGGTATCCAAAACTGAAGTTCCTCCAGGACAGTATCCAGGGCAATTCATGACCTTTTTAAGCAATCTAGCCACCCAGTTCTGAATCCTTTCATTATTTACAGTGGTGATACTGCTGTTTGGCCTTCATGTTTATATTTGTACAGCATCTCTTGCATCAAACATTTACTACCATTTCCTGACCCTGAAGTGGCAGTGTGTGCCTGGACTACTGCAACACTCTTTACCCTGGACATTCAGTCGTCATAGAACTCGATCAATTACACCACTCCATAGCCCAGTTACTTACTAGTATATCACATTACCAGCACAATGTTCCAGTTCTGTGAAGCTGCACTGTCTGCCAATAAAGTCAACAATCACCTTTAAAGTTATCCTGAATTATTTAGCACTCCCTGACATCTGTCTCCCCATCTTAAAGAGCTATTGGTTATGTACAACATAACACCCTCCTAGATATTTGAATTCTGTTTCCCTGTGGTTTTTAGTCATTCCTAGAGTGAGCTTAGAAAACTCTGGTATGTACCCTTTTTGTAATCAAACATCATGCCTTTATGCTACTGGAATCATCATCTCTCTCAATACAGAATTTCTCAAACTGTTTTAGTTTTAATCAGTCACTCAGGACCTATCCATCTCTTTGATTTATCATTTGTACCTCCGCGTTGGTGCAGCGGTAGCATCGTTGCCTCACAGCAAGAGGTTCTCCTGTTCGATTCTCAGTTGGAGTGCAGGGAGTGCCTTCTGTGTGGAGTCTGCATGTCCTCCCCATAGGTCGAGTGGCACTCCGAAAGACATGCGTGAATGGGTGTCCTTCGTTGAAGGATGGGCGTCGAGCTGGCAACTCGGCACCATAAAATCTACTGCCAATCATTAGCAGACCGGAGTTCTGCTGTGGCGACCCCTAACCAGGAAAAGCCAAAAGACAAACAACAACCTATTCCTTAATTCCTAACTTACGCTTTTTTTTTTTTTTTTTCAAAAAAACAGCCAATACTTTACGTCACGTCAATATATATGTTTTTATTGT
Source organism: Protopterus annectens (assembly GCF_019279795.1). Classification (NCBI taxonomy): domain Eukaryota; kingdom Metazoa; phylum Chordata; order Ceratodontiformes; family Protopteridae; genus Protopterus; species Protopterus annectens. The sequence goes on from NC_056739.1 coordinate 962,333,259, forward strand.
GACAGTGTTTAGTTTTTAATAGGACTTTAATACATTTGAATTTTTATGTAAAGGGAGAACAGTTCACATAGTCAAAAATACTTTTACACACTGAGGGCGGCCGATTCCTGAAACATATAAAGAAATGCTACCAGAATGGAAGAAGTAAGGCAATAGTTAATTAGAACGTGCTACTTATCTTTAAGGCAGGAAAATATATTCAGATGGGCTAAGTGTTCCCTGCTCACCTTCTTCTTTCGGCTTTTCCCGGTTAGGGGTCACCACAGTGGATCACCTGTCCGCTCATGATTGGCAGCGGAGTTTTACAGTGTCGAGTTGCCAGCTCGGCGCCCAACCTTCCACAGAAGGCACGCACACACTCACACCTAGGGACAATTTAGTGTCCAATCCACCTACAGAATGTCTTTGGGAAGTGGGAGGAAACCGGAGCACCCGGATGAAACCCATGCGACCACAGTGAGGACATGCAGACTCCGCACAGAAGGCACCCCAGCCGAGGATCGAACCACAGAACCTCTTGCTGTGAGGTGGCAATGCTAACTGCTGTACCACATCCCTCATACCTAAAAAGTGATTCTGCAAAAAATTAAATGAATTACTAGCATACAGTTTGACATGTTCACTTGACTGCATGAAGAAATAAAAGCACCCACAAAGTACAGTTAAACAGAGTTTTAAGTTTTCTCATGTGATTATTCATACCCCACCAGTAGTGTATTCCACTAGTGTATTCCACTACCATCAGTGTTCCTCACTTTCAATGTCTCAACAGCAAAGTTCCAAAATGCCAGCAAGGACTACTGTAATACTGACGACAAGAAGCAGGAATAAAAAAGTCAGTGTGACAAAACAGCGACCCCTAACCGGGAAAAGCCAAAAGACAACACACACACACACACACACTGAAATGCATACATGCAAAAATGGCAGAGATACAGTGATGTCTCCTAAGTTCTTTGTGCAAACTGACATAAACAAAATGTCATTAAGCTGCTGATTAAAACATTAGCTCCGATGAAAGGTACTACCTCCAAGGTCCTTCTAGTAAGTAATCAGTCAGTATAACCACATATTGCTAGGGTTCCTCAGAGTCCTTGTTCACTTTTCAGCAGTGCACCAAGTTGGAAAAGCAGTGGACAACAGTATGTTTTGCAATGGAAAGGTTCTGTGTTGTCACTGTTAGTAACGTACTAAACAACAGATCACTCATAAAATATCAGCTACCACTCCAGTAAATAGTAACCTGACCAGAGGGAACACAACTCTCAACAGTCCCAGATTTGTACGGTATACCTCTCAACTTCTCTGCTCAAGAATCAGGGAAAAAGTCAATTATGAGGAACAAAGGCCTAAAATATGGGGCAAGTTTTAAGACTTTACGTTAACACTTAAAAAGTTAACATAACAGATGTGGCATCAGCAGCATTTTCTGAAGAACTAGGTGTATATAATTTTAACATATGTCATTACTGACAGAATATGATCATCTGTGATTTACAAAAAAAAAAAAAAATAATATATATATATATATAAAAGGGGTAGGGCAAAATATGAGACAAAATCATGGACAGTTAAGAGCTATGCTTAATTTTAACATATGTCATTACTGACAGAATATGATCATCTGTGATTTACAAAAAAAAAAAATAATAAAATATATATATATAAAAGGGGTAGGGCAAAATATGAGACAAAATCATGGACAGTTAAGAGCTATGCTTCGGGACCTGACTCTGGCTGAGACTTTTGATCTGGCCCCCTTAAAATCTATTTTTAAAGAAAATGTGGTGGTTTACAATGAATAAATATCAACCATTAACAAAACAGACTTGTTGACTTCAGAAAATGAGCATTAATGCAACTCTTCCTAGTCTATCAACTTTTAAATCAGTAGCATTGATGTTTACAAAGTGTGCCATTCCTGATTATTTATTTTATTTATTTTATACTTGTTGACCGCGTTTGTCCGATTGGGCTACAAATGCCCATTTTCAGCGCAGGCCCGAGTAGATTTCCTTGCAGAAAGTAGTGTAAGACTTGATTGTATACATTTTTCCAGAATTTTGGAGAGTGGTGGGAATATGGCTATGGGTCTAAAATTTGTTATATCTGTGGAGTTTCCTCCTTTGTGTATTGGAAGGGTGTAAAATTGCTTCCAGATGGAAGGGACTGTGGATTCCATAATAGAGCAGTTTATTAGAATAGAAACTGGGAAAGCAAGAACATTAGCAGCAGCCTGAAGGAATGCGGAGGAACTGTTTTTCTACGGATGTGGAGCAAGGTTTTAATTTAGATAGTATAGTTTTAATATAGTTAGTGGAGACAAGTTTGAGGGAGAAGGTAGTGGTAGGGTTACTACTGATAGAAGAATTTGAGCTATTAGGTCTATTATTATTGGTGGGATGATTTGTGTCTTGATTTAGTAATTTGCATATTGAGTCTATAAAGTAGTTGTTAAATATGGAGGCAGTTTCCACATGTGTTTTGTCAGGATGAGGGTTAGGGTAAGCTTGCGTACCTGGGTGTAGTATTTGATTTACAGAGTGCCAGAACATTTTAGGGTTGGATTTAAAGGTAAAAGATGGACTATTAAAGAAATTTTTCTTATCTTTATTTATGTGACTTTTAGCAAGATTTCTAAATTCTTTATATTTCTGGAGGTCTGGTTGATGTTTAGTTTTAGTCCAAATTTTCCATGTTCTGTCTTTTTTTTTTTTTAGTAATGCACATGTGTTTACGGTCAGGAGATAAGAGGTAGAGAGATATGGAATGCAGTATCATGCTTTGAGTCTGCTGTCATACTGCATAACACACATGCAGTCAGATAGCCTACGTCAAGCATTACCACCTGTCCCCCTTTATTCAAGGCAGTCTTTATTTGGGCAGTTACATCCTGAAGAGGGGGACATGAAAAATAGCAAATGTCCAGCGATTTTACTAAAAGGTTTCCTAAGCCTCATCCAATAGTTGTATAAAAACAATTAGTTTGTATCTAAAATACATGAAACAAAAATAACTCAACTTTACAGCAGTGAGCATTTATTGTAGCATTAAAGTGAAATCTGTCATTTGCACTTGGGGATTTATTTTGTTCAGAATGTATGGTGTTGTGTCTTTCGGCTTTTCCCGGTTAGGGGTCGCCACAGCGAACTCCGGTCCGCTAATGATTGGCAGTGGATTTTTACTGCCGAGTTGCCAGCCCTGACGAAGGTACGCCCATTCACGCATGTCTCCACACAGAAGACGCTCTAGCTGACAATAGAACAGGACAGCGCCTTGCTATGAGGCGACAACGCTACCGCGGCACCACCACCGCAGTTTTGTTCAGAATGTATAATTTCCTTAAAATGCCTCACTTTGCTATTTGAAAAGGTGGCAAGTTGGCAACCCTACCTGTGCCTGCCAATTCGCTAATGGAGCAGAGATGTTAGATGCTAACAAATGGCAAACGGGTGCCTACACAAAGTAAACAGCTACATGCACACGCACGCCACATTACTGGCGAGTCCTCCCAAAGTGAGAAGCATCGCTCTTACTGTAATAAAGGTTGGTAGCCGTGGCCCATCCTCATGTTGTCTCCTGGATACATGGTCTGCTCTGCGGTCGAAAGTGCAAATAATTCAGTGCTGAACAGCCGGACAGGAGCTACTCCCAAGCTCTACCAGAAGGAAACACCACCAGCAGACGAAGAAACGAAACTTTCCTTTTGTTCTCGTTTCGCCACTTCCGAGTAGCTGCCCCAATTGCACGCCTCCTAGTTAGGTTACTTTTTTAAACAAATATTTTGGAAAGTTCTTCCGGCAGATGTGCTTCCCACGCCAGTTTTTTTAACTTCCTCAAACCTCTTTAACTGTACAGATTTCCGCAGAATGTCCATGTTTTTGCTTTATATTTTTGGGCTGTTCTGCATACAAGTAAGGGTTATGAATAAACAGAACAAAACATGACGAATTTAGCAAGAAACATAAAAAAGACAATCTAGATAAATGCAAAAAAACAGATTCCGACTCCAGTTACAGTGGCTGTCACTAGTGCCACTAATAATAGTATCATTTCCTGGCAAAGTGGCGGTCTCCTTATGTGTTCGCTCCCTGACTCCACCCGTCTGTACTCCGAAAACATGTCATGGTTCAGTGGCAACCTAGATACTGTAAAACTTCACTGAACTTTTATTTTCACCTTAAATCTGTGATACACGTTTAAATGCGTCTTTTCGTATGTTTACTGTGCATTTTACTAGTTAATTTATTCCGCACATGCACATACCAGATATACTCCACTTTGGGGAACAGTGCCACCTTCATATTTCTAGATACCACAAAGCATTACATTAAAAGGGTTTGTCACGCGTGCATTAACATTTTCATTAGCTATTCATATCAAATAAAATGTATTGCGCACAATCAAAATAACTTTTTGCAACAATTTTTAACCATGGTGTTAAGTTCCCTAGTTGAAGCTTTTAGTAAGTGCTCCATGTTGTGCCCCATTGTTTTACAAAATTAGGACGGAGTATTTCACAATTTCGAGAAAGAAGGTTGAAAGCTAAGTGAGTATCTGCTGAAATAACAAGTTAAGGCTGCATCACCAATTACTTTGATGTTTTAATGACCCTTGAAGCTTGATTACTCAAATGAACCTTAAGTTGAGACTACATCTTGTATAGACACAGGGTGTCTAATAATTTCACCAAAAAACGGGGTTCAGCAAACAACCTAGAGCACCACCGAAACACTAAAGGTGGAGGAGTGTCCATATTCACCAATGATATTCATACCTCCAGGCTAGTTGCCCAACACAATGCATCTGAAATTCTCCAGGTACAACTAACACTAGGTAAGACTACAATCCAAATTGTAGCTTGCTACAGATCCCCCACCATGCCCCAAGATTCTCACTACACCTTTCTAAACATACTGGAAAATATTAAGATACAATTAAACACCCTAATACTGGGTGATTTAAACTACCCTGCCATTAATTGGGAAAACTACTCGGGTACCAACTCCTTTTCACAACGGTTCTTGGAATTCATAAATTCCAACGCCCTGGATCAACTAATCCATTGTTCCACCAGAGTCTCCAATATCCTAGACCTGATCATTACCAACATGGGAGATAGATGCTCCACACCAGTGGTCACCCCCTCATTGGTCAGGTCTGACCATAAGCACATCACCTTTGACATCCACATCCCACCCCAGTAAGGAAACCTCCTTAAAAAACTTCTCCAAAGCCAACTTCATGCTACTGAAGTCAGAAGTGACAAACTTCGCAACACACATGCAGACGGGATCTGGAAGTTCGACTGCAGAATCCTACACTAAAGCACTGTACGAGCACATCCACTAGTGCATGAATCGTGCCATCCCAAATAGAACCGAGATGCTCTTCTCCAAAAAAAGGAAGCCAATCTGGTGGTCCCCTGCTATAAACAAACTATACAACAGAAGGAAGAAACTGTTGCAATAAAGAGGAAAATCCCAGGATGCAAAAAACTCCCTCACCAGCCTCAGTAAGAAGCTGAGATCCCTCATAAAATCCTCAAAAGCTAGTTACGAAAATAAAATTGCCAAAGATTCCAAGGACAACCACAAGGCATTCTATAGTTATGTCAAGAATCTAAATGGCAATACTCAGATCTGCTCTGAGCTACAACAGAATGACATTAAATATACTCATCCCAAGGATAGTGCCAATATCCTGGCAGATCGATTTAATGCCAACTTCACCCCCCTCTCAACCCCTAAAAGGCCCATCTCAATACCAAAAGATTGCCAAATTCCGATAATCACAGCCACACGGGTAGAAACCGCACTCTCCAAAGCTAAGAATACAGCATCCATGGGACCAGATGACATCCCAGGCTGTGTACTACATGAACTACAAAATGAACTGGCACCTCACCTAAGTGTCATGTTTAATCATAGTCTCACCTCGGGCTTCATGCCCACTGAGTGGTGCACAGCTACAGTTATCCCGCTCCACAAGGGAGGATCCGCCTTGGATCCCGGGAACTACTGTCCCAGCAGTCTGACAAGCCTGATCTGCAAGGGCATGGAATGCATTATCATGGAACTTATAAACAAAGACATTGGCAACCTTCAAACACTGGACCCCACCCAGTTTGGGTTTGTGAAGGGCTGATCTTGTCTCCTGAATCTGATTGACTTCTTTGAATCAGTCTCCGGAGCTGTGGACGAGGGTAAGGCGGTCCACACAGCCTATCTGGACCTCGCCAAGGCCTTCAACACCATCCCCCACTCTGGAATCATAGATAAACTTACTAAGCTGGGCATAAATCCCTACGTCACTCGATGGGTTGTCAACTGGCTTACTGAAAGAACCCAGACTGTAAAAGTAGCCGACTCCAAATCCAGCTCCAGACAAGTGACAAGTGGAGTACCTCAGGGTTCAGTCCTGGGACCACTCTTGTTTGGCATCTACTTCTCTGAAGTACAGGCCAACACTAAGGGACTCTGGCTAACAATGTTTGCAGATGACTGCAAACTGGGAGCCAGTATTGAATCCCCAAATGATGTGGATATTCTACAAAAGGGCCTTACAGAAACAGATGCCTGGTGCCAACTGGTGCCAGAGCCATGGGCACAAGCTTAATGCCAAGAAATGTATAGTTATCCCCTTTGGAAAAAAAAAACATGCACCCATGAATTACCACATAGGTGGCAGGACACTAAACATCGAAAGTGTGATGAGAGACTTAGGGACACAGGTGGACAGTGGTCCCACTTTCGATAACCACATTGCCACAGCAGTCAGGAAATCCATCTATGTGGCACACCTCATTAATAAGGGTTTTTCATCCAGAAAAAAGAAGGTCATTGTCCCACTGTACTCATCCCTCATTAGACCCATTATAGAGTATAATGCCCCGTTTGGTATGTACCTTGCAAGGCATCTGCAACAGCTGGAAAGGCCACAGAAATACCTCACTAAAAGAATCACAGACCTAAAGCAGATGCCATATGCTGGCCATCTAAAAAAACTCCAGCTATACTCTGTGGCATATCGTCTACTCAGAGATGATCTCTGCTTAACATACAAGGCCATGTCAAACCCTGAGCTGTTGGACATGCTCCACTTAAAGAAATACAAATCCCTCAGAGCCACATGCTCTAGGGATCTAAATCTTGTCATCACAATGAATAAAACATGCAGGAGGGATAGGTTCCTGACCCAGAGACTCCCCATACTCTGGAATAGACTGCCCATACATGTCAAGCAGAGTGCCTCATTGGCCCTCTTCAAAAGGAAACTTGATGATTGGAAGGGAGATAGGAAATTCACCCCGGGGATCATGTCAGTGGCCCTGCTAGACAGGGGTCCAGAGAAGTAAATATTGTGGGAAGAAATATCCAGGGAATTGTTATGGCTAGGCTTGCATAGGCCCTAGGGCCGATAGCCTAGTACCAACCTATGAACCTATGAACCAGCAGAGCCATCTAGAAAAGCGGAGGAAACGTAAACCACTGTGTGGTCTGCTGTCTGTTTTTTGGGGTTGGTATGGGATGTCCATGCTGCATCACTTACACCTTGGGGATTTGGGATGATCAGTAATGAAGGCCCCCAGGAAAACTGCTCATATTATTCACAAGTATTTTAGGAGGTAGCATGCTACATTATTGCGTCATTGCTAGAGCAGAGATGGAGGGTTCCAGAAAAAAAAAATGTCCTCCTCCTTCTCCACATCAGAGTGATTGCAGCACAGGGAAATTTCAGTTGACAGGCACAGCAATGGCAGCTATGAGCTTAGGGAGCAAAAGGCTATTGTAACCTGATGATGTATGAGGAACCATATAAAGATGAGGTAGGGCCTTTCATCTGCAGACATAGCTATTGACTTACGAAAGCCATTTGAATCAACTGAGCACACATTTTTTTCTGGTAAATTTGAAAATGCCTAGCATGAATAGTCCACATAAATATAGCTCATTTTCAACAGATGTCGGGGAAGATTAGCTCTATAATGCAACGAGAAGAAACAGACCTGTAAATATAAACGTAAAGGCACAGATGCAAAATAGTATGCATAACACCCTATTTATATTATGTAATATGATTACTACAGGATATTTATAAAGGAAAACGTGCAGGAAGGGAATATATGAAAGAAAACTTAGTATACAATAATTACTTGAAAACATGTCAGTTTTTTCAAATATCAGTATTTACAGTTATATGCAGATTTAACAGATACAAATGTAGTAAGAGAAATGTATTTTATGTTGTGTTTATAGCTTAAAGTGAAAGACCATCACAATACATACGTAGAGAAAGTTATTTAGCACTGTTACATGTGGCAGTCAGTGATACAATGGTATATATATATATATATATATATATATATATATATATATATATGTATATATACTTTTTTTTTCTTGGAGGAACATCCCACACATCCCCAGACGTTTTAAGGTCACACAACAGAAGTACAGAAAGAACTTCACTGTCGGCAAAAAGCGTTTTACCCAAGTTTTTTTAATCATTCAGCACTCGCTGAAAGTTCCACGCCCCCACTTGTGAGTATCCAGACATCTGCCTAAGCCTTTCCTGATGAGAAACTCCAAACAGGAGAGAAAGAAAACACAATGTACTGCAGTTTTGGAATGAGTATTGTACAGTGCAATAAGACCACAGGTAGCGAGGTGTCACTCACCTCCAGAACAAACTTCCTTAGCAGTGAGGTGACATTCGCTGTCCCATGTGACAGTTTTTACTGCCAGGTTCTCATCCATTGTAATCTGTTTCTGTCTACCACTCACTTGTCATTACACTTGATCCATGTTCTTTTAGGCTAAGCTTAACTGGGCTTTGTTGGTCAACTGTCTAGTGTGTGTGTGTGTGTGTGTGTGTGTGTGCGTGTGCATCTCTTTCTCTCTCTCTATATATATATATATATATAAACACACACATATATTACATACTCACACCAACCTATATTTATATGTGTATCTTCACATACAGAAATATATATATATATATATATATATATATATAGAGAGAGAGAGAGAAATAAATGTGTATGTATATATGTATATATTTCAGAATATCTTTTGCACAAATGTTTAAGACACATTTTATCTAAAAAAGCAGTCAAACTTATCTTTCTTTCTAAGGTTAATTCTTTGACCTAGCAAACTGATTGAAAACAGGTTGCTTTTCCCAACTAGTTAAACTTAAAAGACACCACTGACTTACAGACATAGCTTGTATAAATAGCGGCATTGTATTCTTAGGGGGAAGGGTGTTTGGTACTGTAATGTGTAGAGTTGGGGTTAAGGGCAGGAGTAGGGTAAGTACACATGACTAAGAGTGGGAATAGCATTACTTTACTCCTGTGCTAACTCTAATCATTTGTCTGCCCACTGTCCCTAACCCCAGCCATTTATACTACAGAACCAAACACCATTTCCCCTAACAGTATCACTTAGACATGGACATGCACAGTCACACTTCAAGCATAACTGCAGAATTATCCCATAAGCCACAAATACACACACTCTCAACCACAATGTGGACATTTTCATTACAAACGAAACTTTTGGCATAATTGCCCAATCCCACTTATCTTTCATTTGATGCCATCAATTGTGAATCTGTAAAATCCCAAAATCCCTTTATAATAAGCGTAAATACATGGAGTATATATATATATATATATATATATATATATATATATATATATATATATATATATTATTTGGACTTATAACAACACACATAATGCAAAAATAATTGAACTGTAAATGACTGCCAGACAGTTGATCAGGTTCTAAGTGCCCAAACATAACTTTGCTCATACAACATATTGTTATGGTGGCACTATGGAGTGTCTGTGAAAGACCTCTATGTGCTGTATTGGGGAGCTTCCCGTTCCCTACTGTTGTGGGACTATGAAGTTAATATATAAAAGTAAAGGAACTGTTGGGGACTGAGTGCAAGAGCTCTTCCTTCTTGCAGGTATGCTTGTTTTGATGTGTGCAACTGATTCTTAGGTGAGTTGTGCTTTTGATCAGTTAAAATTGAACAGTTGGGTTTTAACAGTCATGCATCTTTCACTTGCAGAGGAAGCTATAAATATATGTATAAATGGTTTAGTATTGAGTACTCAAAGTCACTACTGTCGACCGGCATGCGGTCGAAAGGCAGTTTTCCAATGGGCAGAATGCTGACTCAAAATACAACGACTACACTATAGCAAATAGATAGTGTAGTTCAAGTATCTGAGTTTGCATTGTGCATCGAGATTGCGGTTCAGTGAGGAACAGGGAATTAGCCCATTTCCTCACTGTATGTGATCTCAGAGTTGGTATATATAATTTGCAGGGGGATGGGGGGTGCAGGGGGGCTTCAAAATATTAAAATACATGTACTGTTGACTGTGGAATGTCATGGTATGTTAAGGTGCAAAGCATGGGTAACTGACTTCACCTCCTGCTATGTCGAATACATCGAACTATGGGAGTTGATGTATTCAGTTTCGACCTGACAGCAATTTTGCTCTTCTGGATTCAGGATTTTGGGTCGACCATGTGACCAGTTGACCTATGTAGTTTCAAGGTTTCAAGAGTAAACCTGTTTATGTATATATATATATATATATAGAGAGAGAGAGTAGTTTAGATTATTGAATGTTCTTAATATTGAACATGTGTAATTCTGGCAGAAATAATCACAGAATCAGTTGATAGACTTTGTCAGCATCACAGTGTAGAATGTCACAGAGCAGCCAGAAGTAGGAATTTACCCTTACCCCACTGATGTGTTCTACTGTTCTGTTCTACTTTGGATAATCTAGGAGTCATTGTGGTGAAACACCCTGGAAGGATAGTGGAACAGTCAAACTTGTTGTAACTACTCTTTTTTTTGCTGATGTGGTTTTATCATGGACTTAGTATGTATAAATAAGGGGGGATATGATAAAGCAAAGTATACCAGAGGGGTAATAAGGCTTATATTCCTGCAAAAAGAATTCTAAATGTGATCCAACCACAGTTTTGGTAGGTGTGTCTTTTGATGAATTAGACTCATCTTATATCCTTTCAGAGTGTGTCCCTTTAATGACTCACAGGAGATCCTGTGATGTTATGGTACAGATGAAAAAATGGAGGGTAAAATTATACTGACCTTTAATCAAACAAGACAGTTTGTTCCACTGAAACTTCTGTGAATTTGGTGCTTTCTTCATTATGTGGTTTTACCTTGTTCCTTACCCTAGTCAAAAAGATGCTAAGATATTTCATTTTTAATGCACAAGCCTGGGCTTTTATTCATATAGATGTCTTTAAAGCATTCTAAATTGCAGCAATATAAAAATATATTTCAACTCTAATGGTCAAACAAGGACTGGCATGATTTATAGTATACATTGTGATAAGATGAATATTTATTGTACAAAGAAGATAAATTATAGAAGATCAGCATACTGAAGGCATAGCTTGCATCATTTCATCACTGCAGCTAAGAATAATGTCATATTCAGTTTAAAACTATGCCTGTCAGTATCTCCTATGAACCAAGCTGGATGATCATTTTCACAGTGCTACTCAGAAAAATACAAAACACTCTGGAAAGCAACTTAGATAGCCACTTGTAATAAATGGCTACCTAGAAAGCCCAAGTCATATGCACATTTTTTCTGCATACCACAATTATTTCAAATGCCTCCTTTGCTAGAAACAGAAAACACATTTTATTAGCTCTTGATATCCTGTGCAGTATTGTTTTCCTTAGATCTGTCATATGATTTTAAGCAATCAGCAACCTGTGAATTATCACAAACCATGTTTTATAGATGAGTTAATAAATAAATGCTACTGATTTATGGTGAAAGGTTTTCCTGTCCTTCTTTACAAATAATCTGGATTATGTAGAATCTTTCACTTCTAAATTATCTTTTTATGGGTACATTAGCATATTCAAATTAATATAACTTCTGCATATTTCACTGAACTGTCCCTCTCCAAATGAGGACTACAAAATAGCATTTGTAAAAGACTCAAGGCCATGTTGGTAAAACAAAATTTTGTACATATATTGCTGGCAGCTGTAGTGAGTACTGTCCTTAGTGTAAAGATTGCTAAAAGTGAGTAGTGTGTGTTTTACTGTACAATGTGTCGCTAGCATGCTGGAGATTGTCCCTCTACCCCCCCCCCCCGCATACACAAATGAATTGTAATATACTGAGACAGTTTCTTTTCCTATGCTCCTGTACATGACAGAATTAACAAAGCCTTTAGATGCAATTTTGTAAATTGAGAAATAAACACAAATGGGATATGAAACTGATTTTATTGGATTAGGCTGAAACATCTTGCATTTTAATGCAACTACAATGAGGAATCAATGTATAGCATTTTGAAATGATTACATCCAAATAGATAGAAGTAATGTTCTTTCTAGGCTTCTCATGGCTGGAACTTAAATAGATGATGTGATGTTTTATTTAATAGCTTTTTTTATTTGTTATTTACAGAATGGACTAATGTTTCTTTCTGAACTTTGTGGCTAATTCTTTTCTTTCCTCAATAATTTTTATTGAAGTTTCAAATCAAGCATAAACAATAATGAATTCTCACCAACAATTGAAATTATGTTAATATCAAACAAAGTAGAATATAAATTATTTCCTATTGAAAATAGTATAAAAAACATATATTAAACTAACAAACAGCTGTTTACAAGGGGTGTCTAAATATGTTTCAATTAATTACAAATATTTATTCCAAATGATACAATAGATCAATCATTGTTTGTTTAAAAGTTCCATTAGTCCTTTCCATGAGTTATATGAGGAAGTGATTCTTGTAGTTCTTGTCTTTATTGTGATGATCTACAAATGGGTGACTTCTGAAGCGAAGTTTTTGAATTCATTAAAAGAGGGAACAGTGTCGCTTTTCCAGTTCCTTGTCATTACCTTCCTTGCAATTAACAATATGCTCTTCACTTTTGCAGCACAGACAGGTATTGGAGCATTAACTAGAATCACGGATTTGGTCAATTTACATTTATCAGTGAATAAAGCCTGTCAAAATAATGTCTTCCCAGAATGTTTTAATTTTAACGCATTCACAAAATATATGATCTCAGTCATCCTTTTCATCTGATTTATATATCCAACAAGTGGTTCTAGAATGAGATATTGATTTCTATTTTAAGTGGTGTGTAAAATTATCTATGCATATATTTCCATGTGAATAATTTCCATTTAAGTGAAGATGTAGTAAATTTTGATGATTTTAACATTAATTGTTTATCTTCTTCATTTGGGAATTCTTTGTTTATTTTATTGTAATAGTTCCAGTATGAATCTCTAGTCTATTTTACTTCTATTCTTATTACATTATATGTTTTAGATAATATATTGTTGGTCTCTATTTTATGTAGTGTAAAGATCAATAAAAATTAATTAACTTTGGGATGGATTTCTTAACTGTAGGTGCATGATCTTTATCCTACTTTCGACATATTGTATACAGTTTTGAGCATATAGCCAACATTCTTTCTCTATATTAAACTTTTCTAATACATATAGAGGTGATAAAGTGTTTTCTCTGTGCATCAATTGAGACCAGTATGTTAAGTTATTTTCCTTAAAGGTTTTTATCACCATCTCATTGGAAGAAGTGATAATGTTTTGTGTGTAGGCAACTGGAAAAATAAGAAACAGCCATACTTTATAAGAGGGTTTACTTGAAAATAAAGGTTCTAATTGTTTTTACTGTTATATTGATTATGTCTGAGTTAATTTTAAGATTGGAGTTATTTATAAGTTCTTCTTTTAGTAACCAATACATGGAATTTTGGGGAGATATAAATTTATGACATAACAAAGATGTAGTTTGGGTTAAAAAATGTCCAAAATGAATTTCCATTTAGCAGTATAATAGGGATTTGCCCATAAAATTATTGTTTTTATGACAGAAGCCATAGAATATAATTCAAGATCTGGTAAAATAATGCCACTAGTCCAGTCTATGTAATGGTTATTTAGCGCTATTCGGGTCTATATTACGTTATCGAATACTTACAACATTAAACATGATATGGTCGATAACATATGTTTGAAGTTGCAAGTATTCGAAAATTAAATAAAACAAATTAAAAAAATGAAAAACTTACCTGAACGTTTTAATCAGGGAGGCAAGCCCCCCTGCACCCCCACATCACCCGCTCTTTAAATATACCATTCCGAGATTGTACTACACTGCAGTAAAAGGAAATCTTCTCTATGGAGATTTCCGCTTTTGTTTTCGAATACTTGCAACTTCGAACATATGGTGTTGAGCATATAACGTTCGATGTTGTTAGTATTCAATAATGTAATATAGACCTTGCTATTCTTGGTTTATTGGAAAACCATAAGAATTCTATGATTATAGAATTAAATTTCTTTATAAAGATTTTGGGTGGTCATAAAAAGAGAGATTGTACTATATATAAAATGTTTGGAAGTATAATCAATTTATAATAGAAAGTCTTTCATCCATAGTAAAGAATTTTTTGTTCCAATTGCTTATAAGGATTTCAGTATTAGCTAATGTAGATTTATAATTGATATCTATTCTTCTTCTAATATTTTCTGCTATAATTATTCCTAAATACTTTAACTGTCACTCCACTGCTATATATTTCTTAAATTCTTCTTGTATATCTTTGCTAACACATTTTATAGAGATAATTTTCATCTTATTTTCATTGAAGGTTAGACCAGGTTTTCTTTGAAAGTCTTCTATTAGAGAAAAAAGTTTTATGAGAGATTTATTGCAGTAATTTAAGGTCAATATCATCGGCAAGTAACTCTATCTTGAGTATTAGCTCTTTATTTTTTGACACTCATTTAATATCAATTTCTGATCAAATAAGGTTAGCAAATGGCTCAATAACTAAAGTGAATAATAATGGGGAGGGAGGGCATCCTTGTTTAGTGCCTTTTGTTATTTTTATTGATTCTAAAGTAAACGATCCAATTTTGATATATGTTTGTGAATTAGTATATAAAAAACTGATGAGCTGTATAAATTTATAAGAAAAGTTGATTTCTTCTAATACTAATGAAAGATACTTCCAGTTTACAGAATCAAAGGCACAATTTATGTCTAGACTTACTATTAAGTTTTCTTTTGTTTTATTGGCCAGATCAATTAATGACATTATTCTCCTTATATTATCATAAACATTCCTATTTAAAATAAATCCTGTTTGACCATTATCTATTAAAGAGGGAGGGAATTGTTTTAGTCTATTTGCATGTATGGCCATAAATAATTTTTAATCAACATTCAATAATGAAATTGTTCTATAAGATGAGCATTTTATAGGGTCTTTATCTGTCTTTAGTATTGGAGTTTATAGGGAATAACCCCACGAGGAGTGCACTGCCTCTAATTTCTTAACCATATTGAAAACATCAAGTACAATATTTAGAGATTCTTTGGTCATTAACTTATACCTTTCAGAAATTATACCATCATTTCTGGGAGCTTTATTTATTTTTAGCTTTTTGATATGTGATTTTAATTCAGAAATTGAAATAGGTTTACCTATAATATTGATCTGTTCTGTATTTAATTTTTTCTTAGTATATTTCTTTAAGAAAGTTTCTATTTTTTAATTTGAATCTATTAAACTATTTTCCTCATTTATTTTTGTAAAAAGTCCTTTAATTCTTTTAATATATCTTCTAAGTCTGAGACTTTTCTTTTTTTAGATGGTGAACAAATTTCTTTTATTTAGTTCTCGTTGCTAACTTATGCATATTTTTAGGATTAACTGAATGGTATATGATTTTTATTCTCTCTAGATTTATCTTTGCCTTATGGTTTAGAATCTCTAAGTAATTGCTTTTCAATTCATTTATCTGTTTTAATAAATCAGGATTTTTGTTTTGATTTTGTAGTTGTAATTTATCTATTTTCTCTTGAAGTTCTATGAGTTCGCTATCCCATAGCTTTTTCTTAAAAGCATACTAAGATGTGCTCCTACCATAAATATATGCTTTGAAAGTGTCCCAAATGTATATCTTAGAGGTATCCTGATTATTATTATTATTAGATAGATAAATTCCAATTTCTTTTTGTAGGAATTCCCTAAATTCTTTTAAATTAGTTATGTATGCTGGTATACATCTTATTGGGTTTCTAAAGCTTTGTTTTAATATAATTTGACAGGTTATTGCATTATGGTCAGAAAGCAGACAAGTTAGAGTTTTTACCTTATCTAAACTAGTTTTTAAATCTATAGATATATATATTCTGTCAATTCTTCCTTGCGTTCCATGTCTGTGGGAATAATGTATAAAGAATAATGAATTTGGGTCTGCATAGCCTTGAATGTCTATAAGTTGTATTAGCTCTATAAATTTTTTTTTAGTTCTTTAGCCGATGGAGAAAGTTTTCTTTTTTTGTGGAGTTCGAATCTTCCTCTTTTGTTATGCAATTGAAATCACCTGCAATTATAAGACTTCCTTCTGAGTTATTTATACTTTGTTCCATTTGCTTCATTACTGTTTTTACTCCTATCCCAGGAATCCAATATAGATTTATGAGTGTGAAATATTTCTTATTAAGTTCCATTGTAACTGAACACATTAAACCTTGTAGGTATGAATTATTTTAGGGACTGGGTTGGTGTTATTCCATAGTACTGCTACTCCCCCTTTTTTGTGTGTGATGTAAGCTTGACAGTGCACTATACAATCTGGGATTAAGTCTATTAATATCAGATTGCAATACATGTGTCTCTTGTAATAAAATAACCTGGGAATTAAGTGGTCTTAAATATCTGAATAGATTCCCTCTTTTACACCCATTATTTAAACCATTAATGTTTAATGATAAACAATTTAAACATGTCATTGTACTGCATCAATAGAATTGGGGTTTTCTGTAAGATTCTTACTATATGCAACTTTTTATTCACTCCTCTAAATATTGGTATCTTGCCATTGGATATATAAAATGTGACTAGACTTATGTACACAAAAAAATATATAAAGGATTATTATAGACGCCCTGAACTTTAAACTAAATCCTATTACATTAAAAAAAATATTTTCTAACCTTCCCCACCCACCTGCAGTCTAACCCCCCCGCTTAGATACTGTTACTATCCAAGCATTCCCTTTCATTCAATAGTAAGTAAAGTAGAGCTAACCATCAGTCTGTTATATATTCTATGATTATTCCTACTATTTGATTTATAGAGTAACAAATTATATCAACAAGTCCTCTCTAGGTCATATAATAGCTTATTAATGTCTGAAGGATTGAGCTTATTTATCTCATCATATTAACATTTGTTAATAAAGTATATATGTAAAAAAGGAAAAGAAAGAAAAGAAAAACATTTATATCACCATTTGATATAATAAATATATGTGTTTTCTGTTGATTCAGTTTTTCATTCAGACTGTTAGAGTTATAATCATCACTATTAAACTTATTTATACTTCATGGGGTCATACTCTTTACCTGCTTTGTCAGTTCTTCATTTCTGTCTTCACAATCCACTGTTCATTCTCTATTTTATTATTGTTTATGAGAATATTTTCTAAAATCAGAGTTAATTCATAACACTTGAGTGTTAACATGTTATAATAGTCTATATAAAAATGGTATGAGTTATAACTACATATAAATAGATTAAACAACAATATTAGTCTCACACTTCTTATAATACTTTAGTATTCAAATTATATCAAGACATTAATATATACTCAAGTATTCATCTAAAATGTTATCAGTGATATATCAAAGAATCATTATTTAATACATCAAGTGCTAAATTCCCTTCAAGTGATATTTAATAATCAGCTGAAGTGAATATGAATTAAGTGCCATTATTATATTTAACAATACTCATATATGTTGCTGCATCCTTTTTAGTTTCATATCTATTCTTGCCTTGTATTTATAGCATTATGACACTCAATCAACTCATATAACTTTTGTTCTAAGTAGTGTAAAGATTTAACAAATACCATATTTACTAATTCATTAAATGAATGAGGTTTTGATATAACAGTATGATAATTTTACTTGAATACAACAATTAATATAGTCAAAAACAAAATTCTGTGTTATTTTCTGTTAAAATTTTCTTCCTTTCAAAAGTATCAAGATTTCTAAAGAGATATCTAAGGTCACTGTAACTGTTTCTTAGTAGAATTGACTAGTGTTCATTTTTATATACTTTGTCTTCTTTATCTTGCAGATGTATTTAAATTATAATTCTTTTGATTTGTATCATCTGCTTATGATTAGAATTAAATGCCTGTTGAGTTCTGCTACTTTTTATTAGTTTTTCTCTCCATAAACATTTATATTGTTTATAATTATCTATTTAATTAGTAGAGTGAACTGTTATGGAGAGTAATGTCATAAGTCATTCCTCTTTCTAACAAAACTCAGATGCTTTAACTTTGCCTCAGTTTAGCCTTTTAACTGCTTATCTAATTAATTTTGTGATGCCAAGCTATTCAGAATCTAATTAATCAACATAAAAGCTGCATTAAAGTAACACTGTTAGGTTATATTTCTGTTATAATATTATATATTACCTTTTGCCACTTCATTTTGAGTAGTTTATAACATCATGTACTAATATAGAAGGTTCCAATATCACTTTTTCTTATTTATTGCATTTCATTAGTGATAATGAGACTGTTTAGTGGAAACTGTCTTGAAATGGCCTTAATATACCCTTTAATAACATATTAATATTACAGTGTTTGTGTTTCTAATCAGATATTGTCTTTTCTGATTTTAGTACATCATTTATTTAATTTTACTATAATATTTAACAAGCTCATCCTTAATGGTTCTATAAGTATTATGCTTTCCTTTACATTGCTAGGAATTAGAAGATTCATGTGAAAAGTGTCCTGACTTCACTATTCTAGTCTTTAATCTTCATACACTGATCATTCCCCTTTAATATAATATAAAGCACAAAAATGACCGTTTGGTTCAGCCCACGAATAACACACAAATATCCAAACGGACAAACCTCTGCAGCCAAAATGAGCAAAATAAATCCACCGGAGACCACGTATATAGCAAAGATTTAATAATATCCACAATAGGAATAAGTATGAGTAGGTTGAGCGCTTTCACTCGACAAGCGAGTTTCATCAGAACACTTATTAAATGCACCAGTGGTTAATTTATACAAAAATTGGCGCCAAAAGTTTCCATGACGTTAAAAACAATTACTTTAAAATATATGTTATAAAAACTAATATAATATTAAAATATAATGTAAGACTGCTATTAGTTAATAAATGTTTGCTTGTACATGAATTATTTAACTGTTTAACAATAACAATGGTTTTATTGACAAGAAATCATTAATTCCTGAGTCTGTATTGGCATTAGTTAATATCTGCCAATAGAGCTCTCTCCATGCTAAATAATTTTTAATGTTTCCTCCCCTAGGATTCTTCTTAATGACATCTATGATAGCGAACTTAAATTTGTGTTCCTCATCATTTTCAATCATATGCCTTGCCAAGGCATTCTTAGTGTCCTTCCTTTTTATGCAATAAAGATGGGAGTAGATTCTTTGCCTAAACTCCCTCTCAGTCTTCCCTATGTAAAATGAGGGACAGACTGAGCACAAAGCTATGTACACTACCATTTTGGTCCTACAATTCCCTTTTAGTGCTAATATTCTATTTCTATTGTAATTCAGTAATACAATAGGGCTTTTATCATATATATGTGGACATTGTTTGCAAAAACCACATCTATTTGTATGTATTTCTTCTGCGTCTACTTTTGGAGTAATATTTCCCTCCAGCAGGCATTTTATATTCTTGCCCATTTTGTTGATAAAACATGGAGCTGTCCCTACTTTGTCTGCTACTTCTTCTTCATCCATTAAAAGATGCCAGTTGTTATATAAAATGTTCTTAATGATGTGGCTAAATGGCCCGTATTCTATAATACAAGCCCTATTGTAATTAATTTTCTTTTTGTTTTTATTTTTACTTATAGTCCCTAACATGTCTACTTCATTAGAATCAGTCTCTAATGTACTAAAGTGTATTTTTGACTGGCTTAGGTTGTCTATAGTTGTTAGGGTATTATTAATCCCCAGCAAGGGCGTGTATATATCTCCTCTTTTACTCATAACATAATCAGAAATATCCTTCATAATTTCTAAGTCATAACCTCTTTCCAAAAACAAAGAAGTTATAAATTCAATTTCACAAATAGTATCAGCTAGGTCAGATGTCATTCTTATAGCCCTAATACACTGGCCTTTATATATACTTCTTTTTACATTAGTAGGGTGGAAACTCCTATAATCCAAATATGAATTGGTAAAGGTGGGTTTTCTAAAAATTCTAGATTTTAAACCCCCATTTTCAACACTTACAAGAGTATCTAAATACGACACCCCCGTTGCATTATATTCAGATGTAAACTTTAAGTATTCACTACTAGAATTAATAAAGTCCAAAAATTCTGAGAAGCCTGTGATGTCCCCTTTCCATAAAATATATAAATCATCCAAGAAGCGGGAGTAGTACGCTATGGAAGCATACCATGGACTACTGAAAATAATCGTTTCTTCCCAGTCTAACATAACCAGGTTGGCAAATATAGGTGCAAGCCGCACCCATAGCCACACCCTGGTTTGTTTGTACATCTCCCCTTCATAATAGATGAAGTTGTTTTGCAGGACAATGCTCATCAATTCCACTAACAAAGATATCCTATCCCAAGAGAGCTCAGAATGTTTCCTCAAGCTTCTAGTGAAGGATTCTAATCCTTCATCTATGGGTATACTGCTGAACAGGTCTATAACGTCCACAGTTGCAAATGTAATATTCCCATAGTCCTTAATCAATGGGTAGTTTTTTAAAAATTCCCATGAGTCCTTCACTAGATGTTTAACCTTCACATAAATGGGTTTTAATAAAGTATCAATAACCACCCCAATATGAAAAGTTTTGGATCTGCTCCCTGATATTATAGGGCTTAAATGGTGGATTTTGGATGTTTTTGTGTACCTTGGGAATACCAACTATGGTGGCCATAGTGGGATGCTCTACCTTCATATATTTATATAAGTCCTCAGTAATTCTTTGTTCCAAGAAATATTCCTCAAGGTACAGATCTATTCTTCTATAGGCAATATTTAACTCGTTAAGGGAGATAGTATTATAGTTGCCTGAATTGTGTAAGATGTCAAAAATAATTGCTTTATAAGCAGTAGTGTCATAAAAAACAGCCCCTCCGCCTTTATCAGGCTTCATTACCCTAATGTTTTTGTTGTGCTGTAATTCATATAACACCTTACTCTCTTCCTTAGTTAAATTTAGCTTTCTCCTATGTTTAATGTTAGCTTCATGGTTGAGGGCATATATTCCTTTAATTACTCTATTTTCAAACTTTAAAATACTAGGGTTGGTCATAGGAATATAGCAACTCTTTTTCTTTAAATTAGTAGTGTTATCATACATCTCATTCTCATTATGTACAAAAGATACTGCTAAATTTAATTTCCTAGTGTATTTTTTAACCTCTAAAATGTTATCGACTAGGTTAAATTTAGGCGTTGGAATGAATTTCATCCCCTTAGATAATAATCCAAAATGGGCCTTTTCTACTCTGATGTCGCTATAATTGTATATATTGAAATTCTTGTAAGTGTTTAATACAGGATTTACAGTATTTAAATCACTTAAACTAGAATTAACTAGTTCCTTGCTTAGAAATGGTATTATTGTTTCTTTTTCCATTTCCCTCCCTTCTGCCATTTTCCATATTTTTTGCCCTTGTTTACTGGAAAAAACTCATCATTATTGTAATCTCGCCTATCTGTTTCATAGTATTCTTGTGTTTCATTAATAATTTCAGGAGAATCCCTATTAAAATAATCCCATTTATAACAGGCATGCTTTTATACTGTTCCTTGTCTCTAATCAGTTTCTTTTCCTTTCTTTCGTACGCCTTATAGGCTCTGTCCCTAGCAGTGTTGAACTGTTTCTGAAATAATGACTCCCATTGTGGGAACAACAAATCTTGTGTTATAATATTATTTAAATTTTCTACCTCTGCCAATAATCTGCAAAGTTTAGAATCATTAAATTTTATAAGCTTTCTCATAAAATCAAAACCAAAACTGTCAAAAAGTACATTAAATTCTTCTTGAACATCCATATTCAGTTCAATTCCCATAGGGAACTTAAAAAATCTAAGGCCCATAGGCACAATGTTAGCAGATAAACAGTAATTAAGATAAGCATTGTCCATTTTAAACCATTAATTATGTTTAATTTTCTCCCAAAGCTGTAAATCGACTCCTTTAAACTTCCTTTGCCATACTGCCCTTTGTCAAAACAGTTCTTTGAATGCTTATCATCAAATAAACATTCCTGTCCCAAAAAATCTTGTAAATTATTAGATTTCAAGTCAGTATTTAATTTGTTAATTACAGTACCTTTCGGGCGAGAAATATCGCCTGACACGCAAGCATATGTCCGTGTTGGTTGTGTATTTTTCGGTCTTGTACCAACACGTTTCATTTCTTCGGAATAATTCGAAAGAGAAATCAAATGTAAAATCTGTTATAGCAGTCTTATTGTTATCGTTCAAGTTGGTAGAACCTGGTAAATCGATTCCGGCACCCTGCACCGGCTCCTGTATCTGTCCATTTGGTATACCGGGCGATGAAGTGCCCGTAACCGTTCGCTCCCCATAGAGCTACCTGGAACTGTTTCCTTGAGTACTGGAACCTCCAAACGAGGCTCTCTAAAATTGACGCTGTTAGGTGAACATACGCATATGTCAAGTATACCGGGGATCTTGCTCACGAACTCCATAACCTTAGAAACCTCTTCCCGTAACGAGGAAATATCAGCCCTCAGCTGCTCCATTTCATTGCGGCTGCTAGTAGTTGTGTTAGGAGTAATGCTGCCTGAGGATTCCATAACGGCAACAACAGAAAGCACAAAAATGACCGTTTGGTTCAGCCCACGAATAACACACAAATATCCAAACGGACAAACCTCTGCAGCCAAAATGAGCAAAATAAATCCACCGGAGACCACGTATATAGCAAAGATTTAATAATATCCACAATAGGAATAAGTATGAGTAGGTTGAGCGCTTTCACTCGACAAGCGAATTTCATCAGAACACTTATTAAATGCACCAGTGGTTAATTTATACAAAAATTGGCGCCAAAAGTTTCCATGACGTTAAAAACAATTACTTTAAAATATATGTTATAAAAACTAATATAATATTAAAATATAATGTAAGACTGCTATTAGTTAATAAATGTTTGCTTGTACATGAATTATTTAACTGTTTAACAATAACAATGGTTTTATTGACAAGAAATCATTAATTCCTGGGTCTGTATTGGCATTAGTTAATATCTGCCAATAGAGCTCTCTCCATGCTAAATAATTTTTAATGTTTCCTCCCCTAGGATTCTTCTTAATGACATCTATGATAGCGAACTTAAATTTGTGTTCCTCATCATTTTCAATCATATGCCTTGCCAAGGCATTCTTAGTGTCCTTCCTTTTATGCAATAAAGATGGGAGTAGATTCTTTGCCTAAACTCCCTCTCAGTCTTCCCTATGTAAAATGAGGGACAGACTGAGCACAAAGCTATGTACACTACCATTTTGGTCCTACAATTCCTTTTAGTGCTAATATTCTATTTCTATTGTAATTCAGTAATACAATAGGGCTTTTATCATATATATGTGGACATTGTTTGCAAAAACCACATCTATTTGTATGTATTTCTTCTGCGTCTACTTTTGGAGTAATATTTCCCTCCAGCAGGCATTTTATATTCTTGCCCATTTTGTTGATAAAACATGGAGCTGTCCCTACTTTGTCTGCTACTTCTTCTTCATCCATTAAAAGATGCCAGTTGTTATATAAAATGTTCTTAATGATGTGGCTAAATGGCCCGTATTCTATAATACAAGCCCTATTGTAATTAATTTTCTTTTTGTTTTTATTTTTACTTATAGTCCCTAACATGTCTACTTCATTAGAATCAGTCTCTAATGTACTAAAGTGTATTTTGACTGGCTTAGGGTGTCTATAGTTGTTAGGGTATTATTAATCCCCAGCAAGGGCGTGTATATATCTCCTCTTTTACTCATAACATAATCAGAAATATCCTTCATAATTTCTAAGTCATAACCTCTTTCCAAAAACAAAGAAGTTATAAATTCAATTTCACAAATAGTATCAGCTAGGTCAGATGTCATTCTTATAGCCCTAATACACTGGCCTTTATATATACTTCTTTTTACATTAGTAGGGTGGAAACTCCTATAATCCAAATATGAATTGGTAAAGGTGGGTTTTCTAAAAATTCTAGATTTTAAACCCCCATTTTCAACACTTACAAGAGTATCTAAATACGACACCCCCGTTGCATTATATTCAGATGTAAACTTTAAGTATTCACTACTAGAATTAATAAAGTCCAAAAATTCTGAGAAGCCTGTGATGTCCCCTTTCCATAAAATATATAAATCATCCAAGAAGCGGGAGTAGTACGCTATGGAAGCATACCATGGACTACTGAAAATAATCGTTTCTTCCCAGTCTAACATAACCAGGTTGGCAAATATAGGTGCGCAAGCCGCACCCATAGCCACACCCCTGGTTTGTTTGTACATCTCCCCTTCATAATAGATGAAGTTGTTTTGCAGGACAATGCTCATCAATTCCACTAACAAAGATATCCTATCCCAAGAGAGCTCAGAATGTTTCCTCAAGCTTCTAGTGAAGGATTCTAATCCTTCATCTATGGGTATACTGCTGAACAGGTCTATAACGTCCACAGTTGCAAATGTAATATTCCCATAGTCCTTAATCAATGGGTAGTTTTTAAAATTCCCATGAGTCCTTCACTAGATGTTTAACCTTCACATAAATGGGTTTTAATAAAGTATCAATAACCACCCCAATATGAAAAGTTTTGGATCTGCTCCCTGATATTATAGGGCTTAAATGGTGGATTTTGGATGTTTTGTGTACCTTGGGAATACCAACTATGGTGGCCATAGTGGGATGCTCTACCTTCATATATTTATATAAGTCCTCAGTAATTCTTTGTTCCAAGAAATATTCCTCAAGGTACAGATCTATTCTTCTATAGGCAATATTTAACTCGTTAAGGGAGATAGTATTATAGTTGCCTGAATTGTGTAAGATGTCAAAAATAATTGCTTTATAAGCAGTAGTGTCATAAAAAACAGCCCCTCCGCCTTTATCAGGCTTCATTACCCTAATGTTTTTGTTGTGCTGTAATTCATATAACACCTTACTCTCTTCCTTAGTTAAATTTAGCTTTCTCCTATGTTTAATGTTAGCTTCATGGTTGAGGGCATATATTCCTTTAATTACTCTATTTTCAAACTTTAAAATACTAGGGTTGGTCATAGGAATATAGCAACTCTTTTTCTTTAAATTAGTAGTGTTATCATACATCTCATTCTCATTATGTACAAAAGATACTGCTAAATTTAATTTCCTAGTGTATTTTTTAACCTCTAAAATGTTATCGACTAGGTTAAATTTAGGCGTTGGAATGAATTTCATCCCCTTAGATAATAATCCAAAATGGGCCTTTTCTACTCTGATGTCGCTATAATTGTATATATTGAAATTCTTGTAAGTGTTTAATACAGGATTTACAGTATTTAAATCACTTAAACTAGAATTAACTAGTTCCTTGCTTAGAAATGGTATTATTGTTTCTTTTTCCATTTCCCTCCCTTCTGCCATTTTCCATATTTTTGCCCTTGTTTACTGGAAAAAACTCATCATTATTGTAATCTCGCCTATCTGTTTCATAGTATTCTTGTGTTTCATTAATAATTTCAGGAGAATCCCTATTAAAATAATCCCATTTATAACAGGCATGCTTTTTATACTGTTCCTTGTCTCTAATCAGTTTCTTTTCCTTTCTTTCGTACGCCTTATAGGCTCTGTCCCTAGCAGTGTTGAACTGTTTCTGAAATAATGACTCCCATTGTGGGAACAACAAATCTTGTGTTATAATATTATTTAAATTTTCTACCTCTGCCAATAATCTGCAAAGTTTAGAATCATTAAATTTTATAAGCTTTCTCATAAAATCAAAACCAAAACTGTCAAAAAGTACATTAAATTCTTCTTGAACATCCATATTCAGTTCAATTCCCATAGGGAACTTAAAAAATCTAAGGCCCATAGGCACAATGTTAGCAGATAAACAGTAATTAAGATAAGCATTGTCCATTTTTAAACCATTAATTATGTTTAATTTTCTCCCAAAGCTGTAAATCGACTCCTTTAAACTTCCTTTGCCATACTGCCCTTTGTCAAAACAGTTCTTTGAATGCTTATCATCAAATAAACATTCCTGTCCCAAAAAATCTTGTAAATTATTAGATTTCAAGTCAGTATTTAATTTGTTAATTACAGTACCTTTCGGGCGAGAAATATCGCCTGACACGCAAGCATATGTCCGTGTTGGTTGTGTATTTTTCGGTCTTGTACCAACACGTTTCATTTCTTCGGAATAATTCGAAGAGAAATCAAATGTAAAATCTGTTATAGCAGTCTTATTGTTATCGTTCAAGTTGGTAGAACCTGGTAAATCGATTCCGCACCCTGCACCGGCTCCTGTATCTGTCCATTTGGTATACCGGGCGATGAAGTGCCCGTAACCGTTCCGCTCCCCATAGAGCTACCTGGAACTGTTTCCTTGAGTACTGGAACCTCCAAACGAGGCTCTCTAAAATTGACGCTGTTAGGTGAACATACGCATATGTCAAGTATACCGGGGATCTTGCTCACGAACTCCATAACCTTAGAAACCTCTTCCCGTAACGAGGAAATATCAGCCCTCAGCTGCTCCATTTCATTGCGGCTGCTAGTAGTTGTGTTAGGAGTAATGCTGCCTGAGGATTCCATAACGGCAACAACAGAAAGCACAAAAATGACCGTTTGGTTCAGCCCACGAATAACACACAAATATCCAAACGGACAAACCTCTGCAGCCAAAATGAGCAAAATAAATCCACCGGAGACCACGATATAGCAAAGATTTAATAATATCCACAATAGGAATAAGTATGAGTAGGTTGAGCGCTTTCACTCGACAAGTTTAATTTCATCAGAACACTTATTAAATGCACGAGTGGTTAATTTATACAAAAATTGGCGCTAAAAGTTTCCATGTCGTTAAAAACAATTACTTTAAAATATATGTTATAAAACTAATATAATATTAAAATATAATGTAAGACTGCTATTAGTTAATAAATGTTTGCTTGTACATGAATTATTTAACTGTTTAACAATAACAATGGTTTTATTGACAAGAAATCATTAATTCCTGGGTCTGTATTGGCATTAGTTAATATCTGCCAATAGAGCTCTCTCCATGCTAAATAATTTTTAATGTTTCCTCCCCTAGGATTCTTCTTAATGACATCTATGATAGCGAACTTAAATTTGTGTTCCTCATCATTTTCAATCATATGCCTTGCCAAGGCATTCTTAGTGTCCTTCCTTTTATGCAATAAAGATGGGAGTAGATTCTTTGCCTAAACTCCTCTCAGTCTTCCCTATGTAAAATGAGGGACAGACTGAGCACAAAGCTATGTACACTACCATTTTGGTCCTACAATTCCCTTTTAGTGCTAATATTCTATTTCTATTGTAATTCAGTAATACAATAGGGCTTTTATCATATATATGTGGACATTGTTTGCAAAAACCACATCTATTTGTATGTATTTCTTCTGCGTCTACTTTTGGAGTAATATTTCCCTCCAGCAGGCATTTTATATTCTTGCCCATTTTGTTGATAAAACATGGAGCTGTCCCTACTTTGTCTGCTACTTCTTCTTCATCCATTAAAAGATGCCAGTTGTTATATAAAATGTTCTTAATGATGTGGCTAAATGGCCCGTATTCTATAATACAAGCCCTATTGTAATTAATTTTCTTTTTGTTTTTATTTTTACTTATAGTCCCTAACATGTCTACTTCATTAGAATCAGTCTCTAATGTACTAAAGTGTATTTTTGACTGGCTTAGGGTGTCTATAGTTGTTAGGGTATTATTAATCCCCAGCAAGGGCGTGTATATATCTCCTCTTTTACTCATAACATAATCAGAAATATCCTTCATAATTTCTAAGTCATAACCTCTTTCCAAAAACAAAGAAGTTATAAATTCAATTTCACAAATAGTATCAGCTAGGTCAGATGTCATTCTTATAGCCCTAATACACTGGCCTTTATATATACTTCTTTTTACATTAGTAGGGTGGAAACTCCTATAATCCAAATATGAATTGGTAAAGGTGGGTTTTCTAAAATTCTAGATTTTAAACCCCATTTTCAACACTTACAAGAGTATCTAAATACGACACCCCCGTTGCATTATATTCAGATGTAAACTTTAAGTATTCACTACTAGAATTAATAAAGTCCAAAAATTCTGAGAAGCCTGTGATGTCCCCTTTCCATAAAATATATAAATCATCCAAGAAGCGGGAGTAGTACGCTATGGAAGCATACCAAGGACTACTGAAAATAATCGTTTCTTCCCAGTCTAACATAACCAGGTTGGCAAATATAGGTGCAAGCCGCACCCATAGCCACACCCCTGGTTTGTTTGTACATCTCCCCTTCATAATAGATGAAGTTGTTTTGCAGGACAATGCTCATCAATTCCACTAACAAAGATATCCTATCCCAAGAGAGCTCAGAATGTTTCCTCAAGCTTCTAGTGAAGGATTCTAATCCTTCATCTATGGGTATACTGCTGAACAGGTCTATAACGTCCACAGTTGCAAATGTAATATTCCCATAGTCCTTAATCAATGGGTAGTTTTTTAAAAATTCCCATGAGTCCTTCACTAGATGTTTAACCTTCACATAAATGGGTTTTAATAAAGTATCAATAACCACCCCAATATGAAAAGTTTTGGATCTGCTCCCTGATATTATAGGGCTTAAATGGTGGATTTTGGATGTTTTTGTGTACCTTGGGAATACCAACTATGGTGGCCATAGTGGGATGCTCTACCTTCATATATTTATATAAGTCCTCAGTAATTCTTTGTTCCAAGAAATATTCCTCAAGGTACAGATCTATTCTTCTATAGGCAATATTTAACTCGTTAAGGGAGATAGTATTATAGTTGCCTGAATTGTGTAAGATGTCAAAAATAATTGCTTTATAAGCAGTAGTGTCATAAAAAACAGCCCCTCCGCCTTTATCAGGCTTCATTACCCTAATGTTTTTGTTGTGCTGTAATTCATATAACACCTTACTCTCTTCCTTAGTTAAATTTAGCTTTCTCCTATGTTTAATGTTAGCTTCATGGTTGAGGGCATATATTCCTTTAATTACTCTATTTTCAAACTTTAAAATACTAGGGTTGGTCATAGGAATATAGCAACTCTTTTTCTTTAAATTAGTAGTGTTATCATACATCTCATTCTCATTATGTACAAAAGATACTGCTAAATTTAATTTCCTAGTGTATTTTTTAACCTCTAAAATGTTATCGACTAGGTTAAATTTAGGCGTTGGAATGAATTTCATCCCCTTAGATAATAATCCAAAATGGGCCTTTTCTACTCTGATGTCGCTATAATTGTATATATTGAAATTCTTGTAAGTGTTTAATACAGGATTTACAGTATTTAAATCACTTAAACTAGAATTAACTAGTTCCTTGCTTAGAAATGGTATTATTGTTTCTTTTTCCATTTCCTCCCTTCTGCCATTTTCCATATTTTTGCCCTTGTTTACTGGAAAAACTCATCATTATTGTAATCTCGCCTATCTGTTTCATAGTATTCTTGTGTTTCATTAATAATTTCAGGAGAATCCCTATTAAAATAATCCCATTTATAACAGGCATGCTTTTATACTGTTCCTTGTCTCTAATCAGTTTCTTTTCCTTTCTTTCAGACGCCTTATAGGCTCTGTCCCTAGCAGTGTTGAACTGTTTCTGAAATAATGACTCCCATTGTGGGAACAACAAATCTTGTGTTATAATATTATTTAAATTTTCTACCTCTGCCAATAATCTGCAAAGTTTAGAATCATTAAATTTTATAAGCTTTCTCATAAAATCAAAACCAAAACTGTCAAAAAGTACATTAAATTCTTCTTGAACATCCATATTCAGTTCAATTCCCATAGGGAACTTAAAAAATCTAAGGCCCATAGGCACAATGTTAGCAGATAAACAGTAATTAAGATAAGCATTGTCCATTTTAAACCATTAATTATGTTTAATTTTCTCCCAAAGCTGTAAATCGACTCCTTTAAACTTCCTTTGCCATACTGCCCTTTGTCAAAACAGTTCTTTGAATGCTTATCATCAAATAAACATTCCTGTCCCAAAAAATCTTGTAAATTATTAGATTTCAAGTCAGTATTTAATTTGTTAATTACAGTACCTTTCGGGCGAGAAATATCGCCTGACACGCAAGCATATGTCCGTGTTGGCTGTGTATTTTTCGGTCTTGTACCAACACGTTTCATTTCTTCGGAATAATTCCCGAAAGAGAAATCAAATGTAAAATCTGTTATAGCAGTCTTATTGTTATCGTTCAAGTTGGTAGAACCTGGTAAATCGATTCCGGCACCCTGCACCGGCTCCTGTATCTGTCCATTTGGTATACCGGGCGATGAAGTGCCCGTAACCGTTCCGCTCCCCATAGAGCTACCTGGAACTGTTTCCTTAAGTACTGGAACCTCCAAACGAGTCTCTCTAAAATTGACGCTGTTAGGTGAACATACGCATATGTCAAGTATACCGGGGATCTTGCTCACGAACTCCATAACCTTAGAAACCTCTTCCCGTAACGAGGAAATATCAGCCCTCAGCTGCTCCATTTCATTGCGGCTGCTAGTAGTTGTGTTAGGAGTAATGCTGCCTGAGGATTCCATAACGGCAACAACAGAAAGCACAAAAATGACCGTTTGGTTCAGCCCACGAATAACACACAAATATCCAAACGGACAAACCTCTGCAGCCAAAATGAGCAAAATAAATCCACCGGAGACCACGTATAGCAAAGATTTAATAATATCCACAATAGGAATAAGTATGAGTAGGTTGAGCTTTCACTTTCGACAAGCGAATTTCATCAGAACACTTATTAAATGCACCAGTGGTTAATTTATACAAAAATTGGCGCCAAAAGTTTCCATGACGTTAAAAACAATTACTTTAAAATATATGTTATAAAAACTAATATAATATTAAAATATAATGTAAGACTGCTATTAGTTAATAAATGTTTGCTTGTACATGAATTATTTAACTGTTTAACAATAACAATGGTTTTATTGACAAGAAATCATTAATTCCTGGGTCTGTATTGGCATTAGTTAATATCTGCCAATAGAGCTCTCTCCATGCTAAATAATTTTTAATGTTTCCTCCCCTAGGATTCTTCTTAATGACATCTATGATAGCGAACTTAAATTTGTGTTCCTCATCATTTTCAATCATATGCCTTGCCAAGGCATTCTTAGTGTCCTTCCTTTTTATGCAATAAAGATGGGAGTAGATTCTTTGCCTAAACTCCCTCTCAGTCTTCCCTATGTAAAATGAGGGACAGACTGAGCACAAAGCTATGTACACTACCATTTTGGTCCTACAATTCCCTTTTAGTGCTAATATTCTATTTCTATTGTAATTCAGTAATACAATAGGGCTTTTATCATATATATGTGGACATTGTTTGCAAAAACCACATCTATTTGTATGTATTTCTTCTGCGTCTACTTTTGGAGTAATATTTCCCTCCAGCAGGCATTTTATATTCTTGCCCATTTTGTTGATAAAACATGGAGCTGTCCCTACTTTGTCTGCTACTTCTTCTTCATCCATTAAAAGATGCCAGTTGTTATATAAAATGTTCTTAATGATGTGGCTAAATGGCCCGTATTCTATAATACAAGCCCTATTGTAATTAATTTTCTTTTTGTTTTTATTTTTACTTATAGTCCCTAACATGTCTACTTCATTAGAATCAGTCTCTAATGTACTAAAGTGTATTTTTGACTGGCTTAGGGTGTCTATAGTTGTTAGGGTATTATTAATCCCCAGCAAGGGCGTGTATATATCTCCTCTTTTACTCATAATATAATCAGAAATATCCTTCATAATTTCTAAGTCATAACCTCTTTCCAAAAACAAAGAAGTTATAAATTCAATTTCACAAATAGTATCAGCTAGGTCAGATGTCATTCTTATAGCCCTAATACACTGGCCTTTATATATACTTCTTTTTACATTAGTAGGGTGGAAACTCCTATAATCCAAATATGAATTGGTAAAGGTGGGTTTTCTAAAAATTCTAGATTTTAAACCCCCATTTTCAACACTTACAAGAGTATCTAAATACGACACCCCCGTTGCATTATATTCAGATGTAAACTTTAAGTATTCACTACTAGAATTAATAAAGTCCAAAAATTCTGAGAAGCCTGTGATGTCCCCTTTCCATAAAATATATAAATCATCCAAGAAGCGGGAGTAGTACGCTATGGAAGCATACCATGGACTACTGAAAATAATCGTTTCTTCCCAGTCTAACATAACCAGGTTGGCAAATATAGGTGCGCAAGCCGCACCCATAGCCACACCCCTGGTTTGTTTGTACATCTCCCCTTCATAATAGATGAAGTTGTTTTGCAGGACAATGCTCATCAATTCCACTAACAAAGATATCCTATCCCAAGAGAGCTCAGAATGTTTCCTCAAGCTTCTAGTGAAGGATTCTAATCCTTCATCTATGGGTATACTGCTGAACAGGTCTATAACGTCCACAGTTGCAAATGTAATATTCCCATAGTCCTTAATCAATGGGTAGTTTTTTAAAAATTCCCATGAGTCCTTCACTAGATGTTTAACCTTCACATAAATGGGTTTTAATAAAGTATCAATAACCACCCCAATATGAAAAGTTTTGGATCTGCTCCCTGATATTATAGGGCGAAATGGTGGATTTTGGATGTTTTTGTGTACCTTGGGAATACCAACTATGGTGGCCATAGTGGGATGCTCTACCTTCATATATTTATATAAGTCCTCAGTAATTCTTTGTTCCAAGAAATATTCCTCAAGGTACAGATCTATTCTTCTATAGGCAATATTTAACTTGTTAAGGGAGATAGTATTATAGTTGCCTGAATTGTGTAAGATGTCAAAAATAATTGCTTTATAAGCAGTAGTGTCATAAAAAACAGCCCCTCCGCCTTTATCAGGCTTCATTACCCTAATGTTTTTGTTGTGCTGTAATTCATATAACACCTTACTCTCTTCCTTAGTTAAATTTAGCTTTCTCCTATGTTTAATGTTAGCTTCATGGTTGAGGGCATATATTCCTTTAATTACTCTATTTTCAAACTTTAAAATACTAGGGTTGGTCATAGGAATATAGCAACTCTTTTTCTTTAAATTAGTAGTGTTATCATACATCTCATTCTCATTATGTACAAAAGATACTGCTAAATTTAATTTCCTAGTGTATTTTTTAACCTCTAAAATGTTATCGACTAGGTTAAATTTAGGCGTTGGAATGAATTTCATCCCCTTAGATAATAATCCAAAATGGGCCTTTTCTACTCTGATGTCGCTATAATTGTATATATTGAAATTCTTGTAAGTGTTTAATACAGGATTTACAGTATTTAAATCACTTAAACTAGAATTAACTAGTTCCTTGCTTAGAAATGGTATTATTGTTTCTTTTCCATTTCCTCCCTTCTGCCATTTTCCATATTTTTGCCCTTGTTTACTGGAAAAACTCATCATTATTGTAATCTCGCCTATCTGTTTCATAGTATTCTTGTGTTTCATTAATAATTTCAGGAGAATCCCTATTAAAATAATCCCATTTATAACAGGCATGCTTTTTATACTGTTCCTTGTCTCTAATCAGTTTCTTTTCCTTTCTTTAAATCGCCTTATAGGCTCTGTCCCTAGCAGTGTTGAACTGTTTCTGAAATAATGACTCCCATTGTGGGAACAACAAATCTTGTGTTATAATATTATTTAAATTTTCTACCTCTGCCAATAATCTGCAAAGTTTAGAATCATTAAATTTTATAAGCTTTCTCATAAAATCAAAACCAAAACTGTCAAAAAGTACATTAAATTCTTCTTGAACATCCATATTCAGTTCAATTCCCATAGGGAACTTAAAAAATCTAAGGCCCATAGGCACAATGTTAGCAGATAAACAGTAATTAAGATAAGCATTGTCCATTTTTAAACCATTAATTATGTTTAATTTTCTCCCAAAGCTGTAAATCGACTCCTTTAAACTTCCTTTGCCATACTGCCCTTTGTCAAAACAGTTCTTTGAATGCTTATCATCAAATAAACATTCCTGTCCCAAAAAATCTTGTAAATTATTAGATTTCAAGTCAGTATTTAATTTGTTAATTACAGTACCTTTCGGGCGAGAAATATCGCCTGACACGCAAGCATATGTCCGTGTTGGTTGTGTATTTTTCGGTCTTGTACCAACACGTTTCATTTCTTCGGAATAATTCCCGAAAGAGAAATCAAATGTAAAATCTGTTATAGCAGTCTTATTGTTATCGTTCAAGTTGGTAGAACCTGGTAAATCGATTCCGGCACCCTGCACCGCTCCTGTATCTGTCCATTTGGTATACCGGGCGATGAAGTGCCGTAACCGTTCCGCTCCCCATAGAGCTACCTGGAACTGTTTCCTTGAGTACTGGAACCTCCAAACGAGGCTCTCTAAAATTGACGCTGTTAGGTGAACATACGCATATGTCAAGTATACCGGGGATCTTGCTCACGAACTCCATAACCTTAGAAACCTCTTCCCGTAACGAGGAAATATCAGCCCTCAGCTGCTCCATTTCATTGCGGCTGCTAGTAGTTGTGTTAGGAGTAATGCTGCCTGAGGATTCCATAACGGCAACAACAGAAAGCACAAAAATGACCGTTTGGTTCAGCCCACGAATAACACACAAATATCCAAACGGACAAACCTCTGCAGCCAAAATGAGCAAAATAAATCCACCGGAGACCACGTATATAGCAAAGATTTAATAATATCCACAATAGGAATAAGTATGAGTAGGTTGAGCGCTTTCACTCGACAAGCGAGTTTCATCAGAACACTTATTAAATGCACCAGTGGTTAATTTATACAAAAATTGGCGCCAAAAGTTTCCATGACGTTAAAAACAATTACTTTAAAATATATGTTATAAAAACTAATATAATATTAAAATATAATGTAAGACTGCTATTAGTTAATAAATGTTTGCTTGTACATGAATTATTTAACTGTTTAACAATAACAATGGTTTTATTGACAAGAAATCATTAATTCCTGGGTCTGTATTGGCATTAGTTAATATCTGCCAATAGAGCTCTCTCCATGCTAAATAATTTTTAATGTTTCCTCCCCTAGGATTCTTCTTAATGACATCTATGATAGCGAACTTAAATTTGTGTTCCTCATCATTTTCAATCATATGCCTTGCCAAGGCATTCTTAGTGTCCTTCCTTTTTATGCAATAAAGATGGGAGTAGATTCTTTGCCTAAACTCCCTCTCAGTCTTCCCTATGTAAAATGAGGGACAGACTGAGCACAAAGCTATGTACACTACCATTTTGGTCCTACAATTCCCTTTTAGTGCTAATATTCTATTTCTATTGTAATTCAGTAATACAATAGGGCTTTTATCATATATATGTGGACATTGTTTGCAAAAACCACATCTATTTGTATGTATTTCTTCTGCGTCTACTTTTGGAGTAATATTTCCCTCCAGCAGGCATTTTATATTCTTGCCCATTTTGTTGATAAAACATGGAGCTGTCCCTACTTTGTCTGCTACTTCTTCTTCATCCATTAAAAGATGCCAGTTGTTATATAAAATGTTCTTAATGATGTGGCTAAATGGCCCGTATTCTATAATACAAGCCCTATTGTAATTAATTTTCTTTTTGTTTTTATTTTTACTTATAGTCCCTAACATGTCTACTTCATTAGAATCAGTCTCTAATGTACTAAAGTGTATTTTTGACTGGCTTAGGGTGTCTATAGTTGTTAGGGTATTATTAATCCCCAGCAAGGGCGTGTATATATATCTCCTCTTTTACTCATAACATAATCAGAAATATCCTTCATAATTTCTAAGTCATAACCTCTTTCCATTGTTAAACAGTTAAATAATTCATGTACAAGCAAACATTTATTAACTAATAGCAGTCTTACATTACATTTTAATATTATATTAGTTTTTATAACATATATTTTAAAGTAATTGTTTTTAACGTCATGGAAACTTTTGGCGCCAATTTTTGTATAAATTAACCACTGGTGCATTTAATAAGTGTTCTGATGAAACTCGCTTGTCGAGTGAAAGCGCTCAACCTACTCATACTTATTCCTATTGTGGATATTATTAAATCTTTGCTATATACGTGGTCTCCGGTGGATTTATTTTGCTCATTTTGGCTGCAGAGGTTTGTCCTTTAATATAATATGTTTAACTTTTACTTTTGAGGCATCTGAAAATAAACATTTGTATTTGAATACTTTGCCCTATTATGTTCTTTACATAAACATTTACATGTTTTTACTTTACTTAAAAGATATCTATTTATTTTATTGAAAGGTTATGTTGTGTAGATGTTATCCTGGAAAATGGAGACATCTCCAGTTTAAAGATCGCACCTTCGTGATCGTCACTTTTTTTTTCTAGTAACTAAGGGATTTACTCATTTTCTCAAAGTGCATCACTCTCTAGGACTGAAGCTAAACCTTTGCATTTTATAACCTGCCTCATAATAAGAAGTTATGTACCTACCATAACATTCCATGTTAGTTGTCTTCTCTCGCCTTCTTTCTTGCTGGATGGGTTCGGAGCCAATCCTCGGCTCTGACTCAGCACTTACTAAGCTCGAGAGCTAATTTTACCAGCTCGAGGCAACCCTATATCCCATGATGCAAGGCGGAGACTACCCAGATCTCGTTTGGTAGCTAAGGAAATTATGCAATATATTCTTCCAACTGGAGAGGAGGAAGAAAAAGTAACAATACTAAAAATGACAATCATAATAATCATAATCCTCTGAAAGGGATCAACCTAATCTAGTGACACTAGAAGCTGATAGCTAGAAAAAAGGATAAAACCTCTTAAGAGAAGAGGCATAATCTTCTCGGTCTGACCAGGCTAGGGGATGGAGGGGCGAAGAAAGAAGCAGAGAAGACAACTAACATGGAACGCGTTATGGTAGGTACATAACTTCTTAATGTTAAGTTGTCAATCTCGCCTTCATTCTTGCTGGATGGGACCGTCCTAGCACCTCTATCCTGGGTGGCTCAATGGAACAGACTCTTGAGAACGGTGGAACCAAAATTCGCTCTGTCTCTGGAGGCCAAGTCTAATTTGTAATGTGAAACAAAGGTATGAGGAGAGGCCCATGTGGCTGCTGCGCAAATAGTGTCTATTGGAAGTCTAGCCTGAAAAGCTGTAGACGTAGCTAGAGCTCTGGTAGAATGGGCTTTTGGCCTAGAAATCAACTCTTTGCCTCTGAGCTGATAAATGTAAGTAATCACAGAAGACAGCCATCTAGATAAAGTCACCTTGGAGACTGGAAGGCCTTTTCTGTTCTCTGCATAGGATAGAAACAGTTGATCAGATTTCCTAAAATGTTTAGTTTTGTCCAGATAATATCTGAGTTGGCGGTGAACATCAAGACAATGTAGTTTTTGTTCCGCTCTATCAGAATAATTTGGGAAAAAAACTGGAAGATCAATGGATTGATTTAAGTTCGTCTGCAATGCCACTTTGGGTAAGAAAGACGGATTAGTCCTTAGAGATACCCTGTCTTTGTGGAAGATTAAGTAGGGAGGACGAATGCAGAGAGCATGAAGCTCAGATACTCTCCTGGCAGAAGTAATGGTGACTAGAAAGAGTGTCTTCCAAGAAAGAAATTTCAATGAACAGGCAGACGCAGGTTCGAAAGGGGGAAGAATCAAGGATGTTAAAATTAAATTTAGATCCCACTGTGGTGGGGGTCTCTAATCGGAGGTTTAAGTAAAAAGATACCTCTAAGGAATGCCTTGCAAAGTTTATGTGACATAATGTTGTGGTCCAAAAAGCCTATATGAAAATTCGAAATGGCTGCCAGCTGAACTTTTACTGTGGAGGAAGAAGATCCTGAATGAAAAATCTCAGCTAGGAAGTCCAAGACCGAATGAATCGGAGCAGTATAGGGGTCTATATTCCTAGCTTTTGCCCAGAAGGAGAAACGTTGCCATTTACTAGTGTAAATCCTTCTTGTGGAAGATTTAAGGGAAGCTACTATGATATCCCGGACGGGATTAGAAATCATAGGAAGCCTGGCTAAGGATGGAAGTGGAGCAACCAAGCAGTGAGGTTGAGAGAAGGTATGGATTGGTGCAGCTGCCCCGACTGGTGGGTCAGAAGATCTGGAACCGGGTCCAGATGCCATGGCTGTACCAAGAGATAACGATGTAGGAACGGAAACCATATCTGTCGAGGCCAATAAGGGGCAATGAGAATCAACTTGGCTCTCAAGACGGTTGCTTTCTGAATTACTTGAGGTATCAGAGGAAAGGGGGGAAAGGCATAAAGAAGTCCCCGGGGCCAATCTTGGGTTAGAGCGTCTCTGGGGGGATGGCCTGGAAGGGGGAAGAGAGAGAAGAAGTCTGGGCATTTGCTGTTTTGAGGTGTAGCAAAAAGGTCGCAGCAAGGAAGGCCCCACTCCTGAAAAATCTCTTCCGTCACTGATTGTTTGAGAGACCACTCGTGAGGCATGAGAATAGCTCTGCTCAACCTGTCCGCTATGATGTTGGATTTCCCGGGGATATGCATTGCTATCAGAAACCACTGAGAAGAGATTGCCCACTGCCAAAGTCTGAGAGCCTCTCGACACAGTGGATAGGACTTGGTTCCGCCTTGTTTGTTGATATACCACACTACGGACATATTGTCCATTTGGACTGCAATAGTTCCCAGGGGAAGAGAGTCGTTGAGGGCTTGCAACATTAAAAGCACTGCTCTCATCTCTAGGACATTTATGTGCAGGTGGTATTCGAAAGGTTGCCAAGTGCCATGGACCATCCTGCCCTGATAATGCCCCCCCAACCGATCAGGGAGGTGTCCGATGTAACCGTGGCGACTGGGGCAGGAGGAACAAAGGGTCTGCCCTGATGGATTCGAGGGGACGATATCCACCAGGTCAGATGCCTTTTGCAAGTTGGAGTTATTATGATCCTGTGACGCATGGGAAGTTGGTGAAAGGACCATTGGGCGAATAGCATCCATTGCAGAAGACGCATGTAAAAGCGGGCAAAGGGAAGAAGTGTTATGGCAGCTGCCATAAGACCCAATACTTTCAGAGCAAATCTGGCCTGAATTTTGTTGCTGAGAAGAATCACCTGGACGTGACTTTGAATGTCCAAGATCCTTTGGTCTGTTAACTTTGCTGAAAGTTGTACGGTGTCCAATTTTGCGCCTATAAAAGTAATAGATTGACAAGGCGACAAGGCAGATTTTTCGAAATTTATAGAAATCCCTAGCCCTCTGCAAATGTGAATGGTGTAATCTCTGGCTTGGAGAAGTTGATGCCTGGTGGTGGCAGTGAGGAGTCAGTCATCTAGATATGGAAACACCTGGAATCCTTGATGTCTCAGATGAGCCGTAACCGCTGCCATACATTTGGTGAACACTCTGGGGGCTGTAGTGAGTCCAAAGGGCAGGGCCCTGAATTGGAAGTGACTGGTCCCCAGCCGAAAGCGGAGAAACCTTCTGGAGCTCTTGTGAATTTTTATGTGATAGTACGCATCCTGAAGATCTACCGAGCACATCCAATTGTCCTTGCCCGGAAAGGGTAGAATGGACTGAAGCATGACCATCCGGAATCTTGTTTTCTTTACAAACTTGTTTAGTTTGCTGAGATCTAATATTGGTCTCCAGTCCCCTGTCTTTTTTGGTACTAAAAAGAACCTTGAGTAGATTCCGGATCCTATTTGGTCTGCTGGGACTGGCTGGATGGCTCTTTTTGCTAGCAGTTTTGTTATCTCTGGTACTGCTAGTTCCCTTAGACCGGGTGGAATGTCTGGAAGCGTTCCCTTTTGCTGAATTGGGGTTTGAATAAAGGGAATTTTGTAACCCTCTGATATAATCAACTGTACCCATTTGTCTTGAGAAAGGGAAAACCAGGCTATTGGGTACAGCAATAATCTTCCCCCAACTGCCTCCGAAGGTGGACAATCGGGCAACATCTCAGGGATGCTGGAAGGGTTTGTCAGAAAGAGGCTCTCTGCTACCCTGATTTTGCAGACCCCCTCTGCCCCTAGTGCGGCGTCTGTTGTTGTTACCCCCTCTGCCTCTGGGGGTAAACTGACCTCGTGCGTCAGGCGTGACTCCTTGAGATTTGTGGAACCACATTTTCCCTCCCTTCTGACCTTTTGGGTAAGGTCTTGAAGGGGTGGAGAAACGGACTCCTACAGCAGAAAGAGTCTTGCCATCTTGTTCGCATCTAGTCAAGGTGTCTTTCACTTGAGGTCCGAACAAGGTCGAACCATCAAAAGGGGAGTTTGTAAAGGACGCCTTGAAGGGGTCTGCAAAATTACAAAGCCGCATCCAGGATTGACGCCTTAAAGCCACTCCTGTGCCTGCGGCCCTACTTGCTCCATCGGCTGCATAAGAAATAAGCCGCATGGAGGAGTTAACAATGGAGTTTAGGATTCCTAGCTGTGAGCTAATCTTATCCTGAGACCCAACAGCTGACGGATCCTGTAAAACATCTCCCAACTCTTTAAGAACATCTCTTTGAAGGCGGGTGAAGTGACACAAGTAGTTCAGCGATCGCATGGCAAAGGTCGCTGAAGAAAAAATCCACTTGCCGTACCTGTCCATAGTCCTAGAATCCTTGTTAGGAGGATGGACAGGTACTGAAGGATCAGCTAGTTCCTTTTTGGTGGCTGCAGCCACCACCATGGCATCAACCGGGACACCTTTTGTCAAATATTGCCTATCAGGTGGGGCCGTAATGAATTTTGAAGGCCTCCGAGGAATAGGTTCCACCGAATCCGGGGCCATCCATGCCTTCTGAGCCACCACATCCATAAGAGGGTTGAAAGGCGGAGACACCCAGGAGGTGGAGGGCCAAGATCCGAACGCCTCCAGGTATACTGACTCGTCCTCAGAAGGATTAAGGGAGGGCCAGTTCCCCCTCTGCTTAAGGAGTTCAAGGATGTCTGAGAAAGAGACATCCTCAGAAGAGGACCTTGGGGATCCCTCCGACTCATCCAAGTCAGTACCAGATGTAATAGACTCGGGGGAGTCTAGATGTTTCCTCTTACATGTCCTCTTATGCGGAGGTTCACCTGACGGATCAGGAGAAGCCTCGGAAGAGGAAGATATTCCCAATGGGGAAACCTGAGGCGTTGGGTCCGGGAGCAAGAGAGTGGGAAGAGTAGTCAGCAGGCACTGTAGTGGGAGGAGCTGATGGAACTGACCGTTGATTACGCCCAGGGGCTAGTACACTCCTCATCACTTTGAAGGCTCCCCCATCAGAGAGGCCAGAAGGTTCCTGCTCTGAAGAGATAGGAACTCCAGGCCTCACCGAGAGGGAAGGCTCCGAGGCAGATGTCGGGACTGAGCTCACCAACGCCAAAGCCCCGAGAGGGAGAACGGGGTCGGACAAGGGTCCGATGCCACTCGCCCCCTCGGAGCCGACGAGAGAGACCAGACGCCTGGATCCCTCCAATGAAGGCCTCAAGGAGGAAATTGGAGCAGAGGACGACAGAGCCGAAAGGGGGGGGGTGGTATCGGCTCCGAAGCTACAACAGTCACAGCTCCGAGCTCTGTAAGAGAGTCGAAGGAGGAATGTTAGGTGGATGTGAGATAGCTACCATCTGTTGAGATGGGCTATGGAGCATTTGGGCCAATGCCTGAGACTTTAATAGTCTACTCACCACTCTCTCGAGGTCGTGATCAGACAGCCTGGATGACCGAGAAGAACGGCTCCGATGGCTCCACTCTGAGAGCAGGGGTGATCTCAGAGCCGAACGTATCGATTCCAATGAGGGGGATCGTGATCTCTTTTTAGAGATAGGTGGAGCCGAAGGAGCCGAGGATACGTCGGCTCCAGCCGGAGCCGACACTGAGTGCCCAGATCTGGCAGTATCGGCGCCGGATGGAGCCGATACTGAGACTTCTAAAAGGAAAGGATCGGCTCCGGCCAGAGCCGATCTCGACACTGAAGAAAAAGAACCAGTAGCCGATGGCTTGAGACTTGAAGCCGAAGGCTTAACCGGTTTCGAGGGCTTCCCTGGAGCTGACTTAGTCGGGGAGCTCTCAGGCTTTAATAAGCCCCTCGATATTAATTTATTTCTGCGCTCCTGCAGGACACTTGGGCTGAAGGCATGACAGATAGCACAAGAGTCCTGCAGGTGCAGAGGTCCCAGGCAGTAAACACAAGAAGTGTGACCGTCTGTCAGAGACATCTTCTGACAGCACGAGTCACACTTCTTGAAGCCTGAGACCTTTGTGTCCTTCAACATAGCTGTGTCGAGGAAACACAAGTAACAAGGAAACACAGACACACACACAAATAACACCCAATCCAATAATCTAAAACTAAACAGGGAGACAACACACTCAAACACACAGAGAATCCCTGACAGGAAAAATTAGGAAAGGGGAAGGTCTAAGGCCTAACCTAGGGAAGGGGATAAATAACCCGAAAAAAAAGGGAACACTAATGGGAATAGGGTTAAAATAAACGTTAAGGTTCACAAAATAACTAAGGATATTAAATTTAAAAGGGATGAGACTAAAAGTCTTAATTTGAAGAAAACTTACCTAGAGCTGGTAAAAGAGGCACCTCGTAAGCGAAACGGCAAACGAGATCTGGGTAGTCTCCGCCTTGCATAATGGGATATAGGGTTGCCTCAAGCTGGTAAAATTAGCTCTCGAGCTTAGTAAGTGCCGAGTTGGAGCCGAGGATCGGCTCCGAACCCATCCAGCAAGAATGAAGGCGAGATTGACAACTTAACATTGTGCTTTACATAAACACTTACATGCTTTGACTTTATTTAAGGGTCATGTGTTTCTTCATACTGAAAGACTATGTTATGTAGCTGTTACCATAGAAACCAGAAATACTTCCGGTTTAAAGATTGCACATTCACGATAGTCATTTGTATTCAGTAACTAAGGGCTTCAGTCACTCTCTGAAAGTGCATCACCCTCCTGGCTGCAGCGGAACAAGGAACTTGTCAAAACCTTTTTTTAAGGTAAGAGCTGCATCAGTTAGCTTGTGCGTTTTCAGTTGCAGTCCACTGCACTTTGTAAAAACACAATCCAGTGCTTTTTTTCACAACAGCCACAAATTCGAGTCTATATTAGTTCATCGACAGCTTAGGTTGTCGAATCTGTAATGATCTACACCTAAGCATCAAACTTGCAAAATCTTGAACGGTCATTTCAGCAAATTCTTTCCTCAGGAAAGAAGTCGCTTGGCCGTTGTCAGGGATTTGCCCTTTCGGCAATGTGGACCGATATCGCAGTTGGTATATTTAGTTAGGGGGGTGTGGGAGGCACAGTACCCCATGTGGGGGATGAAGCCCCCCACTTTATTTAGGTAGAAAAGTTAATTTTGTTCACGGACCGCCTACTGAATTCTTTCCCGAGGAAAGAATTCGCTGAAATGGCCATTCGAGATTTTGCAAGTTTGACGCTTAGGTGTCGATCATTACAGATTCGACAACCTAAGCTGTCGATGAACTAATATAGACCCGGAAATTCACCACCCAACAATGCCTGTAACCTTTTAAACATGTCAGAAAGCATACTATTTTAGTCAATCCCCGATCTTAATTTGTTGCCACTAAACACCATCAGAGCTCAATAAAGCATTCAATAAACACTGGATTAAAAAAAATGAACACTGTATTTACCAGTGCCATGCTTTTCGATCATTTACATCACCCAACACAATTATTTACTTATTTGCAGTTATTATAAGATTATAAAGCGGTTAGCGTTGCCGCCTCACAGCAAGAGGTTCTCCGGTTCGATTCTCGGCTGGGGTGCCTTCTGTGCGGAGTCTGCATGTCCTCCATGTGGTCACGTGGGTTTCCTCCAGGTGCTCCGGTTTCCTCCCACATCCCAAAGACATGCAGTAGGTGAACTGGACACTCTAAACTGGACCTAGGTGTGAGTGTGAGCGTGTGTGTGCCTTCTGTGGAAGGTTGGGTGCCAGGCTGGCAACTTGACACCATAAAACTACACTGCCAATCATGAGCAGACAGATGATCCACTGTGGTGACCCCTAACCGGGAAAAGCCGAAAGAAGAAGAAGAAGATAAGATTATAAAGGTTAGCAATGGTTTTCTAAAGAAACTAATGCAATATATTAAAGGCTCTTGTATAAATTGTGACACAATCAATGAACTAACTATAATAAGTGAAAGAGTAAAGGAGACATTGTTAATATTTTGAAAATACATATAAATAACTGAAGTTACCTTTTCATATGATGTTT
Organism: Protopterus annectens; assembly: GCF_019279795.1. Taxonomy (NCBI): domain Eukaryota; kingdom Metazoa; phylum Chordata; order Ceratodontiformes; family Protopteridae; genus Protopterus; species Protopterus annectens. The sequence goes on from NC_056739.1 coordinate 962,377,881, forward strand.
GTGGATGTTGAGTTAGAAATTCTGCTTTACTTTGTAAAGTACAAACTGCTGTGTTTTAAGTGAAGAATATTTAGTTATTATGTATTTAGATAAGGAACAAGTAAATACTTTAAGTTATTTTTCTTTTAATTTGTTCTTCTTTTCACTGGTTTTCCAGTTATTCCTTTCTGCTTGTCTCTAATGAGTTGTTATTCCATTTCATATCTTCTATATTATCTAGTTTATCTTTTGTTTTTAGGTATGATATAACATTCAAAGATTTTTGTTTCATCTGTAAGAACATTTTTCAGTCTGGCTGGGATGAGTAAATGGACTTTGATTTGACATTTTTTGAGTTCTCTTATTAAAGGTAGAAAGGCTTTCCTTTTGGACATCAGTGCAGTTGAGAAATCATTGTCAATCCTTATTGTTTGGTCTTAGATTTTTATAGGGGACTTAGCCCATGCTGTCTTTAGGATCGGATCTCTATCCTGTGTGGAGAACAATCTTACAATTGTAGATCTTGGGTTTTGTCTTTTTTGAAAGGAGTGCTGTTTTAGCGAGAGTTCTGTGGGCACGTTCAATGCCAAAAGACATACCCTCTGTAAGTTCAAGGATTTTAGGGATCCAGGTTGTTAAAAAGTTTGTCATATTGTCATTCTCAATTCCTTTAGGTAATCCAAAAATTCTAATGTTGTTTCTGCATGATCTGTTCTCTAAGTCATCTACCTTTTCCAACAACAAGGTGTTTTGTTTTCATAAGAATTCCAAGTTATGCTCATCTTCTGTTAGTCTTCCTTCAAAGTCATTCACAGCTTCCTCTATTCCCAAGATCTGAGTTTTTTGCTGCTTTAGTGATTCTTGTAGTTGTTCCATTTCTCTTTTTTTCTTTGAAGTTCTCAGTTTTATTGTCCATTTTATCCATCTTGAGAGAAAGTTCTTGTAGACTGTTAAGAACAAACTGTATATCCTTCTTTTGTGAAGAATCCTGAGATGTTCCTTTTGTGTGACTCATTTTGAGTATGAAGTTGTATACTTTCCAAATGGTATTCTGACAGGAAGTTTTAATGTTACTTATTTCTTTTTTTGGATATTCCTTCTCTAGTTGTTATTCCTTAATAATATTTGTTGAAAAAAATGGATGGAATAACTAAAAAGTGAAATTTACTGTCAAGAAAGATTTTTTTCTGAGTATTTATATGCTAGGAAAGTAACAACTATACCTAACTGAAACCAATGCAGCAAAAGACAGACTAATAAGTAAAGAAGCTGCTAAGGCAATGCCAGTACTGTGTGGTACATAAATCCACTATTATGAAAATGCAGTCCACTGGGAATAATAATTTATTGCAGCATAAAGTTTGTTAAAGTGCTTTTGTCCACTTTTTATAATGCAGACTTTATCAGAACTAAATATTTGGTGAAGCCTTAATACTGCTCCTTTTATATTAACAGTCATCAAAACCAATTAAACCAATTAAACCTATTAAACAATTAACTCAAATTCATATATCCATTTTGTTTTAAAGAAATACATTTTTTAAAACACTTTTATTCAACACTAATTTTTTATAAGTTCAAAGACATAAATAAACATTCCGTATTTTATGTATTTAAACATTGTAAAAATTAATTATAATTACCTAATTCCTACCAATATAGTTATAAAATAAATATGCTATTGTATGTAGAACTGCTTAAGTAAAATTACTTTTTATTTTGTTTATTTATAGAGCCAATGCTCTAAGCTTTAGAACACTTACAATTTAGATGTTTTGAAGGAGTCCTGGTGTATCTTGAGAGGATAAATGCAATTGTCATCTCAGTTCTGTAGATTCTAGTAAAGTTTCCCATGGGCCACCCCTAGGGCTCTGACTAACCTTTTCTAATATTGCAAAACAAACTTAATGTTATCCTTGCATTGCTTGGTATGCTTGTAAAGGGCATTATTTCTATTCTTTCTTAAGAACAATTTTATGTATTTTGAAGGGGAGTCTTACCTTCAGAAGGAGGGGGTGGCAATGGGATCTCCCTGCGGGTCTCTGTTTGCTAATATTGCTATGCTACAATGGGAAGATCTGTTTATATATAACAGTGAATACACAAACTCTTTTAGATTATACTTAAGCTATTTAGGCAATATATTTATAGTTTGGCATGACCAAAAGGAAGAAATAGTACCATTTGCTGAATATATTAATGCTAGCACTACATTTTTGGCATATGGCTTTAAATTTCATATCTGGATGTGTTACTGAACAAGGACCTTATGAAAAGAAAATACACCTCCCACATTTATAGAAAACCCACATATTCCAATAATTTTCTTCATTTTTCAAGTTCCCACCCCTTTTCCCACAAAGCTGTTGTAAAATGACAACTTGTTAGAGCAGCATGGATAACAACTTTGGGATGTCATTTTGAGGATGAATGCCCTCTACACAAGGAGGATGAATGCTCTCTATACAACTAATGCACGCTAACTATACATGTGTCATATTGCATTCATGTTAAATGATGGTCAGCTGTTTGCATTCACTTCAGAAAGTCAAAAAAAATTGGCACAAATGGGTTCCCAATGCAGAATAAAATGGCAGTCTAATGATATCTAATGTGTGTGTGTGTGTGTGTGTGTGTGTGTGTGTGTGTGTGTGTGTGTGTGTATGTATCAACAAGCATGGCATATCCAGTGGACATGATTCATAGGTAAATACTAGTCAATCAGTCTAACTATTACATGCCTAGCCAGAAAAAGCAAAGGGGCGAATTATACCCTGGGCCTTGTGTCTGTGAGGTAAATACCTTAACCATTATGCCAACCCAACTCTGCATGATGTTACATCATAAAAGCACTGCTAGTACTCCTATATCTTTCCTTTGCAGAATGTTGCAGATGCCACCAATGAACTGTAAAGTGCTACATTGAGAAGCTGGCTTGCCCCATACTTGCCTAATGTAATTCTATACCTTTCAACCTAAACTACACTCATTAGTAATGTAAGGCATAAATCACCTAAATTTAGACATATACAAGCTGAAGGCTCTGTTATTGCCAGAACCACATTGTGAGTTTTATGAGTTTTGTAATTTGCTGTTCACACACACACACCTTGTACAGGGAGATTGCTTATACAAACTCCATCTGCTAGGAACCTGTGTCACATCTGTCATGCATAGTTCACAGGATCATCAAGCACTGTTTATTGACCATGCAGTCCAATACATGGGTTACATCTGAAATTAGATGACTATGTTATATGTACTTATGTGGTTATACTCAGCTGTTTGTTAATCCTGACTATTTGTACAACCACTACTCCTGAACTATCTCCTTTTCTGGTATTATTGAAAAGTTAGGTAAACTTATTGTAAACCCCTATGTTGTCTACTGGATTGTAAACTGGCTATTCAACACAGCCCAACAGATCCCACATAGTGAAAGTTACTGGTACTCTCTCTGAATGTAAAAGTGGGGTTTCACAGGGATCAGTGCTGGGTCATCTCCTGTTTGACATTTATTTTGCAAACATCCAAGTCAAAATTGCTGAAGTGTGGTTGACCATGTTTACTGATAACATTAAGTTGGGCACTGTTATCTACCTGTCCACTGACACTAATCTACTCCAAAATGGGCTGGAATATTCCTACAATACTGATAACAGTCTCAAGCTAAATGCAAACAAATGCTGTATAGTATCACTCAACAAAAAAAGCTGTTCCCACCTCATATTTTATCACTGGTATTCCTTCTCAAACAGATATGGTCAAAACAAATGCATGTACTTATGTGGACAACTCTTTCCCATTCAAACACCCATACTGAGGACCTAAATTTATACCAACAAATAAACAATACTTGCTAGAAGAATGGGTTCCTAACTCAATGTATTCCCAGCCCATGGAATAAATCTCTACAGATCAAGAAAAGTACTTACTTGTCTGCCTTTGATGCTAGTTGTGATGATTGGATGGGTAGACATACATTTACACCAGGGTTAATATGTACAGCCTGCTTGATTTGGGAGGTGGGCACTATGAGGTACTTCACAAAAACTTCAACTAGTATCTGATACAGAAAAAAAATTCCAACATAAAAACACCATCAGGGTTAGATGATGTATTATTTATTTTTGAGTGATTTTGTCTACTGTCACAGGACTTCTTTGGAATGATTAAAATATACAAACACAAATAATAGAAAAACAAACCAGTCACATGGCCTCCAAATCAAGCAACTCATTATTCTATTTACATATTAAATAAGAAAAGTAAAATATTTCAAGTCATATTTTCCTTACATTTAAAACCATTTTATATTAATCAAACCGTTCAACCAAGGAAATGTATCTGCTTGTTTAATTTGAGCTGACAGAGGGTTCCCTCATTTAACCATGTTTTTAAAGTCTCCCTTTCTAAAATCATCCAAACCCCTATCAAAATATAAATAAATAAATAAATAATAAAAATAAATAAAAAAAATGAATAAATATTTTTATAATCCTCAAATAAATTCTGATGTTTATTGGTGGGTATTTGTGTGTTTTAATAATTCTGAAGAAGGGGTTTGACAGTGGATGAAAGAGCTCAAAAATAAAGTATACATTGTCTAACCATGGTGATGTTTTTGCACAATGAAGTACTCTTAAAGGGGTGACAAGAACTTTCAACTGTGTCTGCTTAAAGGAGTATATTGCTAGGCCTGCTAAGGAACCCATGATTGTTTAGTGCTGTGTATTCTAGCAGTGATAGTCATGTCAGTACAAACACTTTCCATTAATTATACACTTGTATCAGCAATATTTGTATTTTGGGTTAGTGTGACATGTCACTTTTGGTATACTATGCCCATATTCACGGACACCCACACCATCTCTCTCTCTCTCTCTCTCTCTCTCTCCCTTTCCCTCTCACCTGTGCATAATGAAATTACAACCTGTTTAGGCCAGTGCAGGGTCTTTGATGCTGTTGCTGTTGAAGAACATGTACATGTGATGGCTGGTTTCTTGGGTTGTCTCCATATGTCATGGTTCATAGGTGTTTACTAGGCTAACAACCACAAGGGCCTTTTTAAGTCTAGTCATGCATCCCAAATCTCTTACAAGTTCTGGTACCCTTGATAAGTGTAAGCAAGGGCTTGGGAGATGAAATATTTACAAACAGGGCCTGGAAGAGGAACCATTTACAGGCTGCCTGTGTTCATTAGAGACGTAGGTGCCAAACTAGGGATGAATTTCCTGTTCCCCATCCAACTGTCCAAGTTACACTTGAATTGGGTTAGGGGGAAGTTTTGTTTCACATGGATGGGGAGTCTGTTGCAGAGAAGGGGTAGTCTCTGGGATATATACCTGTCTCTCCAGCAGGTCCTATTTATATCACAGGCAAGGTTTAAGTGTTTGGAATGGGTAACTCTGCTTCTGTTTGTTTTACGGATATGAAGGAGGTCCATCAGAGTGGGGTCTGACAATGCTTTGTATGCCAGGCATGGGTCTCCCCTCAACAGCCTGTAGGAAACAGAATACAGGGATAGGGCCTTGCGGTGGTCTGTACAGGACATGTTACTTATGCCCTGCATTCTTCTATTCAGGAACCACTGTAGATGTTCCAATTTTTGGATATGCCTGGTTAGATACATAGTAAAGGGGGCATTGTACTCAATGATAGGTCTCATAAATGCCGGATACAGTGAATAGTGACTTTCTTGGATCTAGATGCCATACCTTTGTTTATAAGTTGCATGACATAGAATGATTTCCTCACTACTGTACACATGGGATGGTCAAAGGCTAGATTACTGTCTATGTCTGTCCCCAAGTCCCTGACTACTGGGTCATCTCTTAGCGATATTTTGTCAATGATAGTTACTAGTGGTGGATGACTTCCTGAAGGATACTATTATTCTTTTCTTGGCATTTAGTTGTAGTCCATGGCTCTGCTGCCAGTTGTTTGTTTGTGTCAGCCTTTCCTGGAGAACATTTGTGTCGGTGGAGGATTCAATGTCAACTCATAATTTGCAAGCATCTGCAAATTTAGTCAGCCAGAGGCTGCTGACATTGGCCTTGAATTCAGAGAAGTAAATGCCAAAAAGGAGTGACCCCCAGGACCATTTTCTGAGGGATTCTGCTTGTGACTGGCTTCTTTGTAGAGATGAACTCCCCAATTCTAACTTCCTGGGTCTTGTCTGTGAGCCAGCTGGCTATACACTGGGTAACATAAGGGTTTGTACCTAATCTCTTCAGTTTGTCAACAATACCCAAGTGAGGTGTTGTATAAAATGCCTTGGCCAGGTCAAAGTAGGCAGCATGAACCATTTTGCCCTCATCCATTGCTTTGGTGGCCTTCTCTAAGAATTTGACCAGGTTGAGTAGGCATGACCTTCAATGTCTGGAGATTCTCTATGTCATTAGTTACCATTTCCAACATAATTCTTTCCATGGCTTTGTCTTTCCATGGCTTTGCATACAACACTAGTGAGAGTTATGGGTCTGTAGTTTCCAAGGTCTGTATATGGCTCACCTTTATGCAAAGAAATGACTGTTGCTGTTCTTCATTCGTGAGGCACAAAGCCTGTTTGGAGACTACAGTTAAATAGCAATTCCAGATGGCCTGATAGCTCATATCTCATATTATTTAGAAGACATCCCAGGATATTGTCTGGGCTAGAAGACATCCCAGGATATTGTCTGGGCCCATTGATACAGTGTTCTTGGCCTTAGAGAGAGCATTAAGGACCTGTTCCTTAGTCATAACAGGGTGAGTTATATTTGATGGTATTTCCTGAGGAAAGGTTGAGGGGAAGGGGAGATTAATTTGTCGGCCAGTAGGTTTGCTATATATTCTGACTTAGTATAGGAGGACTCCATTAACAATGAACTCTGCATACAACTGTGTATTGCCTTTGAGGTTGCGGACAAAGCTAAAGAATGCCTTGTGGTTGTCTATGGCATGTGAGGTCAAATTTACCTTAAATTTGGCTTTGATAGACTTTATTTGTCCTCTGATTTGTTTGTTTAGTTTGATGAGAGTACTTTTATCTTGCTGGGTGCTGCACCTCCTAATTTTTGCCATGATGCTTTTCCTTCTGTTATACAGCCTATTGATGTTGTGATTCCACCTGGGTGGCTTGTTTTCTGAGTTACTTCTGTACTTCTTCCTGGTTGGTACAGCTGCCTCTATGCAGCCATTAACATGCATATATAGGGTTTCTGTGAACATTTCAGTTAGGCAGCAGTATTCTCAGGGCTTATGGGGGCTTGAAATTTTTGCCAGGAAGTTAGCCGTTGAGTAGTTCCTGAATATTCCAGGGTTAGCTGGGGTTCCAGGTTTTATTCTTACTTCAAAGGAGACTTTTCTGTGTTCTGACCTTACTAGAGAAGACATTACCCTAGAAGGTGTGCAGCACTCTCCCATTTTGGTGAGGACCAGATCCAGTATGGGTGCACCCCTGGTCATTGTATTGTCAATCTGGTCTAGGCCATTTGTGTTTACAAAATCCAGGAATCTCTGCTCCTGTACGTTTGGTGTCATATGTAATTCCCAGTTTGTTTGTTTGTTTGTGTCTTTCTGCTTTTCCCAGTTAGGGGTCGCTACAGCGGAACTCCGGTCCGCTAATGATTGGTAGTTGATTTTTACGTGCCGAGTTACCAGCCCTGACGCGCAACCTTCAACAGTTAATAGTGGGTTAATTAAAGTCACCCATGAATATGGTATTGGGTTGGATGATGAATGTTTCAAATAAATTTAAATACATGGTATGGGTTTTCTGGGTCATAGAGGGGGGCCTATAGCTTGCAATAAAATGGTATTGGATTTTGTCTATGGTGATCTGAACTTGAAGAAGCTTAAGTGCACTGTCCTGTTTGACCAGCCTTGAGGTATATTTATTTATGATGGAAATCGAAAAGTCTCCACCTTTAGCTCCTGTCTGTGTAGTAGGTTTTCTAAATATGTGAAAGGCATTATAACCTGGCACTGTTGGTGTGCTGTTTATGGGTTTAAATCATGTCTCAGTGACTGCAGAGACATCAACATTGTCTAGGGTAAAGAGAGCTTCTAGGGAATGGAGTTTTTTGTTCAGACTCTTACCTTGTATACTAGTTAATAATATACCCAATGGGTGATCTAGGGGATGTCTGTTATTAGACAAGACACACTAAGGGAGGTGTATATTTTTACATGTACAAGTGTGCCCTTCCTCTGCCATGCAGTGAGGGCATATTTGGATGTGGTTTATTGTCACTTGTTTTTCAATTACTTTTGAAACATTATTGTACTGTATAGTATTAATATCTTGCAAACAACCCCTTCTAGATTATGACACCTGACATACTCCATCAGGACAACTTTGCAGTACCTAAGAACACAATGCTAGTAAAAAAACAAGCAAACAAACTGGTGCAAAAAAAACTGGAAAAGAGCAACCTTGTAGCCGGAAAGCCAATTCCTTTGGTTAAAGAACACAATGCTGATAGAAACACTCCTCTAGCATGATGTGTCTCTACTCGTTTTGGGTGTGGAAGTTAAATGTGGCCACAGAGACTGATTTGGGGAAGATATAGTCCATTTGATGAGCACAATACAGCTCTGCCATCACTGTGTGACAGATATTTATGACTGAGGAAGGCAATGCTCAAGGGTTATTGAGGCACCAAGGATTCCTGCTATCTTTGATGGACTGATTGGAGTTTCTGATCACACTTAATATCCAGAACTGATGTAGTCACCCCCCCCCCCCCATGCACAAGTAGGTCATTTTGACATTGACTTTCTGATGCTGACAGTTTTGTATATCCTTGCATGGTTAATATGTAGATGTAATTGACACTGTTACATATCTGATACCCATGAGGTTTCCATCCTGCAGGACAACAGTGCAAGAGTATGTATGTTACATGTGCATGTGTGTCATGTAATATTCAATGTTCAGTGTAATTTAATTCAAAGTCATGTTCCCCGTCTTTGGAAAAAAAATCACACAGTATCCCTCTACACAAAGATGTTAATTCAACAGACATCACTAACTTTAGACCTGTAGCAATATGCAGATGACTCCACACACACACACACACACACACACACACATATATATATATATATATATATATATAGATATATATATATATATATATATATATATCAGACAACTTGGCACATTTGCAAACAATTACTAAGGATGCTTTAATAGTCACTGAAACATGACTTTGTAACTCACAACTCAAGTCAACCCCCCCAAAAAATGACTACTGTTTTCCATTGAATCCCTTTCTCATTAAAAAGCAAAAAATTTAAATCCTCTCTTTTAGTAATACAACCACTGAAGCCACTTCTCATAGCTAATTATTAATGATGATAGAGGATGATAATCTTAAATTCAACCTACATATACAAACGTTCATAAAAACTCACCAAAAGCTAGGAATGCTTTACAAAGCCAAAAACTTTCTCACCAATGCAACTTAAGCTACACTTGCCACTACTTACATTCTCCTCCTCACTACTTTATGGTGCTCCCATCCTTACTAACCTCCAGGCATCACAAAAAAGCAACACTGGAATAATGATATAATAAAATAGCTATATTTGCAGCAAAACCCTTAATAATCCATTACTGTATGGCACTAAAAAGCTTAAATTGGTTAAAACTGCCTCATCAACTAACACATACACAGCTTCTTACCACCTACAAAATTATCCCGCATCTATCTGCTTGTCTAGCACTAAATACCATCTCACACGACTTTGTTTCCATTTGGTCATTATGATGCACTGACCAAAAACTCCTCTCTGTCCACAAACCTATCAAATCTGCTGAGTGCATTCTGTATTCATACTGTATATTAAGGCCTGGAACTCCTTACCTGTATCCATCAGTTCAATACTCCCCTACCGTCCTTTAAATCCACTCTGAAAAACTTTCTGGTCAAAATCCATCTCTCTTGTTGCCCAGTCCCAGGAAAAACTATATCTCTAAATATGAACAAGTACTTTTTCATAGCTTATACCACCTCACTCCTACTTCTTTACTCAATTTCTTATGTCAGTTGATTTATTTCCCATGACTCACTACCTAAATATTGTATAACCCATTTTTTCTCCCATTTAATATTTAAATTCATATTTGTATTATACTAACTTACCTTTACGTTCTCTAAACTGGCTAAACTTTCTCTAAGTATTAAATCACTATCATATAAGTTGCATTTATTCTTAACCAATGTTTTCACATTATATCTACTAATCTGGTATAATTGTTTAATCTATAGATGTTTTTGTATTATTTTCGGAGATTGTAAAGTTATTGTTCTTAAATGTACTTTGGAGCTTTCCTCACTGTGCCTCTGCTGAAAATAGGCACCTACCCAGTTAGACGTTCCCAGTAATCAAATGTCAATCTATCAATCAATCAATCAATCAATCAATCAATCAATCAATAAATAAGTAAAATCTAAACTCGGAGTCCAGTTGTAGCATTTAAGATATTGCCAAGAGATAAAGGGATCCTTCGTTGTTGAAAGGCATCAGTCAGGAGAAGGGTACAAAAAAATTTCCACAGCACTGGATATACCATGGAAGCATTTATATCACGTTATCGAAAGATGAAAATAGCGAACGCTATTTCATCGAGCCTAAAATATCTAAACCACATAATATCGAACATTCAGAACAGCAAATTTTTTCGTTGGGAAAAAATTTGCTATTCCGAAACACATACACACAACACAAGCACACCTAAAAAACATCAATACACACACATACACTTATAATCCTACAACTAACTCTACACTAAACTATGCATGCACTACTATCTATCCACTTACCTTAACCCAAACCCTAACCCTAAGTTCTGTTACTAACGCACACTCACCTAATCTGCGCCCTAACCCTAACTCACTTAACCCGCCCCTAAACCTAATTCACCTAACCCACGCCCTAACCCTAAATCACCTAACCCGCGCTCTAACCCTAACTCACGTAACCCACTCCCTAATCCTAACAACCACACAATCGTACACTTACCTGAACCTGACCTGTAAATCTCCACCACAGCTCTGAAAATAGCGAAGCCACAGAACCGGCCAACCAAATTCTTTCCCTAGGAAAGAATTCGATGTTCTGCAGCTTCGCTATTTTTAGCGTTCGATCAAAACGGGTCGACATTAGAACATTCAAAGTTTTAAAACTTCGATGTTCTGATATAGACCCCCATGGAGCACAGTGAAGACAGTCATCAAAAATTAGAGAAAATATGGACAACAGTGATGTTGCAAAGAACTGGACGTCCTGCCAAAATTGATGAAAAGATAAGAAGAAAACTGGTCAGGGAGGCTGCCAAGAGACCTACATCAGCACTGAAGAAGCTGCAGGAATTTCTGGCAAGTACTGGTTGTGTACTACATGTGACAACAATCTCAAGTTTTCCCCATATGTCTGGACTATGGGATAGGGTTGCAAGACGGAATCCTTTTCTTACACAGAAAAACATCCAGGCCCAGCTAAAATTTGCAAAACAATACATCAAGTCTCCCAAACACGTGGAAAAATGTGTTATGGTCTGATGAGACCAAGGTTGAACTTTTTGGTCACAATTCCAAAAGGTACGTTTGGCGCAAAAGCAACAATTCGCATCACCAAAAGAACGCCATCCACATGGTGAAGCATGGTGGTGGCAGTATCATGCTTTGGGTTGCTTTTCTTCAGCTGGAATTGGGGCTTTAGTCAAGGTGGAAGGAATTATGAACAATTCCAAATACAGTCACTTTTGGCTCAAAACCTTCAGGCATCTGCTAGAAAGCTGAAGATGAAGAGGAATTTCACCTTTCAACACGACAGTGACCCCAAGCATACATCCAAATCAACAAAATAATGGCTTCACCAGAAGAAAATTTAAGTTTTGGAATGGCCCAGCCAGAGTCCACACCTAAATCTGATAGAAAGTGTGTGGGCTGACCTGAAGAGGGCTGTGCACAAGAGATGCCCTCGCAATATGACAGATTTGGAGCACATTTGCAAGGAACAGTGGGCAAATATTGCCAAGTCAAGATGTGCCATGCTGATAGACTCCTACCCAAGAAGACTGAATGCTGTAATTAAATCAAAAGGTGTTTCAACAAAGTATTAGTTTAAGGGTGTGCACACTTATGCAACCAGCTTATTGTACTTTTTTTATTTTTTATATTTTTTTCCCTAACAGATTTGTTTGCTTTTCAATTGAATTGTACAGATTATAGATCACCTTAAAGGTGGGAAAAGTTTTGACATTATTTATTTATGTTTTAATGGAGACAGTAAGTATTTTTAACACTGGTGTGTACACTTTTATATCCACTGTATATGCACCATCATTGGTTTGGACAGACTATGATAATGCACAGTCATCCCAGGGCATGGTACCAGTCATAAAGTGCACTGCAGTATTAGCCACACTGGGTATCATTGTTTGAGCCACACAGAACACATTTGTGACATCACTTGTAGACTATATGTCCATCACAGACATGGCATAGGTCTGCATAGCCATAGTATATAGTCATCACTGTCAGGTGTATGGCTATGTTAGCTGTGGGCTGTACTCTTAGCTTCAATGTTGATTCTCATATGCCATGTCTTGACCACCTGATGTCATCATGCACATTGACCATGCAATCAATCACATGTAGCTTGGATGTACAGTCAACATCTCCCATGGATGAGCAGTGTTTAGAATGAGTTGCTACAACATGCGGTGCCCCACTGAGTATTTTCTGTGGATATCTTCAATGAATAATATTGGCAACATTTCTGTGTTGTGATATATTGCTTGTTTGCCTGTGTGTGTCTGTGCTGATGTTTCTGTGTGCATCTTAATGCATATGTAAATGTCAGCTATTATCTTTGCTATGTTAAAATGTCATGCTTATAAACAAAGATACTGTCTGGTGCCAAATGTTAGCATTAGCAGCATGCCTTAGACTGGTAATATTATGGCAACTGTACCATGTTTCTCTGTGTACTTGATGTATCTATGCATTGTCATAGCACAAATGTTTGCACTGGCCATCATCTTATCATTTAAGTTTGGACATACCATAGGCACTAGCTTCTTCATCCTCTGGCTCTTTGATGCTATCTTGTTCACCATACTATGGTCGATCGGGTTTACTTGTCTGTGATTCTTGGAGTAGGCCACCTATGACCTGCATTGGAAAGATATCATGCTTGGTTGTTATCATGTTGTGCTAGAATGCACACAGAGTGACCATTCAAGATGCTGTTGCAGATATGTACTGCACAGTTTCCCTGGATGTGCCTAGCCAAACAATCATTCACTGACATTCATGTACAGCTCATGTGATGTGATATGTTGTTTTTGTAGATGACTGAAGATGGCATAAAGGTGTCACTAGCATGGGCTCCAGGTATACCTACTGTCTCCCTTAAAACATAAATACATGCTTATGTTACAGCTGTTCTTCTGTTACTTTGCTTTAGCTGCACAGGTTTACTTGCATCTTAGCATGGTACTCATCTACTATCTGCCCCTCAGGAATGTCCACAGTGATTAATCTGTGTTGTGGGGCACAAGTTTTCCATATGAAGTTGTCATGTACTCTGCCAGGAAATGATGCTGTGATCTACAGGATCTTCACAAGACGGCAACTTGATTGTCATGTGAGTACAGTCTGTGTTATTAAGTCCACAGGGGAGATGTAGGACCTAACAGAACTATTCCATGACTGCATGGTTATTGGGAGGTGTGTGATGTTACAGAACTGCTCCATGAATACATGGCTATTGGGAGGCATGTGATGTTACAGAGCTGCTCCATGATTGTATGGCTTTTGGAAGGTGTGTGATGTTACTGCTGCATGACTGCATGAATATTGGGAGGCATATGATGTTACAGAGCTGCTCTATGACTGTATGGCTATTGGGATAAGTGTGATGTTACAGAACTGATCCACGACTACATGGTTATTGGAAGGTTTGTGATGTTATTGCTGCATGACTGCATGAATATTGGGATGTATGATGTTACAGAGCTGCTGTGACTGCATGGTAAGTAGCTGTCATGAAGTTGGGAACTTCATATAGTAAGCAACATCATAACAGCCAGGAACTTGCTCAGGGTGTGAGAGACAGTGGGCTTGGACACTCACGTGTTAATTCTGTGGTGTTGGAATGTCTCAGATGTCAATGTTTTCTTCTCTTGTATTACTGTGTGGGCTCAGCTCAGTCTTTGTCTTCCTGAAGAGACCACAGAGAGATGAATCACGAGAACTTACTGTTGAACTTGCTGCTGCATCTGAAAAGAGAGATAGAGAGGGAGCATGAGAAAACAGGAAAGAACATTTCCTTTTCTTAACTAAAGTTGCCTGGCTATTCTATCCATTTTGAGCTATTTTTGTGCATTGCTTTTTACTATTTTAGATTGTTTTATGTGTTTTGAGCTGGTTTTGTGCTGCCTATACTTTTTAAATGTAATCCTAATAATTTTTAGTTAATACTGCCCTGCTTGATATTGATGGGTGTACTTTAGCCATTTCCAAGCTGTTCTGCTTTCTTTAATGCTATTTTATTCAATTTAAATAACTTCATTGGGTAAATCTGCTTAGTCAGGGGATACATGTCATTTTAGAATCAGTTGTGATTTCAGCTAAGTGAGAACTAGACTAATTGCTACAGGTCTTGGGTGATTTATAGCATTTAGGTTTCAGACTTCACCTATTTTTTTGTTGCTTCTTTTGTTTTCTTCTGTTGTATTTACTGCATAGGGCACAGCTCCAGAGACATAGTTAGCTGAAATACCACCCTATGCCAGTCCCACAAACTAGTACCCCATCCCCCTCAGCTCTTCAAGTAAACAGCAAAAGAAAAAAAGTCTTTGGATCCTCACATTACAGTAGGAAGCTAATTGGTTTTCTGCAATAGTGTAGTCAAAAACAACCCACCAAATCTATGCCCCCTCCCCCGTCCTGAATACAAAGATAAAACAAAGTAGGGAAGTTGATTGGCTTCTTACAGTAAAGCAGCTAATCACGCCAACCAAATACAAACATCCTCTTCAGCTCTCCTAGTGAAAACAAAAAAGGTGACTTCGGATTACTGAAGCTGATTCTGGTAATTCAGCCAATCCAAAACAAAATGTATTTTAGTACACAAAAAAGGTTCATGCCTGCCTAACACTTTGCAGCCATGGAAATTGCCCCGTCATTCCACCTTTGCTACACTACTGCCCAGCTCAGACATTGCCTTCCAAAGAGGCTGCAGAGGGCTGAGCCATGTGCCCTCCGTATTTAATTAGCTTCTGCATCTGAAGATAGAGAAAAATGCCAGAAATTACTCTTTTTTTTTGTCTGCATTTTAGTTGTATAGTTATTTTACCTATTTGATCAGTTTTTGCATTGTCTGCAGTTTTTTGTACCATTTTAGTCATTTTCAGCTAATACTGCATTGCCTGATGTTGTTCACTGCACTTTAACCATTTTGAGGTGTTCTGCTTTGTTCCATTAAAGTCACTGTCTTGTGTAAATGTGCTTGTCTGGGGGGAGCCTTCTTAGAATAAGTTATGATTTGAACTTTGTAAGAGGTATATTAATTGCTGCAAGTCCTTTGGGATTTGGAGCACTTGGGCTTAATCTTTTGTCTAGATTTCATTGGTTCTTTTGTTTTCTTCTGTTGTATTTACTGTGCTGAACTGTGTTGAGTTCAGCTATGGTAGTGTTATTTCCATAATGGGTAGTAAGTGCTGGTAAAATTTTCTTTGTTAATGTTAAGTAAATTTGCCTTCTTATAACATCATTGAGTTACTTACCCATTTCTGCTTTGTGTAAAATGCTTTTGCTGAATTGCAAGAGCTTCCTATTAGTTGCACTGATGTGTGCAGCCAGACTAGCAGTTGCATTGAGCAGTGCACGCTTATACAGAACTGAAAACCAGTCCATAGTTGTAATATTTTCCCAGCTCCTCTTTAGATCTTCACTTTAAATCTAGCAACACTGGTCATCATGTAGAGTCAACACACAACTCCCCACTACTGTCAGCACATGGAATCCTGAGCCAGTGTATGAACTGCCTCATGTCCACTCATAACAGACTTTTTCTAAACTCAAAGAACTCTGTCCATGAGGGGAGCAAGTGGAAGCAATTCTTTCTCAGCCAGGTACATCAGTGAGCCAAAAGCTGCCTTACCCTACATCCACAGATTGCAAACTTTAAGCTGACATATGTTGATGCCATTAAAATATCTTTACCAAAGCTTCTTGGCCCAATGAAGACTAAGCATCAGCCTCAACCCTCAAATTTACCTCCTACATATAAACCAACATACAGCTCATTCTGATACTGCATGAAACATATACATTAACAGGGTCACATAACTTGCATGCATGGTAGTTCATCTGGCAGTGTTCTGGTTATAAGTTGCTCAGTAGTTAGACACGCAGATGGGTCACTGATAAGGCTGAGCAAAGACAGGGTAGCAGTTACATGCTTCTCATGTACCGGGATATGGATCATAAATAAAGCCCTCAAGCCCCTTCACTACAGGTGCACATATGACTTGGTCATTGCACACATGAGAGCGAATGAATTCAGATGCACCTCCCTGAATCATATGAAGAGGGACATAATGGAGATGCATCTGAAAGGAGTGTGAAACTAGTTATGAGTAGTATCCTACCATTGCCAAGAATGATGCTGCAATACAAGCAAAAAATAATTGATTTTAATTGCTGGCTCAACTGCTGGTGTCATTCTAGGGGAATCCAATATCTGTCAGCCTGGGATGAGTTGGCTGACACCCCCCTACTGCTTTGCTAGGGATGGTCTGCATCTCTCTCCTTATGACATCTGTATATTGGTAAAGAATTTTCCTTCCTCCATAGTACCTTTTTTATGCAAGGTCAGTCTCTGGAATTTGCTCACATAGCCAGCCACATACAAATTCATATAAAAGTGTCCCTGTTCAATTCTAGAAGCACAAACACAATGCCGTGCTGCTGAAAGACATTCCTAACCCATGGAAAATACTGATATATGTGTACTTACTGAAACATGTCTTCGTAACAGTAAATGCACCCATGTAGTGCAGTGGAGGTTTTAATGCCTGCCACTCCTTCACACCCAGTACTGAATTGGACGTTGAAACTGGTGGGGGTGTATGTGTGTTCCTAAGAAACCATTGTGCCTCCATACTTGTAATGCAGGACAATGGCACCAAACTCCTCCATTTTCTTCTTACAATAAACAAAACCATTCCTCCATTTTCTTGTTATAATAAAGAAACTTCTCCAAGGCTAACTTCATGCTACTCAAGTCAGAAGTTACAAACTTCATGACACCCATGCAGACGGGAACTGAAAGTTTGACTGCTGAATCCTGCACTAAGGCACTGTACAAGCACATCCACTCATGCATGAATCGTGCCATCCCAAATAGAACCAAGATGCTCTCCTCCAAAAAAAGGAAGCCAATCTGGTGGTCCCTTGCCATAAACAAACATTACAACAAAAGGAAAAAACTGTTGCAGAAAAGAGGAAAATCCCAGGATGCAAAAAACTCCCTTACCAGCCTCAGTAAGAAGCTGAGATCCCTCATAAAATCCTCCAAAACTAGTTACGAAAATAAAATTGCTAAAGATTCCAAAGACAACCACAAGGCATTCTATAACTATGTCAAGAATCTAAATGGCAATGCTCAGATCTGCTCTGAGCTACAACAGAATGGCATTAAATATACTGATCCCAAGGATATTGCCAATATCCTGGCAGATCGATTCAGTGCCAACTTCACCCCCCTCTCACCCCTAAATGGCCCGTCTCAATACTGGAAGATTGCCAAATTCTGGTAATAATGGCCACACAGCTAAAAAATGGACTCTACAAAGCTAAGAATACAGCATCCAAGGGACCATGAACTACAAAATGAAGTGGCACCTCACCTAAGTGTCATGTTTAATCATACCCTCACCTCAGGCTTCGTGCTCACTGAGTGGCGCACAGCTACAGTTATCCCATTCCACAAGGGGGGATCCACCTTGGATCCTGGGAACTACCGCCCCATCAGTCTGATGAGCCTGATCTGCAAGGACATGGAATGTATTATTATGGAACTTATAAACAAAGACATTGGCAACCTTAAAACACTGGACCCCACCCAGTTTGGGTTTGTGAAGGGCCGATCTTGTCTACTAAACCTTACTGACTTCTTCGAATCAATCTCCAGAGCCATGGATGAGGGTAAGGCAGTCCACACAGTCTATCTGTACCTTCCCAAGGCCTTTTACACCATCCCCCACTCTGGAATCATAGATAAACTTACTAAGCTGGGCATTAATCCCTACATCACTCGATGGGTTGCCAACTGGTTTACTGACAGAGCCCACACTGTAAAAGTAGCTGACTCCAAATCCAGCTCCAGACAAGTGACAAGTGGAGTACCTCAGGGTTCAGTCCTGGGACCTCTCTTGTTTGGCATCATCTACTTCTCTGAAGTACAGGCCAACACTAAGGGACTCTGGCTAACAAAGTTCGCAGATGACTGCAAACTGGAAGCCATTATTGAATCCCCAAATGATGTGGATACTCTACAAAAGGGCCTTACAGAAACAGATGCTTGGTGCCAGAGCCATGGGCTCAAGCTCAATGCCAAGAAATGTATAGTTATCCCATTTGGGAAAAAACATATACCCGTGAATTATCACATAGGTGGCAGTACACTAAACACCGAAAGTGTGATAAGAGACTTAGGGACACAGGTGGATAGTGGTCTCACCTTCAATAACCACATCGCCACAACAGTCAGGAAATCCTTCTATGTGGCACACCTCATCACTAAGGACTTTTCATCCAGAAAAAAGGAGATCATTGTCCCACTGTACTCATCCCTCATTAGACCCATTATAGAATACAATGCCCCATTTGGTATGTATCTTTCAAGACATCTGCAACAACTGGAAAGGCCGCATAAATACCTCACTAAAAGAATCACAGGCCTAAAGCAGATGCCCTATGCTGACTGCCTTAAAACACTCCAGCTATATTCTGTCGCATATCGTCTACTCAGAGGTGATCTCTGCTTAACATACAAGGCCATGTCAAACCCAGAGCTGTTGGACATGCTACACTTAAAGAAATCCCAATCCCTCAGAGCCACATGCTCCAGGGATCTAAATCTTGTCATCACAATAAACAAAACATGCTGGAGGGACAGGTTCCTGACCCAGAGACTCCCCAGACTCTGGAATAGACTGCCCATACATGTCAAGCAGAGCACCTCTTTGGCCCTCTTCAAAAGGATGATTGGATGGGAGAAAGGAAATTCACCCTGGGGATCACGTCAGTCGCCCTGCTAGACAGGGGTCCAGGGAAGTAAATAGTGTGTGAAGAAATAGCCAGGGAATTGTTATGGCTAGGCTTGTATAGGCCCTAGGGCTGATAGCCTAGTACCAACCTATGAACCTATGAACCTATAAAACCAAGTCCCACATTGTAGCCAACAACTGTATCCCCTCTTTGACACTGGCAGACCAACCAAACACTATCCTTTTGGGTGACTTCAATTATCCCTGCATTAACTGGGGAACGTATAGCACCACAAACAAGTTTACACAGAGATTCTGGAATTATATCAGTGCCAACCTCTTGGACCAGCTACTCCAAATCCAAAGAAGGAGGGTTAAGCATATTAGAACAGGTTCTCACAAATAAAAATATAACTGTGATACCATAGGGGTGGTTTATGGAGCCTTATGTCAAATGTGTGAAGGTTTTTATGTAGGGAAAATGGAGAGTAAACTCCATTATTGAATATATGAACATCTGTATGAAATAAAGAAAGGAAAAATAACGAATGCTTTATTCTGGCATACAGAAGAGTAGTCATCCTTGATAAGGTGGAAAAAATCCTCGGAGGGGTCCCTGGACCATATTATTGGAGAAACAGGAACTTTTATGGCAAGTAAAATTAAATACCAATAAGTGGCCAGGGCTGATTGAAACTATCACTATAACCCCCCTTTTAAAATTGAAGGTGTTGAATAGGTAAAAATATGAAGTTCTCCTGTCGCAATTTATGGGTAGACAGTATTTTTTGGGTCAGTAAAGTTGATGTTCAATTCTTATATATTTTATATTTATTTTTTATGTGGGATTATGATGTAAAATAATTTTTAGTAAGGAAGTATAATATAAGTCCTATGTCAATATGACTTCAGTTTAATAATAGGGGCTGATGAAAGTATTTTTAGAATTAATTTTTATGAATGAATAGTGTTGATTCCCGTTATGAATGAGCTTCACAATTTTAGAATGGAAATCATGTGATGTAAAGGAAGAGAGATTGCATGATCACAGGGTATTTAAATAACTGATTTTGAATGGAATGGTGCATCTGAAGAAGTTTTACTCGAGTAAAACGAAAGCGTTAATGTATTTGTGAATAAATCTGTTTTTAATTATTTCAGTGGTTTACAGTTTGCTTTATACCCTTACCTTGCGTTTTTTGTTTTTTCTCTGACATTAAAGCAGACACCAAAGGCCTGTGACTGACAAAGTTTGTGAATAAGTGTAAACTTGGAGCTGTCATAAATATTGCAGATGTCCTAAATATTTTCCAAGAGGGTCTCAATCAAGCTAGCCAATGGTGGTTGGACCATGGCCTCAAATTAGAAGCCAAAAAATGCAATACCGTGTCCTTTGCCAAACCTGAGAACTCCTATTCCTATCACAAAGGTAATACCCCAGTGTAAAAAATAGACTCAGTTATTAGGGACTTGGGCAACTTCATTGATGCTGAACTATTTTTTGACCACCATGTGACCACTGCTGTTAGGAAATCCTTTTATATAGCAGCATATCTACTAGATCTAAGGATGTCACCTTCCCCCTCAACTCCTCCCTTATCTGACCAGTAATAGTTATCCTGACTGCCTTAAAATGCTCTCACTCTTTTGCTTTACCTATAGACTGTTGAAAGAACATCACTGCCTTGCTTAAACAGCCTCAAAATCTCCAGTCCTATGTAAACCCCCCCCCTACACATCCACAAAACTAATACCACCCTAAACAATTGCTCAAAAGACTTAAAATACCTTCAAAACATAAACAGGACATGTTGTCGGGATACATATCTCTTTCAAAGAATACCTCTTTTATGGAATAGACTCTCCTTAGAGATAGAGCAGAGTAGCTCTATGAAATTTTTTAAGCACAACCCAAAAAAGTGGATGGGCGATTGTAAGTATATCTTTGGTCCGACTTCTCTAGCCCTCATGGATAGGGAGCAAAAGTAAGTTATAATCTAGTATTAATTCATGTCTTGGTGGGCTGATGGAACTGTTAGCTTAGCTACAAATGGTCTACTGGATCAATAGCCTAGTATGGAGTAATGAACCTATGAATAGATAACTTTTTGACAGGACTGTTTGCTTACTGTGTATGCTCATCTTTATTGCATACAGGGTTGCACACATCCAATATCTGCTCTGATTTACCAGTACCTGTCATTAACCCCCTGGGAAAAGAAATTATCCACTTACAAAAGCTAACAAGGGGCCTCCTTGCTGCAGGGTGTGCCAGAATTGTAACATTCTTATGCCATCAGCATATTGGCCAACAAGGTAGCTGCTACCATGAATAGAACCATAGTTTTGTGTCAGTTTTTTCACAAAATAACTGCATATGCTGGTTGTTGTGAGACTAGTCTGACAAATTTTACTTCCACCTTATGTGGGTGCAGTGATGGGTCAATGTTTTACAAAATTTTGTAAGGAGCAGTGGGGCTCCACTTTACTAATGCATGTTATCTCAAACTCTTAGGAGAACCCTTTGCATAACACTGCCCCTAGTCATTTTTTATCTGAATACAGTGGCAAGGTTTTGCTGGAGTATCAGAAAAGGCAGCTGATTTCCTTTTTTTATATGTTTAATTTTCATTGATGTAGGCTTATGAGGAGTTTGTTTTTCAAAACGCCAGCATCAATCAGTTTTGACTTGCACTCATGAATCTGCATATGTATAAAGAGTCTGTGATTTGTTAATACTGTTAGAAATATTGTGTGACCTTTCAACTACTGTTTTTTTTTTTAATAATCACATTTTTTCAAGAAGCTTTCACAACCCATCTCCACATTTCCTGTTTCACTTCTTTGTCTACTTGGAGATTGACCCTTTCTACATTTGTTCTTGTTTTCTCTGTGTGGTAATTTCTTAAAAGAAAACAATCATATGCAAAAGACAAATTATGCTTCTAACTTCCATAATCCAGTAAATCCCCAAAACATGCAAAATGTTTTCCTTTAACTTTTTGAATCCACTCATTCTTTATATCTCAAAATCTTGCTTTGTAATATTTACTCATCTACAGGAACTGTCTTAATTGTGTTGCTTTCCTTCAATTTGTTTATATGTTATGGCATCTCTGGCTGAAATCTTTTTATATGCCATCCTCCAAGACCCATTTTCTAGTCTTGCTTTTATTTTTTTTTTTTTGTGCTCAATGGTATTGTGTGTTCTTTCTGGTAAAATGTTCTACCCAGCAGCAAAAAGAGGCCTTGTAGAACACACTGATACAATTTATCTCTATTTTTTCCAGAAAGTTGAAAGGTTATTGATGAGCCAAGGAGACTACAACTGAGTGATGTGCAGATATGCAATATCCTTATAACCATTTTTGAAAGGAGTGTCCCAGATGTAAGGATGCCCTTGGACTTTCTTGGGTGTAATCATAGGTTCTTAGTTTCATAGGAGATTACTAGGCTAATTGCTTAAGAGCCCTTACAAGCGTAGCCAATATAACCTGATTTTACCCAATACATGTATGGTCACCAGAGGCAAGAGGATGACATGGATCTGTGCCTGTGCTTTGAGCACCTTACAGATTGCCCCTGTCCGTAAGGGACATGGGCACACTACCCCAGATCTGAATTTGTGATTCCCATCTAGTGATCCAAACTGCATTAGAAGAGGGCCAGGGAAGGACTCTGTTTATCATGAACAGGAAGCCTGTTCCAAAGAAGGTGCAATCTCTGAGACACATATCTGTCCCTCCAACAAGTTTTGTTTGAATTACTGACTAAGTTTAGATCCCTAGATTGGGTGACCCTCATGCTGTCTGACTTGCGGATGTGTACTAACTCAATTGGGGCCGTAATTGTGAGTGCCTTGTTGGTCAGACATAGGTCACCCCTTAGCAGTCTGAAGGAGACAGAGTGAAGGGATAGGGCGTTTAGTCTATCTGTATATGACATGTTGTTTACACCCTGTATTTTCTTTGTGAGGAGCCTTTCACGTCACTCCAGCTATTGTAAGCACCTAGTCAAGTACATGCTAAATGGTGCATTGTACTTGATTATTGGTCTAATGAGGGCTGAGTACAGTGGGACTATAATTTCTGTGGATCTGGATGTCATACCTTTGCTTATAAGTTGTACCACATAGAAGGGTTTCCTCACCACTGTGGACACATGGCAGTCAACGTTCAGGCTACTATCTGTGTACCTATATCTCTCACCTCTGAGTCTACTCTTAGGTGTGTGCTGTTGATGTTGTAATTTACAGGGGTATTTGACTTCACAAAGGGTTTGATAATGCATTTTTTCACATTTAGTTTTAGGCCATGGTTCTGGTACCAATCATTTGTCAGATCTAGATCCTCCTGAAGGATATCTGCATCATTGGTGGTGGTGGTGGTGGGGGGGTCAGTGATTGCCTCCAGCTTGCAGTCATCGGCAAACTTTGTCATTCAGAGGCCTTCCACATTAGCCTTGACTTCAGAGAAGTATATTCTTAACAGCAGTAGTCCCAACACTGAGCCCTGTGGCACACCACTAACTGGCTTCATGCTGAATCTGAATTCACCCACTTTAACCACATATGTTCTGTTCTTGAGACAACTGGCAATCCGTCTGGTGACTGTCACTCATCCCTCTGTAACATAGATGACAAGCAGGCGGGGTATTTCGTTTAGATGCTTTAACACATAGAAACACATCAGGATGGATAGAAACATCATAAAATATAAACAAACTGGTTAACAGACTGACCTTACATACATATATATATATACGACCAAAAACCAGATCCACCACAAATTTATTCAGTAGTCTGTAGCGCTTCGGCTTACGCCTTCAAAGGAGAAAACTAACAAGAACCACACAATATGTATTTATACAATAAAATCACAACAATCAATCAAGTAATTAAATATTCAATTAACTAATCATTCCATTATAAAAAAAACTTTCCAATTGCATTCTACATTAATACCACCAGGGGCTAAGGTACCATATTTCAATATAAAAATGGTTTCTTTATATAAAAGCTTACTTTTTACATTTTCATCCTTATTAACAATAGAAATGTGTTGTAAAACAGTAGCTAATAAACCACTTGGATTACTATTATGATGGCTTTTAAAATGCATTGCAAGCGGACTTTCAACTTTTTCATTTTTAATGTCCCTCACATGCTCTTGCAACCTTATTTTTAAAGAACGTTTACTTTCCCCCACATAAAACATTCCACATGGACACATTAATGCATATACAATTCTTTCTGTATTACATGAAAAATTCCCTATAGATTTAAAATTTCTACCATTTATTTTATGAAATGTTTTACTTATATATTGACAAGAAATACAAGAAACAGTTTTTATATTGAAATATGGTACTTTAGCCCCTGGTGGCATTAATGTAGAATGCAATTGGAAAGTTTTTTTATAATGGAATGATTAGTTAATTGAATAATTAAGTGATTGATTGCTGTGATTTTATTGTATAAATACATATTGTGTGGTTCTGGTTAGTATTCTCCTTTGAAGGCGTAAGCCAAAGCGCTACAGACTACTGAATAAATTTGTGGTGGATCTGGTTTTTGGTCGTATATATATTTGCTGCTTCCTCTTTATTATTTTTTGTTGTGTACTATACTGACCTTACATACATACATACATACATACATGCTTAGATCTCAACAGCTAACTGCAAAATGGCAGGCAGACTGTATTTCTACACATGTGAAAGCCCTTGGATAGCTTCTTAAAGGTACATACACACACATTGATCTGCATCCACCCTCTTAAAAAAATACCCTTTATAAAAACAATATTAGAGTTAGCATGCATTACTAAAGACATTAGAAACAAAACACAGTGTTCATGTCCAAGTTGCTATGTATCTGCCACATAGTTCAGAGATACAACTAAATCTCATAACGTAAAAGTCTGGACTAAATTTTGCAACAAAGACAGTCTTGCGTGGACAACTCATATCAGGAACTTCTCGATTTGTCACAGGAATGGGAATGCTCTCTGGAACTTCCTCAGGAATTGGAACACTGGACAACTCTCTCTGAGATAAACAGTCTTTCTCACAGGCTATGTGCTATGGTATAGACTTGGACACCAGTCTCAAATGTTTCCGATTCTGCCTTAACTCTGCTTCTTGTGATTCCACAATGTACGATCTTGGCTCTGGATAAATATTCTTCATGATACCAGTCCGACCATAACCTCTGGACATTTGCATCCTTACCACTTCTCCTTCTCATAATGGATTGAATGGTTTGCTGGTTTTATCGTAGTAGGACTTCTGGGTTAGGCGTTTCTTAAACAGATTGGCTTTCATTGATCTGGTGTTTTTGACACATGGAACCAACAATTGACTAGTGATTGGTAATGTGGTTCTGTTTTGTCTCGACAGACATCTCTGAGCAGGTGAACCAAGATGTTAATCACGTGGAACATTTCTGAGATTCAAGAGATTTGGGAAAACATCACTATTATCTCATTTTGACTTCTCTAGTAACTGTTTTGCACTTTGATCTGCATGTTCTGCCAGACCATTTGACTGCAGGTATTCAGGGCTATTCATGACATGAGTAAAGTCCCATTGTTCAGCAAATCTTTTGAATTGGTGGCTTTCAAACTGCGTGCCATTGTCAGAAATAACTTTGTGCGGGCTACCATGCACTGCAAAATTACGTTTCACCTTAGTACTGACAGTACTGGATGCTAGGTTAGGAAGTAGGTCAATCTTGAACCAATTAAAGTAAGAGTCTACTAACACCAAATAATGTTGACCATTCCACTCGATCATGTCAGTGGCTACTGATGACCGAAGTATTTCAAGAATCTGGTTTAGCTGAAGTGGTTCCTTCTGTTGATATGGCTTTGTACTATTACACACAGAACAAGATAAAAGTGCTGTCTCAATATCTTGTGACATAGAAGGCCCAAATACTAGTCCTCTTGCCCTTCGTTTGGTAGAGTTGGTACCTGGGTGACCATGATGCAAAATAGTAATGTACTCTTGTTGCAAGGACTTTGGAACAATTAATTTTGGACCTTTCATAATGATACCATTGTCAGGCAAGATGTCATGTCTGTATGGAAAATAAGGTTGCACTTCTTGAGGTAAACTAGATTGCTTTGATGGCCATCCTTGATTGATAAAGTGGTTGAGCCTTTGTAAAACTGGGTTTGTGGCTGCATGATCTCAGCTCATCAAGACGTGCGGAATAGAAATTTCTCATTTCCATGACTTCAAAATCAAGGTTCTCATTCTCAAGATGTTCTGTGCTGTTTCTGGGTGATATGGATAATATGTCAGCAACGTTTGTCTTTCTTGCAGACAACAGTGAAATTATACTTTTGCAATCTCAGTATCGTTTTGCAGTCTGGCTGGAGCTGAATGCATAGGCTTTCTCAAGATAGTGACAAAAGGTTGCTGGTCTGTTTCGATCTGGATAGGTCTACTATAAACATAATCATGGAACTTTGAACATGCAAACACAATTGCCAAAAGCTCTTTCTCGATCTGGGCATAGTGCATTTCACTTTGGGTAAGTGTTCCCAGTGCATAGCCAACAGGTTGACCCTCTTGTAGAATGACTGCACCAAGACCAAATTTTGAAGCATCACATGAAAGAGTAACTGGGTTGTGAACATCATAGTATCTGAGAGTTGGTGAACTAGCAGTTCCCTGTTTCAAGACATCAAATGCTCTTTGATGTTGCCCTAACCAAGACCATGACACATCTTTATGTTGTAAGCTCTCTGAGTGGTTCTGCTAGTTGACTCAAATCTGGAATGAACTTGCCTAGCTAGCTAACAATGCCAAGAAAACGTTGCAAGGCTTGAACATTGTCTTGAGCTGGCATCTCGAGAATGCCTGTTTAATTGGAAGGGTCTGGTCGTAGGTCTAAACTGGTAAATAAATAACCAACATAAGTAACATCTTGTGGCCTGAATTTGCATTTCTGTGGATTGAGCTTATGATTCACTTGACATGCCCTTTTCAGAACGTTTCTGAGGTTTCTGTCATGCTCTGCTTCACCATTACCTCCTGCCAGTATGTTATCAATTATAATAGCACAAGGATACCCAGAAAAAAATTGCTGTATTGCATGTTGAAAGACTTCACCTGCAGAATTTATTCCAAATGGCATTCTCAAAAATCTGTGCCTGCAAAATGGAGTACTGAACATAGTGAGCAATGATGATTTCTTGTCAAGCTGAATTTGCCAAAATTAACTCTTTGCATCTAAGACAGAAAAAACAGTGGCATTTGGCATCAAGGCTGCAACTTCTTCGGCTGTGCACATTGGATGATGAGGTTTTTTTTTCTGCTTTGTTCATATATTGTGGGACAATACATATTCTGATGTCATCTGAACTTTTCTTATGAGCTACCACCATGGAAGATTAAGTTGATTCATCAACTGTAGAAATCACATCTTGTTGCACCATTTTATCTAGCTCAACTTTGACTCTGTCCTGCATGGCTATTGGAAATTTTCATGCTGGCCTGATAACTGGACTGGCATCTGGATCTAACTTCATGGTGTACACAACTGGAAGCTTGCCTAATTTGTCTTCAAAAAGATCAGCATAGGTGAAAAAAATGTACTGGGTGAAATTAGAGAGTGGTCTTTTAAACTGACTTGGTGGACTTCTTATTAAATGAAAGCAGTCCCATTTTCAAACTGTCTCTGAGCCCTAATAATGAGTGGGCATGCCTCTTGACCACATTAAATAACAAGTTGTAGCTGTTTCCAGCAGAGCAACATGAAAGCACTACCGAGCCTTCAGTTTGAATTTCTTCACCACCATAAACAGCAAGCTTCACACACTTTGCCAAATTAAGCCTTTCACCATGACACACTCTAGTAAATGTTTCTGTTGGCATAACATTGCACTTGGAACCTGTGTCAACTTTGAGCTCTATGGATTTATCTGAACAGTACAAAATATTTCATTCTTTGCCCTTAAATCTAATGCATTGACTGTTTCATAAAGCACTGACACACCATCAACATAAAGAGTAGGGTTGCAGCTCTCTAATTGATCAACTTGTTTCTTAAAATGTTTCCTTTTAATAAAATAATGTGGGCCTTTTGATTTACCAAACCTTTTGAAAAGATTCCATTTATTGCATTTGTGACATTGCTGACCAAAAGCTAAACATTTTTTCCTTTTAGATTCATGACTTCACCACAATTACGACAGTTGGCAATGCAACTGGGTTGGGTCCCATGCTTTTTGTTTGCTGACTCACTCTTGTGCTTCACTGAGACTGTGCTAACTCTGGAATTTGGGGTTTACCAGTGAGTGCTGCAGGGGCTACAGCTGCTGCCATGTGCTTGAGCCTGCTTTCTTTGATTAATACGAAAATATGTGCTTAGCAGTTACTTCCCTTTTATATACAGGGTGGCACAGTGGTGCAGTGGTTAACATTGTCACCTCACAGCAAGAGGTTCTCCGGTTCGATTCTTGGCTGGGGTGCCTTCTGTGTGGAGTTTGCATGTTCTCCCTGTGTTCGCGTGGGTTTACTCCGGTTTCCTCCCACATTCCAAAGACATGCATCTGGAGCATTTCTCCCTGGGCCTCCGCTGAAAACAGGCTCTGTGGAACCTAGTCGGACATTCCCGGTCAACAAATGTAAAATAAAAAAAAAAAATAAAAAAATTTTGTTTGTGCAATTCAGACTTTAATTCAAACATTTTCAATAGTTATTCGAATATTTTTATCAATATCAGACATATCGGTTTATGCAAAATTGTTTAGAGAGTTCTGTATGCCGCGTTTCATATTTTGTGAATAAAAATAGTGCTGAGCAAGTTTTAACATCTGAAATTCATTTCTGACCTGCAAAGTATGCATATTGTAGGGATCATTCAGTTCTCTATATTCCTCCAGCTTCAACTAAGTACCTCTCGATCTCGAACTGAAGAATTTGGATTGCATCCTGGCTTCAAGTCCTTTAGATATGCCGCTACTGACACCATATCGCTTGTCCCTGTCTAACATAAATAACAAGCAGTTGGGGTATTTCGTTTAGATGCTTTAATACATAGAAATGCATCAGGATGGATAGACACATCATAAAATATAAACAGACTGGTTAACAGACAGACCTTACATACATACATGCTCACATCTCAACAGCTAACTACAAAATAGCAGTCAGACTTGCATGTGCTCTGTATTTATACACTTGAGTAAGACCTTGGATAGCTTTTTAAAGGTGCATACACACACACATTGATCTACAGTGACATACAGATTTATGCCCAGTTTTGTGAGTGAGAAATTATGTGAAATGCCTTGGCCAGGTCGAGGTAGGTGGTATGCACTGTTTTACTCCCATCCATGGCCTTAGTGACTTTCTCAAAGAAATCTACCAGATTCAGAAGGTATGACCTGCCCTTGACAAAGTTTAATTGGGTTTGGTTCAGTGTTTGGAGGTATCCTATGTCATTATTTATCAGGTCTATGATTATTGTTTCCATGGCCTTACGTATAAGACTGATCAAACTTATGGGTCTGTAATTACATGGGTGAGTAAATGGTCCCGCTTTATGCAGAGGGAGGATTGTTGCTGTCCTCCACTCTATTGGGACAAAACCAGTCTGGGGGTTGTCATTAAGTGGAAATCCTAATGGGCCTGATAAGTCCTGATTTATACTGTTTAAGAGGCAATCTGATATATCATCAGGCCCCATTGAAGCT
This sequence comes from Protopterus annectens, assembly GCF_019279795.1. Taxonomy (NCBI): domain Eukaryota; kingdom Metazoa; phylum Chordata; order Ceratodontiformes; family Protopteridae; genus Protopterus; species Protopterus annectens. The sequence goes on from NC_056739.1 coordinate 962,407,845, forward strand.
ATGTATTTAACTTTAGAGAGTGCAGTTACAACCTGTTCTGTGGTGATTATTGGTGGTGAGGTGGTAGAGGGCATTTCTTGGGGAAGAACTGAGGGTGATGGAGTGGTGAAATCTGAGCTGAATTTGTTGGCCAGCAGATTTGCTGTATCTTCTGGTTGAGTATTGGTGATGCCATTTACAACTAATTCTGCACATTGTTAGGTGCTGCCCTTAAAACCGTGGACGTAACTTAAAAGTACCTTATGGTTATCTTTAGCTTTGGAGTGTACTTTTACCTCAAAGTCACTTTCGGAGACTTGACTAGTTCCTTGATTCACTTGTTAAGACTAATGGGAGACATTTTTGCCTTGTTGTGCAGATTCCCTCTTACTTCTCAACAGGATTTTCTTTCTTTTGTTGTACAATCTATTAATACCAGGGGATCTACCAGGGTGGCTTGTTTTTGTGGTTTGACATAGGCTTATTTCTGTCTGGTACTGCCATTTCTATGCAGTTGTTTATATGATCATACAGGGCTTTTGTATACACCTTTGTATAGGATTAATTGTTTTCTAGACTTGGGGGAGCTTGGAAATTTTCTATGCCATCCCTTAATAGGGAGTAATTTACTTTAGAGAAGTTCTTAAAGTTTTGGGAGTTAGGTGGGGGGACTAGTTCTACCTTTACTTCAAGGGAGACTGCTTTGTGATCTAATCTTACCAGTGAGCACATCACACTAGGGGTGGTGAAGTGCTCTCCCATATTTGTGAGTATCAGATCTAGGATATTTGTTCCTCTAGTGAGAGTGCAGACTAGCTGCTCCAGGGCATTTGAATTTGTAAAGTCAAGAAATCTCTGGGCCTGCATCTAAGTGGTCGAGTACGCCTCCCAGTTTTTGGAGGTGTAGTTAAAATCATCTATGAGTATGGTACTGGGCTTGATGGTGAGTGATTCTAGTAACTTCAGGTATTATGTATGGGTTCCCTAGTTCATGGTGCATGTAGCTAGCAAGAATATGGTGATGGATTTTTCCTGTGGTTAGTTGGACATGGAATAGCTCAAATATGTCATATTGTTTGATCAGCCTTGAGGTCTGCTTATTCTTTATGTAGATAGATACAACTCTGCGTTTTTGCTCTTTCCTGTTCAGTGGGTGGTCAGAACTTACGAAAGGCATTATAACCATGCACTGCCAGAGTGCTTTCCTTGGATTTGAACCATGTTTCAGTAAGTGTACAGATGACAGCATTGTCCAGAGTGAGGAAAGCTTCTAGGGAGTGCAGTTTATTCTTGAGACTTCTAGTATTTAACAGTAATACCTTTAGCTTGTCCCGAGTAGCTTTTGTTATGTTGGAAGGTTTATTTCTTTGGAAGTGTTTAAAAAAGCACTAAAGGTGTATATAATGTTTTGGAAAATACCTGAAAGCTTAGAGGTAACAGGTGAAGACATCCCTGGCAAAGCAGTGTGGCCTGTCAACCATGTTCTCCCAGGCTGACAGGTATTGGACCCTTTGAGATAATATCAGTAGCTAAGCCAATTAAAGTTGATCTTTTTCTGCTGGTATTGTGTCATCATTCTTGGAGATGGTAGAATGCTGCTCATACATCTCAACATCTCATGCAAGAAATCCGGACAAAGACAGAATGTGGGGACAAAGGCCCAAAAATAGGGACAGATTTTAAATATTGTTCCTACAAACTTAGAAAGTTGCTAGAATAACAGGTTTTGAATTAATACATATTTTCTGAAGGACATGAAGTCTAAAACTCAAATGTATGTCATTATTTAGTGTTATTTAGTTACTTCAATCCACAATGATTTGCCAGAAAGCCACAAATTTTATGAGAAACCCATCAAAAATATGAGGCAAAAATCAGGACATTCTCTGAAAATCTGGACAGTTGAGAGGTATGAAGCTGCTCAGTGCTAGGCTTATACTTACCTTTAATACATATTCTGAGACCTCAATCATGTCTCTCTTCATACAGTCTAAGGAGGTATGTGTCAGGACATTCACGCTCACATGGACTATGACTGAGTCATACTGGTACAAGTTGATAAGTGAACTGAGTGTTTGCGGGATCTGGTGGATCCTCAACCCTGACAGGCAGCTAACTGTAACCTTCTCCAGCCTGGTAAAAGGGATATCAGTGTGTCGCACAATGGAGTCTCCTATGACCAGACTATTAGGCTGTGGAGTGTTTTGTCTTATTGGCTTGGTAGTTGAGACACAATGAGATGCGGCTTTATGTATTGTGATGGAAATTGTCTTGTATGTATGCATGTGGAGTTTCTGAGGACTACACCTGATTGGCCGTTGAGATTTGAATAAGTTACATGTGAGCACTTCTGCATATGTGGGTCTATGTGTGTGGTCCTATATGGGTGAGGTGAATGATGTGTGTGAGTCGCTGACAATCTGTTTGTTGCTTTTTGGGCCTGTATGTGAGAGTCTATTCTCCTGTGTTAATGTTTAACTACATCTCTCACATACTGTATTTGTCTGTTTGAGAATTAAATGGTTGTCAGTGTACATAAGGCAATTACTACATTGCCTAAAGATGCCTATGTCCACCAAGCTGGATGCAAAGATAGCAGGAAAGTGCCCATCCATGGTTGCAGGTCCTAATGTACACTTGCAAGGGGTAGAAGTGGAGGTTGTTTGTAAATGGATAAAGGAAGGGTTTCTTACTTGGTGTAATCTGCAGCTAACCTAACCAGCAATGCTGCCCAGTGCTCAAACCAGATGCTGTCTGAACAGGGATAGTCCTGTTTGCCATAATAAGGTAAGATAGACCTAAATAGTCCTAACTAAATGAGTAAATGCTGCTCACATGCAGACTAGTTGCCCTGTGAGTAATGTGGGACTGAGGTGAAGTTCTAAGGTGTTTTTTAGAGGGAAATTTCACCTTCTAGTGATTGCATATATACAAGGCACCAGTAACCTCTGCTGCGTGAAGTGGAACTTTGTGCAAACTCGAGGCTTATATACAATCAGAAAAAAGCAAGTTTTACACTAACTATGCACTAAGGCCAACAAGGTAAGCACATGCTGTGATCTGCAGGATCTTCACAAAATGGCAACTTGATTGTCATGTGAGCACAGTCTATGTTATTAAGTCCACAGGGGAGATGTAGGACCTAACAGAACTATCCCATGACTGTATGGTTATTGGGAGGTGTGTGATGTTACAGAACTGCTCCATGAATACATGGCTATTGGGAGGCATGTGATGTTACAGAGCTACTCCATGATTGTATGGCTAGGGGGAGGCGTGTGATGTTACAGGACTGCTCCATGACTACATGGCTATTGGAAGGTGTGTGATGTTACTGCTGCATGACTGCATGAATATTGGGAGGCATGTGATGTTACAGAGCTGCTCTATGACTGTATGGCTATTGGGAGACATGTGATGTTACAGAACTGATCCATGACTACCACTCCACTCATTCTTTATATCTTAAAATCTTGCTTTGTAATATTTATTCATCCACAGGAACTGTCTTAATTATGTTGCTTTCCTTCAATTTGTTTATATGTTATGGCATCTCTGGCTGAAATCTTTTTATATGCCATCCTCCAAGACCCATTTTCTAGTCTTGCTTTTAATTTTTCTTTTGTGCTCAATGGTAATGTATGTTCTTTCTGGTAAAATGTTCTACCCAGCAGCAAAAAAGAGGCCTTGTAGAACACACTGATGCAATTTATCTCTATTTTTTCTAGAAAGTTGAAAGGTTATTGATGAGGCAAGGAGACTACAACTGAGTGGTGTGCAGATATGTAATATCCTTATAACCATTTTTGAAAGGAGTGTCCCAGATGTAAGGATGCCCTTGGACTTTCTTGGGTGTAATCATAGGTTCTTAGTTTCATAGTAGATTACTAGGCTAATTGCTTAAGAGCCCTTACAAGCATAGCCTGTATAACCCGATTTTACCCAATACATGTATGGTCAACAGAGGCAAGAGGATGACATGGATATGTGCCTGTGCTTTGAGCATCTTACAGATTGCCCCTGTCTGTAGGGGACATGGGCGCACTACCCCAGATCTGAATTTGTGATTCCCATCTAGTGATCCAAACTGCATTAGAAGAGGGCCAGGGAAGGACTCTGTTTATCATGAACAGGAAGCCTGTTCCAAAGAAGGCGCAATCTCTGAGACACATATCTGTTCCTTCAGCAAGTTTTGTTTGAATTGCTGACTAAGTTTAGATCCCTAGATTGGGTGACCCTCATGCTGTCTGACTTGCAGATGTGTACTAGCTCAATCAGGGGCCGTATTTGTGAGTGCCTTGTTGGTCAGACATAGGTCACCCCTTAGCAGTCGGAAGGAGACAGAGTGAAGGGATAGGGCGTTTAGTCTATCTGTATATGACATGTTGTTTACACCCTGTATTTTCTTTGTGAGGAGCCTTTCACATCACTCCAGCTATTGCAAGCACCTAGTCAAGTACATGCTAAATGGTGCATTGTACTTGATTATTGGTCTAATGAGGGCTGAGTACAGTGGGACTATAATTTCTGTGGATCTGGATGTCATACCTTTGCTTATAAGTTGTGCCACATAGAAGGGTTTCCTCACCACTGTGGACACATGGCAGTCAAAGTTCAGGCTACTATCTGTGTACCTAGATCTCTCACCGCTGAGTCTACTCTTAGGTGTGTGCTGTTTTTTGTTGTAATTTGCAGGGGTATTTGACTTTACAAAGGATTTGATAATGCATTTTTTCGCATTTAGTTTTAGGCCATGGTTCTGGTACCGATCTTTTGTCTGATCTAGATCTGCCTGAAAGATATCTGCATCATTGGTGGTGGTGGGGTGGGGGTCAGTGATTGCCTCCAGCTTGCAGTCATTGGCAAACTTTGTCATTCAGAGGCCTTCCACATTAGCCTTGACTTCAGAGAAGTATATTCTTCACAGCAGTGGTCCCAACACTGAGCCCTGTGGCACACCACTAACTGGCTTCATTCTGAATCTGAATTCACCCACTTTAACCACATATGTTCTGTTCTTGAGACAACTGGCAATCCATCTGGTGACTGTCACTCATCCCTCTGTAACACAGTTGACAAGCAGGTGGGGTATTTCGTTTAGATGCTTTAATACATAGAAACACATCAGGATGGATAGAAACATCATAAAATATAAACAAACTGGTTAACAGACTGACCTAACATACATACATACATGCTTAGATCTCAACAGCTAACTACAAAATGGCAGGCAGACTGTATTTTTACACTTGTGAAAGCCCTTGGATAGCTTCTTAAAGGTACATACTCATACATTGATCTACGTCCACCCTCTTAAAAAGATTGCCCTTTGTATAAACAATATTAGAGTTAGCATGCATTGCTATAGACATTAGAAACAAAACACAGTGTTCATGTCCAAGTTGCCATGTATCTGCTACATAGTTTAGAGATACAACCAAATCTCATAATGTAACAATCTGGGCTAAATTTTACAACAAAGACAGTCTTCAGTGAACAACTCGTATCAGGAATTTCTTGTTTTGTCACAGGAATGGGAATACTCTCTGGAACTTCCTCCGGAACTGGAACACTGGACAACTCACTTTGAGATAAACAGTCTTTCTCACAGGCTATGTGCTGTGGTATGGACTTGGACAGCAGTCTCATATGTTTCCGATTGTGCCTTAACTCTGCTTCTTATGATTCCACAATGTATGATCTTGGCTCTGGATAAATATTCTTCATGATACCAGTCCAACCATAACCTCTGGACTTTTGCATCCTTACCACTTCTCCTTCTCGTAATGGATTGAATGGTTTGCTGGTTTTATCGTAGTAGGACTTCTGGGTTAGGCGTTTCTTCAACAGATTGGCTTTCATTGATCTGTTGTTCTTGACACATGGAACCAACAATTAACTAGTGATTGTTAATGTGGTTCTGTTTTGTCTCAACAGAAGTCTCCGAGCAGGTGAACCAAGATGTTAATCACGTGGAACATTTCTGAGATTCAAGAGATTCTGGAAAACATCACTATTATCTCATTTTGACTTCTCTAGTAAATGTTTTGTGCTTTGATCTGCATGTTCTGCCAAACCATTTGACTGCAGGTACTCAGGGCCATTCATGACATGAGTAAAGTCCCATTCTTCAGCAAATCCTTTGAATTGTTGGCTTTCAAACTGCGTGCCATTGTCAGAAATAATTTTGTGTGGACTACCATGCACTGCAAAATGACGTTTCACCTTAGTACTGACAGTGCTGGATGCTAGGTTAGGAAGTAGGTCAATCTTGAACCAATTAAAGTAAGAGTCTACTAACACCAAATAATGTTGACCATTCCACTCAATCATGTCAGTGGCTACTGATGACCGAAGTATTTCAAGATTCTGGTTTAGCTGAAGTGGTTGCTTCTGTTGATATGGCTTTGTACTATTACACACAGAACAAGATAAAAGTGCTGACTCAATATCTTGTGACATAGAAGGCCCAAATACTAGTCCTCTTGCCCTTCGTTTGGTAGAGTTGGTACCTGGGTGACCATAATGCAAGATAGTAATGTACTCCTGTTGCAAGGACTTTGGAACAATTATTTTTGGACCTTTCATAATGATACCATTGTCAGGCAAGATCTCATGTCTGTATGGAAAAATAAGGTTGCACTTCTTGAGGTAAACTAGATTGCTTTAATGGTCATCATTGACTGGTAAAGTGGTTGAGCCTTTGTAAAACTGGGTTTGTGGCTGCGTGATCTCAGCTCATCAAGACTTGTGGAAGAGAAATTTCTCATTTCCATGACTTCAAAATCAAGGTTCTCATTCTCATGCTGTTCTGTGCTGTTTCTGGGCGATCTGCATAATGTGTCAGCAAAGTTTGTCTTTCTTGCAGACAACAGTGAAATTATACTTTTGCAATCTCAGTATCATTTTGCAGTCTGGCTGGAGCTGAATGCATAGGCTTTCTCAAGATAGTGACTAAAGGTTGATGGTCTGTTTCGATCTGGATAGGTCTACTATAAACATAATCATGGAACTTTGAACATGCAAACACAATTGTCAAAAGCTCTTTCTCGATCTGGGCATAGTGCATTTCACTTTGGGTAAGAGTTCTCAATGCATAGCCAACAGGTTGACCCTCTTGTAGAATGACTGCACCAAGACCAAATTTTGAAGCATCACATGAAAGAGTAACTGGCTTGTGAACATCATAGTATCTGGGAGTTGGTGAACTAGCAGTTCCCTGTTTCAAGACATCAAATGCTCTTTGATGTTGCCCTAACCAAGACCATGACACATCTTTATGTTGTAAGCTCTCTGAGTGGTTCTGCTAGTTGACTCAAATCTGGAATGAACTTGCCTAGATAGCTAACCATGCCAAGAAACGTTGCAAGGCTTGAACATTGTCCGGAGCTGGCATCTCGAGAATGGCTGTTTGCTTGGAAGGGTCTGGTCGTAGGCCTAAACTGGTAAATAAATAACCAACATAAGTAACCTCTTGTAGCTTGAATTTGCATTTCTGTGGATTGAGCTTATGATTCACTTGACATGCCCTTTTCAGAACATTTCTGAGGTTTCTGTCATGCTTTGCTTCACCATTACCTCCTACCAGTATGTCATCAACTATAGTAGCACAAGGATACCCAGAAAAAATTGCTGTATTGCACGTTGAAAGACTTCACCTGCAGAATTTATTCCAAATGGCATTCTCAAAAATCTGTGCCTGCCAAATGGAGTACTGAACATAGTGAGCAATGATGATTTCTTGTCAAGCTGAATTTGCCAAAATGAACTCTTTGCATCTAAGACAGAAAAAACAGTGGCATTTGACATCAAGGCTGCGACTTCTTCGGCTGTGCACATTGGATGATGAGGGTTTTTTTTGTGCTTTGCTCATATCTTGTGGGTCAATACATATTCGGATGTCATCTGAACTTTTCTTATGAGCTACCACCATGGAAGATACCCATTCAGTCGATTCATCAACTGTATTAATCACATCTTGAAAATTTTCATGCTGGCCTGATAACTGGACTGGCAAAACTGGAAGCTTGCCTAATTTTTCTTCAAAAAGATCAGCATAGATGAAAAAAATGTACTGGGTGAAATTAGAGTAGTGGTCTTTTAAGCTGACGTGGTGGACTTATTAAATGAAAGCCGTCCCATTTTCAAACTGTCTCTGAACCCTAATAATGAGTGGGCATGCCTCTTGACCACATTAAATAGCAAGTTGTAGCTGTTTCCAGCAGAGCAACATGAAAGCACTACTGAGCCTTCGGTTTGAATTTCTTCACCACCATAAACAGCAAGCTTCACACACTTTGCCAAATTAAGCCTTTCACCATGACACACACTAGTAAATGTTTCTGCTGACATAACATTGCACTTGGAACCTGTGTCAACTTTGAGCTATATGGATTTTCCATTTATCTGAACAGTACAAATATTTCATTCTTTGCCCTTAAATCTAATGCATTGACTGTTTCATAGGGCACTGACACACCATCAACATAAAGAGTAGGGTTGCAGCTCTCTAATTGATCAGCTTGTTTCTTAAAATGTTTCCTTTTAATAAAGTAATCTGGGTCTTTTGATTTACCAAACCTTTTGAAATTATTCCATTTATTGCATTTGTGACATTGCTGACCAAAAGCTAAACATTTTTTCGTTTTAGATTCATGACTTCACCACAATTACGACAGTTGGCAATGCAACTGGGTTGCATCCCATGCTTTGTGTTTGCTGACTCACTCTTGTGCTTCACTGAGACTGTGCAAACTCTGGAATTTGGGGTTTACCAGTGAGTTCTGCAGGGGCTACAGCTTCTGCCATGTGCTTGAGCCTGCTTCTCTTTGATTAATATGAAAATATGTGCTTAGCAGCTGCTTCCCTTTTATTTTGTTTGTGCAATTCAGACTTTAATTCAAACATTTTCAATAGTTATTTGAATATTTTTATCAATATCAGACATATCGGTTTATGCAAAATTGTTTAGAGCGTTCTGTATGCCACGTTTCATATTTTATGAATAAAAATAGTGCTGAGCAAGTTTTAACATCTGAAATTCATTTCTGACCTGCAAAGTATGCATATTGTAGGGATGATTCAGTTCTCTATATTCCTCCAGCTTCAACTGAGTACCTCTCGAACTCGAACTGAAGAATGTGGATTGCATCCTGGCTTCAAGTCCTTTAGATATGCCACTTCTGACACTATATCACTCATCCCTGTCTAAAATAGATGACAAGCAGTTGGGGTATTTCGTTTAGATGCTTTAATACATAGAAATGCATCAGGATGGATAGAAACATCATAAAATATAAACAGACTGGTTAACAGACAGACCTTACATACATACATGCTTACATCTCAACAGCTAACTACAAAATAGCAGTCAGACTTGCATGTGCTCTGTATTTATACACTTGTGCAAGACCTTGGATAGCTTTTTAAAGGTGCATACACACACACATTGATCTACAGTGACATACAGATTTATGCCCAGTTTTGTGAGTGAGAAATTATGTGAAATGCCTTGGCCAGGTCGAGGTAGGTGGTATGCACTGTTTTACTCCCATCCATGGCCTTAGTGACTTTCTCAAAGAAATCTACCAGATTCAGAAGGTATGACCTGCCCTTGACAAAGTTTAATTGGGTTTGGTTCAGTGTTTGGAGGTATCCTATGTCATTATTTATCAGGTCTATGATTATTGTTTCCATGGCCTTATGTATAAGACTGATCAAACTTATGGGTCTGTAATTACATGGGTGAGTAGATGGTCTCGCTTTATGCAGTGGGAGGACTATTGCTGTCCTCTACTATATTGGGACAAAACCAGTCTGGGGGCTGTCATTAAGTGGAAATCCTAATGGGCCTGATAAGTCCTGATTTATACTGTTTAAGACGCAACTTGATATATCATCAGGCCCCTTTGAAGCTATGTATTTAACTTTAGAGAGTGCAGTTACAACCTGTTCTGTGGTGATAATTGGTGGTGAGGTGGTAGAGGGCATTTCTTGGGGAAGAACTGAGGGTGATGGAGTGGTGAAATCTGAGCTGAATTTGTTGGCCAGCAGATTTGCTGTATCTTCTGGTTGAGTATTGGTGATGCCATTTACAACTAATTCCTTACATTGTTAGGTGTTGCCCTTAAGACTGCGGACATGACTTAAAAGTACCTTATGGTTATCTTTAGCTTTGGAGTGTACTTTTACCTCAAAGTCTGCTTTCAGAGACTTGACTAGTTCCCTGATTCACTTGTTAAGACTAATGGGAGACTTTTTTTGCCTTGTTGTGCAGATTCCCTCTTACTTCTCAACAGGATTTTCTTTCTTTTGTTGTACAACCTATTAATACCAGGGGGTCTAACAGGGTGGCTTGTTTTTGTGGTTTGACATAGACTTATTTCTGTCTGGTACTGCCATTTCTATGCAGTTGTTTATATGATCATACAGGGCTTTTGTGTACACCTTTGTATAGGATTAATTGTTTTCTAGACTTGGGGGAGCTTGGAAATTATCTATGCCATCCCTTAATAGGGAGTAATTTACTTTAGAGAAGTTCTTAAAGTTTTGGGAGTTAGGTGGGGGACTAGTTCTACCTTTACTTCAAGGGAGACTGCTTTGTGATCTAATCTTACCAGTGAGCACATCACACTAGGGGTGGTGAAGTGCTCTCCCATATTTGTGAGTATCAGATCTAAGATATTTGTTCCTCTAGTGAGAGTGCAGACTAGCTGCTCCAGGGCATTTTAATTTGTAAAGTCAAGAAATCTCTGGGCCTGCATCTGAGTGGTCGAGTACGCCTCCCAGTTTTTGGAGGTGTAGTTAAAATCATCTATGAGTATGGTACTGGGCTTGATGGTGAGTGATTCTAGTAACTTCAGGTATTATGTATGAGTTTCCTAGTTCATGGTGCATGTAGCTAGCAAGAATATGGTGATGGATTTTTCCTGTGGTTAGTTGGACATGGAATAGCTCAAGTATGTCATATTGTTTGACCAGCCTTGAGGTCTGCTTATTCTTTATGTAGATAGATACAACTCTGCCTTTTGCTCTTTCCTCTTCAGTGGGTGGTCAGAACTTACGAAAGGCATTATAACCATGCACTGCCAGAGTGCTTTCCTTGCATTTGAACCATGTTTCAGTAAGTGCACAGATGACAGCATTGTCCAGGGTGAGGAAAGCTTCTAGGGAGTGCAGTTTATTCTTGAGACTTCTAGTATTTAACAGTAATACCTTTAACTTGTCCTGAGTAGCTTTTTTTTATGTTGGAAGGTTTATTTCCTTGGCAGTGTTTAAAAAAGCACTAAAGGTGTATATAACGTTTTGGATAATACCTGAAAGCTTAGAGGTAACAGGTGAAGACATCCCTAGCAAAGCATTGTGGCCTGTCAACCATGTTCTCCTAGGCTGACAGGTATTGGACCCTTTGAGATGATATTAGTAGTTAAGCCAATTAAAGTTGATCTTTTTCTGCTGGTATTGTGCCATCATTCTTGGAGATGGTAGAATGCTGCTCATACATCTCAACATCTCAATGCAAGAAATCCAGACAAAGACAGAAAGAATGTGGGGACAAAGGCCCAAAATAGGGACATATTTAAAATATTGTTCCTATAAACTTAGAAAGTTGCTAGAATAACAGGTTTTGAATTAATACATATTATTTGAAGGACATGAAGTCTAAAACTGAAATGTATGTCATTATTTAGTGTTATTTAGTTACTTCAATCCTCAATAATTTCCAGAAAACCACAAATTTTATGAGGAACCCATCAAAAATATGAGGCAAAAATCTGGACATTCTCTGAAAATCTGGACAATTGAGAGGTATGAAGCTGCTCAGTGCTAGGCTTATATTTACCTTTAATACATATTCTGTGACCTCAATCATGTCTCTCTTCTTACAGTATAAGGAGGTATGTGTCAGGACATTCACGCTCACATGGACTATGACTGAGTCATACTGGTACAAGTTGATAAGTGAACTGAGTGTTTACGGGATCTGGTGGATCCTCACCCCTGACAGGCAGCTAACTGTAACCTTCTCCAGCCTGGTAAAAGGGATATCAGTGTGTCTCACAATGGAGTCTCCTATGACCAGACTATTAGGCTGTGGAGTGTTTTGCCTTATGGGCCTGGTAGTTGAGACACAATGAGATGCAGCTTTATGTATTGTAATGGAAATTGTCTTGTATGTATGCATGTGGAGTTTCTGAGGACTACACCTGATTGACCGTTGAGATTTGGATATGTAACATGTGAGCACTTCTGCATATGTGGGTTTATGTGTGTGGTCCTTACTGGGTGAGGTGAATGATGTGTGTTAGTTGCTGACAATCTGTTTGTTGCTTTTTGGGCCTGTATGTGAGAGTCTGTCCTCCAGTGTTAATGTTTAACTACATCTATCACATACTGTATTTGTCTGTTTGAGAATTAAATGGTTGTCAGTGTACATAAGGCAATTGCTACATTGCCTAAAGATGCCTATGTCCACAAGCTGGATGCAGAGATAGCAGGAAAGTGCCCATCCATGGTTGCAGGTCCTAATGTATACTTTCAAGGGATAGAAGTGGAGGTTGTTTGTAACTAGATGAAGGAACGGTTTCTTACTTGGTGTAATCTGCAGCTAACCTAACCAGCAATGCTGCCCAGTGCTCAAACCAGATGCTGTCTGAACAGGGATAGTCCTGTTTGCTATAATAAGGTAAGGTAGACCTAAATAGTCCTATCTAAATGAGTAAATGCTGCTCACATGCAGATTAGTTGCCCTGTGAGTAATGTGGGACTGTGGTTAAGTTCTAAGGTGGTTTTTAGAGGGAAATTTCAGCTGCTTGTGATTGCATATATACAAGGCACCAGTAACCCCTGCTGCATGTAGTGGAACTTTGTGGAAACTCAAGGCTTATATACAATCAGAAAAAAGCAAGTTTTACACTAACTATGCCCTAAGGCCAACCAGGTAAGCACAGAGTGAGCTTCCCAGCCCATATAAGCGAAATCAGCCCTCTACTGCCACGAGTTTAGACTTTGATCCTCTTTATGTAACATGACTGGTTTGGAGCACAAGTAGGAACCGCAAGCAGATGCCCAATACTAAGAAACAGTAGATGCAATATATTTCAGTGCAGAACAGCAGTTCTTGCAGCAGTTTGAAAATGCAATTTTAAACTTTAAAGAAGTGCAAAGACAATACAGACTATCTGAAGAACAGCATCACAGGGCAGTCTTACCCTAGCAGCTGCTACACAAATGATGACCTACACTTCAACTGAAAATATTTGAGAATTTACTGCCTTTCTTGAAATGAATGCATCCTTTCATAAGTCTAGTGAAGAAGGGTAAAACATATGCATACATGCATGAACCAGAAAGAACATGACTGTGGGGATGTGTCTACACAGTGAATAGCTAGATGGTATGTTTGGGGGGGGTGCACATTGAATAAATAGCTATGGTGTGCATGGAGGGCAGAATGTGAATGGACTGCTGTGACTACACACTGAATAGATAGCTGGAGTGTGTGTGTGTGTGTGTGTGTGTGTGTGTGTGTGTGTGTGTGTGTGTGTGTGTGTGTGTGTGTGTGTGTGTGCAACTGTAGTGCTGTCTACACATTAAATAGATAGCTAGAAAGTAAGTGTGTTTGTGTGTGTGTGTGTGTGTGTGTGTGTGTGTGTGTGTGTGTGTGTGTGTGTGTGTGTGTGTGTGTGTGTGTGTGTGTGTATGTGAGACTGTAGGTGCTATGTCTATTGACTGAATAGATAGCTGGAATGTACAGAGGGGAGAATATGACTGTAATGCTGTGTCCACGCAGAGAGTAAATAGGTGCGATGTATGGGGGGCATGACAGAAACTCACTGTGGTGTTGTGTGTGTACAGTGAATAAATAGGTGCAGTATGTGGGTGATACAACTTTGTGCTGTGGAGCTAGCTGTAAGGTGGGGAATTTGACTGCATATGCAATGTGTGTGTTTGTGTGTGTGGGGGGTCAAAGTCAGACTGTATTGCTGTGTGTGCATAGTAAATAGACAGCTACAGTGTGCAGGGGGCTGAGTGTGACCGTGGTGCTGTATATACATAGACAGTTGCAGTATGCAGGGGGCTGAGTGCAATTGTGGTGCTGTGTGTACACAGTAAATAGATAGCTGCAGTGCCCAGGGGGCTGAGTGCAACTATAGTGCTCTGTGTTCATAGTAAACCGATAGTTGCAGTGTGCAGGGGGCTGAGTGTGGCTGTGGTGCTGTATATACATAGTAAATAGATAGCTGCGGTGTGCAGAGGGACTCGATGCGACTGTGGTGCTGAGTACACATAGTAAATAGATAGCTGCATTATGCAGGAGGCTGAGTACAACTGTGGTGCTGTGTATACATAGTAAATTGCTGCAGTGTGCAGGGGACTGGGTGTGACTGTAGTGCTATGTTTACCTATTAAATAGGTAGCTGCAGTGTGCAGGGGGCTGGGGGGTGACTGTGGTGTTGTGTGTACTTAGTAAATAGATAGCTGCAGTGTGCAGAGGGCTGAATGTGACTGTATGGCTGAGTGTACATTATAAATAGCTGCAGTGTGCAGGGGGGCTGAGTGTGACTGTGGTGCTGTGCTTAGGCTGTAAATAGACAGCTGTAATGTGCAAGGGGAAAGGATACCAGAACTTGAATGCAGTGCTAGGTCAACAGAATGAATAGATAACAGGAATGTGCAGGGAGAGGATACAGGAACACAACTGGAGAGCTTGGTTTACACACTGAATAACTAGCCAGAATTTTGACCAAAGTGGCTATAAGAATACCCTTATTTTACTGCTGATAATTGAAACAGAAATATATGGGGAAATGTGTAAGTCCTGTAAAACTGACAGGAAGAAGAGAACAGTAGTTAGTAATCCACAATAAGTGGATAGATTGCAAGCAACATTGACAGATGTTTCTCTCTGCAAGGGGCTGTGGTGCAGAAAGCAGCTGGAGAACAGGAAATTTTCTTCCCTACCCAATTTCTTCTGTCACCTCCATTTCTTTGGATTTCTTAGCACTAATCACACGATTGATTATCTGTCTGACAAACCCACTAATACATTTCTTCCAGTGCTCAATGTTCAACATCTACTAATGCATAAATATTTTTATACTGTAATAGTTGCCTTTGCTTTCATATGAATGTAATCCAATTTGAAAATGTACACGTAATTGTTAATGTATATTATTTAATGTCTGTTCATGTATATTACTGAATGTTTAAAAATGTTTGTAATATTTTGGAGCTTTTCTCTCCCAGCATCCAATGAAAAGGTTTTTTGACTAAACCTAATTAGACAAATTAGACAAACAAAATAAATAAATACATAAAATTAAATGTTACCCTTGGAACCAATCTCCCTTCTTACAGCTCTGCCTGATTACTAATACAAGTTGTTTTTTTTTCAGTTTGTTCATAGTAATCGATCAAACTTAATACTTTATATTTGCTTCATACCAGAAGTAACCATGTAGCTTTCCTAGTCTGCCATTTTATTGTGATACATAATATATTACCTTCAGTTACTGCCTCCTCCCATCATCATGTCTCACATGCTTTCTTGAAAAGTTCCTTGGACACTCTCTCTCCAACAATCATTCTGGTTGTCTATGTCTTGGATCCATGACCATGTCTATGAAGAAGTACATTCAGAGATATAGTGAACAGTTGACCCCTCTAGTTTATTATCTTTGCCCAGCCCCATCTTTTCTGTTCAGGGTGATCACATCCCACCTCCCTAGCTGATCCCATTTATCTTATTCATGTTCCTCAAACTTTTCTAACGTCTAACAACTTTAGCTTCATTAATTTTGGCCATGCCTTTTTCACTCCAGCTTCCACATAACCACAAAAACACCAGCCAAGACAGGATACTGACACTTGAAACCAAAACCAACACTGCCAAACCATAATGCTCTTTAGTAATTCAAATCACCACCAAACTTGTATAATCATTTTATTGACAAAGAACGTTTTTAAAAAAGTTAAGCGCTTTTGTCCTATAATGTTAAAAACATCAGAACTGAACATTTAGGCAAACTGTTCACAATAAATATTGAGAATACAATTCACATGACTCAGTTAAGATCATTAAACTAATTAATTGGCAACAATAATGGTGGTAAATTAAAAGAGTAACACCAAACCTATTTAAAAGGTGCATTAAAAAATTAAATCCATAAAATATTCCTTGTAAAAAAAATCATAAAAAATAAAAATAAAAATTGCAGCTGTTAAAAACTATTAAACCATTAAAAATGTCAGTGGTACAAGTAAAACTGGTATTAAAAGTTTCAGTCAGAGTTAAGCTTTAAGACACTACTTATGGAAATGTAATCATTTAACTGGGGGGGGGGGGGAGTCGGCCATCAACCTGAATTGCCACTGTAGGTCCCTGAAATGTTCAGTTCTGATGGAATTTTTAACATTAAAGAATGAAAATGCTTAACACTTTTATTTTCTGTGTCAGTAAAATGATTATACAACTTTGGTGGTGATTTGAATTACTAAGGAGCATTACAGTTTGGCAGGGTTGGTTTTGGTTTTAATCTACACATACCGTTAGTCACTATCTTTTGGACTCCTTCCAAAAGCCTGGTGCTCCTGTCCTGTATTGCCTCCAGAACTGCACAGAGTACTACTCAAAGTTCAACACAGTTAAGTGAGAGTAGAGTGGTGGCATTACCTCCTAGAGTGGAGTGGTGGCATTACCTCCTAGAGTGGAGTGGTGGCATTACCTCCTAGAGTGGAGTGGTGGCATTACCTCCTAGAGTGGAGTGGTGGCATTACCTCCTAGAGTGGAGTGGTGGCATTACCTCCTAGAGTGGAGTGGTGGCATTACCTCTCTGCTTCTTCTCTACTGAAGACTTACCAAAGCATATTGTATGCTTCTGCTTTTGACATCTCCTTGCTTCTTGTGATCCAGGACAGGCATGCTCAATGCCCCCAGATCCTTTTTTGCTGCTTTCAGTGCTATCCGAGTACTTAACTCCATAATAGTTGTGGCACAGGTGCATTACTTTGCATTTGTGTGCTTTCAATCTTGGGTACCTTCTTTCTGCCAATTAGATCACTATTTTCAAATCTTCCTTGAACTCTTCCCATCCACCCTTGTCGCACCTATTTTATCCAGCATATCCTGTACTCTATACCCTCATTTATGTCTGAAACAAAAATACTGAAGTGTGTTGGACCCAGGACTTTCCAAAAAATACTGAAGTGTATTGGACTCAGGGCCTTCCCAAAAATACTGATGTGTGTTGGACCCAGGACCTTTCCCCTCTGGTTCTTTCCTTGTCTCTTCCCTTATTCTTGAAATCACCTCTCATAACTATTCTCTATGTCTTCTCCTCAAACCACGCAAGAATCCAGTTCTTCAGTCTCAGTCTTACCACCATCCCTACAGTTTTTAGTAAATATCATACAGGACTGAGTTAAAGACCTTGATGATGTCTAGGTATTCCCCACTAATGCAGCCATAAAAATAACTAAGAAAGAATCAGTGCCTTACCTACCAGCAAAGGCTCATGGCCAACCAACCAAAACAGAAAGGAACTGCAGAGCTGACCAGAAAATAGTCTTCCAACGAAACCCAGTACACGATAAAGAGCTTTAATAATAAACACACTGAAGTAAAATCATCCAACAACAACAGCCATAAAAATTCTTCAGACTTGACTGAAAGATGCTTATGGTTATTCAGCCATGTTAGATGGTGTCCTGGAGATCTTTCCACTAGGAACACATTCATGTATTTATGCATAATTCTCTCTGTGACATTTTCTGTCAATATTAAGGTATCATACCTTTGTTTTCCAAGATTTTCTTGTTTCAGTCCAGGTACAAGGGCACTGAAAGTTCTTCTTTGTGCTTTACCCTCTATTGAGCAAACAGTTTCCTGTCTTCCTCCTCCACCTCTAGCCTGGTGTCCACTGAGTGCTCTCCATACTTTGCCTTAGCTTCTCCCAGCTTTGCATCCTTCCCACAATTAATCCGCAAAATGGCTTCCATGCAAACAAATACCAAAAATCAAGAGAAGACAATGATGACTCAGAGGCACAGTCCTAAATTAAACACTCGGTGACAGTTAACCAACAAATGTAGTAAAATTTATTAAACAAAAAAAAAAAAATCAGAGGTTTAGCACTTTCAACCTATAAATGTATCATGAAGGACTTCACTTGGTGACCTTTCCCACAATTCCTTCCTGAAGATTAATGTGAAGCATTCATTCAGTGTCTCTGCTTTTCCATAATATCCCTGCCATCTTTGCTCAGACAAGTCTCTCCTTCCTTCATCCTTTAATCAGTAATAAAAATGCCATTTTTCCCCTTTCTGGTGCCTTTAGCAACTCTCTCTTCTAACTTGTCCTTTTATTGTCCTTACCTCATTTGTTGCCCTCCCACTACCCTCCTTTTACTGTGTCTCATGAAAAATTTTAAAACCTCCTTAAGACTTCTTGTATGACGTCTTGTTCTGCCCAAGTTGCCACCCTCATATCTCTGCACATCCACAGTTCCCTTCTCACCTTTTTTTGACCCATTTATATTTTTATTTCCCTAACCCTAAGTACTTAATTCTTGGCCCATTCCTATACCTTGTTCAGGTCTTCAGTTTAGTTCAAGAACCCTAGCTCATCTTTGACCAATTGCTCCAGCTCAGCAGAATTCATTACCAGTGAAATATCACACCACTATATTTTTTTACATGTTTATCTTCTGTAAGATCATGATTTGTTAATGTGCCTTCACCTGAATATCCCTTGCCTACTCTGCCTTCACACCAGATGGCGGAACAGTTCATGGTTCTAGAACTCATTACCTCCTCCTTTCCTGGCTGGCTTAGAACCTCTACCTTGCTGCTGGCAGGCTGAAATCCTCTGTGATTATCCTACTCTTCCTCCTGCAAAGTTCCTTTATTTTCTCCTCCAGGCTGTCATCTGTCTCCGCTAATAAGTCTGGGGACTGATACACTGTATCTGTGCAGCAACATCCCTTCCCCTAACATCACCTTAACTTCCAGTGCACTTCATCTACATTATGTTCTTTCCAAATCCTTCACACACTTCACAAGGTGGTGGCATTCGTTCTCTCTCTCATATCAGATTTGATAACATCATTTACATCGTTTTTTAGCCCCAGCTCCCTCTTGAAAAAGCTTGAGTGCCACTAATTTATGCCTGCGGTTTGCCACGTAAGTATCGCATTGTGTTTTGATTTCATACACAATAGAATATTTTCATATGTACACTGACGATTTATCAGTTTTAAAGTTGTGTCTTTCCCTGTTGTTATCTCACTAGGTTTTCCTTAACCCAAACTGTAGTCAGCTCAACACCCTTCCCTTCCTTGCTACACACACTCCTTCAGTGCTGCCCCTTCTCTGTTGCTGACTAAGCAACCTCCTGCTGCACACCCAAGAATGGGCCACAGAGTAAAAAGACTTCCCCTTTAATTGAGTGACAGGCATAGCCTCCAACCTCAAACAATTGCTAGTCAGCAAGAAAGACCATCAGATTTTTTGAAACAATGAAATGTATTTCCATTCCAAGTTCTCTGTGAAGACCCAACTAAGCTGTACAGCTTTGTTTGAAGTAAGCAGAGCCTTTCTCCTTTTTCTTTATGCTGGGAGTTATCTGTGAAGTTTACTTGTTATTCCATAAGGACATTCTTGGATATTGCTGCTTCTAGGTTTCCCTTTATCCAAACTGTAGTTAGCTTTCCAACCCTCCCATCCATGCTTCACCTACTCATTGGGCTGCAGACCAAGAACAACTACTGCTGTACACCCAAGAAAGGGCCAAAGACTATAAGGACTTCCTCTTTATTTGAGAAAGAATAGGGAATCTTAGACTCAACTGTGAAACACAGCTCATCTATCTTATTGGTGCATTGCTCACTGTGGTGTGCTTTTCATATCCAACCCCCATGCTATTTAGTAATCCCACATTCCTCTCCCTCTTCAGAGATAATTTAGAATACTCCCTAGCTATATTGTACTAGGATGTCTCTGAGTTCTTCTCTTACACTCTGTACTTGCCAAAACTTTTGCCTACTTTTATTTCAGCTGTTTAGCTTCACCAAGAAAGTTTACCTTCAGTGCCATAGACAGTTTATTTTGTTTAAATAATGTTATACTCATGGGAACCCCACTATGCTTGGACTCACTTCACTTCCCTACACTCCCCCTAATGCCTCCGACCCCCAGTTACACTATATTTAAATTTAGCCATCTCTACCCATTCATTTATTCTGCCAATCACTACTAGCTTCCTCAGCCCTCACCTCCTCCTTCTTAGGAACCATCCATAATTACATCATCATAACAAGCCACTCCTACTAAATTCACTATTCATTTTAACTCCTTAAACATCATTCTTCTACTGCTGATGCATCTTATATCTTTCATAATCTTCTGTACATTCTAGTATATATGTATACTCTATATTATTTGCATTCATAACTCTGCACCATTTTTATTAGCTTCATAACCTACGTGTAATCTTTCGATCCTTCCCTTTTTCTCAGCTACCATAGTGACTTATAGTCTCCTGTGTTCTAGAATAACTTGTAGTCTTCTGTGTTCTTTCCAGCCTTTAACATCTCCCTGGCTTCTTACCCTTTGCTGTTCTCAGCAACATTATTTGCCTATCCACTCTCCTCACAGCCAATCAGAAGTCGACTCCATTCCTCTCCAGTCATCTCACATACCTTCACTGCCCTCCCACTCCACTTTCCCAGACATGCAGTCTTATACTGGAAGTTCACTGCCCATTTTTATCCACCCAATAAACGCCCCTTAAAGGAATATTGCTTTATGCCCTCGTATTCCACATTCTGTTGATCTTAAAGCCACCATTATAATTCATTCCCACTAGGACTACGTATAACCATGACATACATTTACACTCTCCTGCTTATAGCAATTATTTTCTTTCACCTCTCAGACTAAACCCTACAGCACTTACCTGATTGCCACTGCTTCCATGTATCAGATTACATTAATACCCACACACATACTATCTACCCATAACCCATGCCCATACTACCTACCTGTACCCCATACCCACACACATACTACCTAGCTGTACCCCATAAAGCATTCACATAATACCCATGCAAACACCCATTTCTCATACATCAAACAATCAGGGTCCCAAATGCCTCATTAGTTCTAATTTTGTTAGAAAACTCCAATTCTCCCCAAAACTACACATTCCAGAATCAATACTCAGTTTCAGTCCCATTTTATTTATACTTCTGTTGAGAGGCAACATTGAGCCCAGTCAAGGACCACTAATAATGTTTTAACTCAAACCAATAAACAACATCATATTACCCACTCTCTCATTAACACACGCACAACATCAAGAACAAAATCAACTAAATCAATGCCATTTCCATGTAACATCATCTTGACATTATAGCTATTACAGAAACCTGACTCCCCAGTCTTTACCACCTCGTACCAAACAATTAATACTTACAAGATTACAGACCAAGCAAAAATTCAGGGGAGGAGCACAAATTCACTTCCAAAACCACCCTAACCCATCCATTGCTGCACAACCAAACAGTGACTTAGAATTGGATCCTAAATGGATTATTTTAAAATTTCCAATAACCATCCAACACTACCTTGTTATAGACTGTGCATACCTACTTCCACCAGGCTCACTGCCAAAATTCAGTACCCTCATCCAACAAATATATACCAAAGCTACTAAAGACTGTAGCATAATCATTCATGGAGACTTCAACCTTAATTACTTACAACCAAAAGCCATTGATATGCCAGAACTCCTGGCAAGCTTAAGTCTTACCCAAATCAACTCTGAAGGCACTAGATAAAACCTTCAATCCAACAGGTACACCTTGCTAGATGTTGTAATAACTCCTAATCTTACAGTGACATCTAACCTTACTATACATGCACCCTCCTTCAGTGATCAGCATCCTATAACTTTCTCAGTACATAATCTAACATTAAAATATAAACCTAAACTTACCACCTTGTGACCTCAAACCAGTCACCATATTGCTAATCTTAAAAATCACTTTGCCATCCTTGAGCAGTCTGACATATTTGCCAAAATAGACCCCAGTGAAGCAGCTAACATTACTAATGCCCTACTGCACTCAAAAAACAAATTCCCTTAGTACAAAAGCTACTTTGACCTCTAAACATAACTGTGTATCTATAAACAAGCACCTCCTTAAATTACATGGTAAAGCATGGCAAAATTGGAAATGCAGCCTCTCAACAATCTCCATAGCCAAATATACCTCACTATGCAACCTAGTCAAGCAATCTATTCACAGACACAAAAACAGCTACTACCAAAATAAACAAATCTCACTTTAGGCCAAACCCAAGAAATTCTGGAAATAAATCAACCCACTGAGCGGTTAAAAACTCAGCACAACTCCACTCCCCTAAAACCCTGTAACACCACCACCAACTCTCATGTGCTGATTTTTCTCAATGAGTTCAGCAACCTGTCTCACATCAACAACAATACAAACCTACCACCCACACGCCACTACCCACCTTTATGTTTTACTATTCCACTGTTCCACTTCAAAAAAGATTAGAATCAAAGCGACAGAAACATAAATAGACCCCATTCAAATAGATAAACCACCAGGCTCCAATAACCTAGCCAATTGGTTCATTCACCTTTGTACAGACATCATCTCCAACCCTCTCATTCACATACACATCCTCTGCTTAACTATTAAGGTTATGCCCTCAGATAGGAAGAAAAGCTGTAGTCACTCCTCTTCCAAAACTACCACTTTGCAATACTGTCCTATTTCAGTACTTGCCACCTTAGATAAAATACTAGAAAAAATTATCTAATCTAAATTACTAATTACTTACATCAATGCCATCTTCCATCCAGGAAGCAGCATCATAACAGCTCTGTACCTCCTCACAGATGACATCCTGTCCAGTATGGACAAAGATAACCTGTCAGGAGTTGTCTTCTCTGGCCTCACAAAAGCTTTTGATGTAATTGACCATAATTTACTGTTTGTCAAATTTACAGAAATAGGCATTAATGACAATACAAAACCTTGGTTTGTAGATTTCCTCACCAATAGATCCACCACCTCTGAAACAGTTCCTCTTATGAAAGGAAACCCCCAGGGTTCCACTTTAGCTCCTTTGCTATTTTCACTACTTAACAACTCCCATCTGATCAGACCCAGATAGTTCTAATTCTTTATGCAGATGAATTGGTCATCTACAGGTTAAATAAATCCCACTCTATTATTGAAACTCAGATCCAAGATGACCACCAAGCACTCAACCAATGGCAAAATAGGTCAGAAACTTATACACAATCCCTTGAATCCCCTGAAAACAAAAGCAATGCTATTGGAAACCAACAAAAAATAGCCAAAGTACCCAGCTTCCTTAATATTAAAGATGTTAACAATACCACCATAAAAACTAACACATCCTTCAAATACTTTGGATAGTCCAAACTCTTAACTTTCAACTACACATTAAAGCACACACAAAAAGTTCAACAAATTACTGTTCTGGGCAAACAAGCTATCCTCTTTTCTGTCCAAGCCAGTTAAAGCTGCCATAGGCGAAGAAATACTCTTACCCCAGCTTAAATATGGACTACCCATAATAGCTGCAGTCTCAAAGAAATATGTCACCACCTTGCAAAACATTTCCAATAAAATCTGTCAGTTTTACTAACTCTCCCATTAAAGAACACCACTTACAAACTCTTGCCAAAGCTAAATGACTAGCAATGCAGTTGAGAGCCAACATCCTTCTAGGATCACTAATTCACAGAACCCATTTTTCTGAGGCAACTTCCCTTCTCACTGAAACTCTTCAACAAAATCCCCACATATAATCTCAGGGGTATCTCTCAATCTCAACACACCCTACTAACTGCAAAAATTAAACTTTATTGCATTGACCATGTATCTTCAATCCTTTCACCTAAACTATGGGACTCCATTCCTTACTTAATCAGAGATGTCTAAAAATACTCAGACTTCAGACAACAGCTCAAGGATCACCTCTTCACCCAAACAAAGTGCAGCTGCACTCACACAAGTCACGTTACATGAACCTGTGCAGCTATCTCTCACCCCTTTATCCCTATTTCATCCTTCCTTACCTCATCTTGTCATCCCCTTACCTACTGCCTCTCATTCATCCTATCTTCATCTTCTCTTTGCATTTCTCATGCGTCCACTCCTTTCTACTCCTCTTCCCTCTTTCTTTGGCATGACTGTCTTACTATTTCTCGGTCTTCTCCCCATGGTGTCCTTTCCTGAAACTATCACAGTCTCCTGTTTATACCTCCCTTATACACTGATATGCTGCTATCCCTGTAGCATAAGTCATCTCATTTATTACGGCTACATCTTAAACAGAAAGCACTGCTGAACTGATTCCATTTTTCTATCCATGGTTTTTCATTTTAAACTGCTTTCTGAGCTAAATGTTGTAGCGTATTTTTGCATCTGTGACTACATATATGTTTTGTAGCATATGCTTGTATCTGTAAATATGTTTTGTTCATTTCTTATGTGATCCTATTCAGTGGGCTGTGCCTGCAAATGATCCATTGACATCAGTGCACTACTCAGTTAAGCAAATAAAAATAAACAAATAAATTGTTACTCAAATATTACCAACTGTTATTAACGTGTCCTGGAAAGGATAGGAAGGCATTAATAGAATGATGACCTGAAATAAATAATTATCTCTGACATCAGAATATGAATGAATGCGTGTCAGAATGAGTGTTTGGATGAATGAATGAATCCATCACTGACAGATGAGGCACTGAATGAATGCAGTCTGATTAATTTCATTTGCACTGATGTTACCATCACTATCCTTAGGCTAAAGCAGCAGTGCTTATTGTATCACGTCTAGTGTCGTTATTACAGTTTGTAAATTTGCAAATACAGAAACAAACTGCAAAGAAGAGTGATAAAATACATTTTGGCACCTAGCATGACAAGCAGCCTTTGCAATGGATTGCAGAAGGCATTGTGCAAATCTTTGCTTTGTGTATATATATATATATATATATATATATATATATATATATATATATATATATATATATATATATATATATATATAGCTAGATAGATAGATAACAAATAAACGTGGACTACAACATAAAACAAGGAAGTTGCAACACAGCTTCATATGGATCTTGAAGCTTGTAGGGATCTGACATTCTGATTGCACCACAAAGAACTTCTGCTTTAGACTCTATGCTTCTTTTGGTCAAGGAAATTCATGATGTGCCTCCTTTAAAAAGTCAGGGTAAGAACTACTGACATCACTTAAAATAGCAAACCTTCAACATGACAATACAAAACACAGGCTTTAAAAGGAAACAACATTTACTGCAAATTAAATGATCAAAAATCCATTAAAGTATATGAAAATAGGCATAACTGGGTGCATCTATCTGCTCATATTATGTATACACATATAATGCATAATACACACACACACACACACACACACACACACACACACACACACACACACACACACACACACACACACACACACACACACACACACACACACACACACACACACACACACACATATACTCTAAAAAATGAATGAATGAATAAATCCAGCATTCAAATGTATAGATGTCCATAAAACTCACTTTAACAGGAGTTTAATGTTCCACCATGAGAAACTGTAACATACATCCTACCGAACACTAACCAGTTTCATCGCCGATATCTTCAGTATGATCTAAATTAGTGTCAAAGCAGTGATTTAGATCAGATGACCAAATAAAACTGTCACTGGTATTCTGTCAGACAGGTTTTCAAGCTGTATGATGCATAAAATAATTATACTATCTGGCTGGCAAAAATTTTCATGTAATCACGTCAATATTTTTCAATCTAATTCTATATTCAAAATAGCCCTTTGACATAAAAAAAATGAATAAAAAAGCACCGTCTGGTACAGAATTATCAAATGGCACCATGTAGTGGGCATTTATATATTAGCAATGAATAAAGATGAACTAGGAGTAATTTTATGTTTTGCATCTTTTTATATCATATATACAGGCCATCTAGTAGATAAATGCACTGACATCAAAAAATCAACAGCTGGTATTTATGAGTAGTAGAAAGTAACATGGCACATGAGCAGTTTGGATTCAGATCTAGGTGTAGCACAACTGATCCGATGTTTGCAGTGGGACAGATAGTTGATAAGAAGCTAGAGATGATGAGACAGTCCAGCTAGGCATTTTTGGACTTGAGGAAAGCATATGATAAACTGCTAACAAAGCTAATTGAGCAATCCTGCAGTGGTTTGAAGTCCCAGAAACATTGGTAGAATTAGTACAGGCTATGTAGAAGGACCCAATGACACAAGTACAAATGGTGTTTGAACTCATTGGGAGGGAGGCTCAAAGTGGGGCTTGTTGTGTTTCTGGGTTCAGCTCTGTTCTCACTACAGCTGATACTGGTGATGGACTACATTATCAAACACGTCAGGCATGACTGAACAACATAGCTACTGTATGCAGACGATGTGGCATTACAGGTAGACTCTTGAACAAAATCTTCAGCAAATGGTAGGGGAATGGAATGCAAAAGTGAAGGCACCTGGAATGAAACTGAGTAGAGAAAAGGAAGTTGTAATGACAGCAAATGGGGAAAATGAGAATCAGCTGAAAACAGAGACAGAAAGGAAAACAGTAGAACAGGTTAACAGCTTCAGGTATATGGAAAGGTGGTTGAGGACAAAGGAAGTCTGAATGAGGAGTTCAAAGTTAGTATATGAGGAGTTGCAGCCAATTGGCACAGAGTGTATGGGTAGTGTGTGACAACAGAATATGAAGCAGTCGAGGAAGTCAGAGATGATGGACATGAAGTGGGTGAGATGCATGGTAGGATGCATACTGTGGCACAGATGAAGAAATGTGGACATCACAGCAGAAGCCCAGATAGGTTCAATCCAGAGAAGCTGAAAGAGAACAGATTACACTGGTTCAGGCACATCAGCAGGAAAGCAGAAGTCAGTCTGGTAAATAAGATGTGGAAGAGAGAGGAAGAAGGCAAGATGAAATGAGGGCATCCACCAAAGAGATGGAGGGATTGTACAAGAGAAGATCTGCTACAGCCAGGCATGACCGCTGAAGAAAGTAGGAGACTAGCAATGACCTGAGAGAGAGATGGCGATAGTTCACCTGACACACCTACCTCAGGTAGAAAATGAAAAAAAGTGCATTGCTGGTGATACTTAGATGGACAGCAATCCACTGTTTCCATTCCTGTAATGTATACAGCAAAACCCACAGCATAAAAACAATGTAACCAAA
The DNA here is from genome assembly GCF_019279795.1 of Protopterus annectens. Lineage (NCBI taxonomy): Eukaryota > Metazoa > Chordata > Ceratodontiformes > Protopteridae > Protopterus > Protopterus annectens. The sequence goes on from NC_056739.1 coordinate 962,435,176, forward strand.
AACATTTTTTTGCAGTTTACCTACCAGGTCAATGAAATGACTGTCACCTACTTAGATATTATGCTGTATAAAAATTTAACTGCTGACAGATATGAGTCAACGACTTTTAGAAAGGACACCTTTTCAAACACATATCTGCACTATACTAGTCAACACCCAAGGTGGCAAAAGAAAAACACAGTTAAGGGGCAACTTATAAGGCTAAGCAGATTTGTATCTGATGGCTCAATTGTTTATCAAGAGGCTGATAAGCTTTGTGGTCTATTTTAAAAAAAGGGGATTACCCAGTCAGTTTATTGGATGAAGTTCTGAAATGGATATCTGAAACAAGACAGACTCATTACAGGCCACTGTTATATTGCCCCAGTAGTCTGACAAACAGTGAAACAAAGGTGGAAGCTGACTTGCCAAGAACCATTGTCATTCAGTTTAATACAGATGTGTCTTCTTTCAAGAAGATTATAAACATGCATTGGTCCACTGTGTTTGGCTCTTTTGGTCTCTTGGATACTTTGGGAAACCTACCCTGATGTTTATAAAATCAACAAAAATGTAAAAGCAATTTGGTAAAGAAATTATGACCACCAGATTACACTGCACCACAATGTGGGAATGAAATGTTATGGTGCCTGGAAGCAGTGCAGGTATATACAGCAAGGCACCCCCCTGTTTTTTCCAGGTTATCCCAAGACAATTCCTTGATGGGGCATTATAACTGCAATACTAAGAGGGTTGTCTACATTGCATTCTGTAGTTCCTATTTAGCCTTTTATATTGGTAAGACAGTGGGGCCTTTAAAGATCAGGATTTATCAACATGTTTATGCTATGAAGTAGGCTATGGATGTGAATGCACTGTATAACCATTTCACCCAATGTCACAATTTTAAAAAGTTTGCCTTCACTATACTGGAGTAGGTTAGGATACCCCTTCTCATAGGGGTGGTGACTGAGAGCTAGCCCTTGAACGAAGAGAACTAAACTGGCAATACTGCTTAATGCTTGAAGCCACCCTGGTATTAATGGTCTTATTTCAATTAAATTACGCTGCTAATACATGAAGGACTAAGATTTTTATAAGGTTAATATATTTAATTACAGCTTACCAAGTTGTTTTTAATATTGAATGCTACTAAACTTTTGTTGCACTTTTTATATATTTTTTATATTTGTTTTGTAAGCACTATTACTTTAAATGGACCAGGGCTTGGTGCCATTAAGAGTATATAATCAACCAGTCCAGAACAGCTGCTACTTTGTTTCTGAAGAAGCTCCTGTTTGAACTGAATGGAATGAAAGCACTTAAACTCAATTGTTTTTAAACATTAAACCTGGTTTACAGTCCAAGTGACATCTGGTATGGCATTCATTTTTATTCTCGTAATATTTGTCTAGTACAGAATGCAGTACAGTGGCATATAACCATTTATATTATCCAATATGGACTACATGTGATGAGCTGTAAAATGTTGCATGTCTTATTAGGATTTATACATGTAATATGTTTGGTTTTCCAAATAACCTTGTAATATGTGTGATTTCCACACACACACTACACTGCACTGGCTTTTCATCTAGCAAACTTTGTAATTCTAATTGGATAATATATAAGATTACACGCCGCTGATACTGAATCAGAACCATCCTACCATTATCATTATGTTTTTTTTTCATATAAATGAATTTTATGATATCTAAGCCAACCTAATTGTGCCGAAGTGAGTCACAGATTCATAGGTTCATTGGTGATTACTAGGCTATTGGCACAAAAACCTTCATAAGTCCAGCCACTAATACCAGGATAAGACAATATTATATCTTAATTCCCCAGATATGGAATGGAGTAGTGTGATGACCCTCCCCTGGATCAATAATCAAAGAGCATTAATCCTCACCACTGGTACCAGTGGGGGACATACACTGTGAAGATGACAGGTGCAGCTCTCTGCATCAAGTGCAATTATCCTTAAGAGCACACAGAGACCACAGTCAGTCCGGGGCTGGTTTCTCACTCTTCCTCTAGATCCCCAGTAAGACTCCCCACTGGCACAGTTATAGAGTTGAGATCTCAGCTGAGCAACCAAGCCAAGAACCCAGCACCTTCTCTATCCAACCAGTGCTTCATGTCCCTGCCCAGGTAGCTGACACACACACACTTTGAGGTTTGATTTACACATGCGTGCACACACACACACACACACACACACACACACACACACACACACACACACACACACACACACACACACACACCTGGGAAAGGCCTGCACAGGCTTACTAGCTATACCCCTTCTACCCAGACTATAAGGTAGTTACCACTGCGACCAGTTACTCCTTATCAGCTACTTTAAGGCCCTTAACAAAGGGTGTCCAATCTTACTGTGTAATATTAATATTAACGCAAATGGTAGTTTGTTCAAGAGCAAGGCTGTTAGGAGTGGCTCACACAGTGTCACCAAATAAATATGCAAGTACTCTCAGAACTTATATATGTCTCTACACAGATCAGCCACAATGAAAGGTTTAAATATATTTAATAATAAATAGTAAAAGAACATGACAATACTAAATATATATTCACAGTGACATCAGAGTGCAAAACCACAGGAAATATTTAAAACAACATGACAGGACAGCCTCAAATAAATAAAGAAAAATATCTAAACTAAGCTTCAGTATATTCCTGACTGAATCGAAGAGAATTATACTATAATCTAGGAGCTTGCTAATAGAGCAAGGCAGATGTGTTGAATGGATCTTCTAGCTGTTGTCAGGTCCAAGACAGAATGCAGAATGCTCTGTCTCACTAAGAGACTTCTGAAATTAATATCTCAAATATTACTGCTGGGATGGCTTGCAGAATGACATCATTTCTTTTCATCTGACTCTAGTTCCCAGGTGAAACCCCCCACTGCTAGATGCTGGCAGTATTTAGCATCTACCTGTAAAAATACATAGACCTCAGATCTTTGGCATGTGCTGGAAGTCATAAAACAATTGTGTTCCTTCATGCTTTCAGAGGTAGTAATTAGTTCACACCGATGACAATACAGAAAGTTTCTCAGCACAGACTCTGTGTCTCAAGCTGCAGTGAAAACTGAAATATACCATCTTTTATAGCATAGTCTATAAAGTAATTTAATTTCAGCTGTTTTCCGAAAATTTGCTGGACTGAAGTTAACCTCCTGTATTCCAGTTTCCACTGTTAAAATATATACACTTAGACAGTTACAATAGTGCATGTACATTTCTGATCTCTTCCAGAAGGGCACACTGTGGATGCATTTCAAACACACACTTCATAAAATACCTTTTCAACACATGTCTGTATGAACCAGTTTGATAACTCCACAAGGTATCACTCTAGCAAGGTTTACCTTCATAATGCCGATCACGTTATTGTCTACCCCACTTCCGTGAATACCGAACTGCGACTTTACAAAACATCGAACACCGAATTTCCGAATGGCAAAATCTCGCCCCCTTTTTGACCCATGTTAGCACTGTTGTGTAGGTGTGGCGCAGTCGGACATGTCAAAATTCGAAGTTTTTTCAACATTCGAAAGTTTCCACGGTTCCGGTTTTGCAGAAACGGATCGGTGATGTGGCCGGTCGGTTATACATGATCGACATTATGAAGGTAAACCCTCTAGCAATATCCCTAAACTTGGTAGCACAACACTATATTATGCATTATCATATACTGACACTGCACATTATAATATCTGCCCACAATTGTTTAAGAACTACATAACTGATCAATTCAAAACTAAACACATATGCTCTCATTCCTTCTCCAAAAAACACAATACTTTCTCACACTCATCACCAGACTCAAACATCTGTATCACCATTTCAACACCAGGCTCACCATAAGTGGGGACATCCACCCCAACCCAGGCCCAAATCCATCCTGTCCAACACAAACTTCTCCAACCCAATTATCAGAACATAATACCCCCACTATCGTCATCCCTGGAGAAATCAGCAACAGCAGCAAAACCAACCATCTCTTAATGATAAATATTAATATTAGAAGTTTTAAAAATAAAATACCTGAACTCCAGGCCACAATAGCACACTACTCCCCAGACATAGTTGCTTTAACAGAAACCTGGCTAAATAAAAACATAACTAACTCAGAAGTTCTCCCTACTGGCTACAATATCATTAGACAAGACAGACCACTTCGTAAACTTTATGTCAAATACCAAACTCCCACCCCTCCCCCAATAATTGGGACATACTTATCTCACAACTTTGTCACCCTAAAAAGATCATCACCATGATTGTGATCTATATTCCACCTGGTAATACACCTGCTAGCCTTGAAGACTTTTTATTCTGGTGTTCTTCCACATACTCACAAGAAACCCTTATTCTGGGAGATTTCAAGATAGATTGGTTCACCTGTATATCAGAACCACCAAGTAATCCAATAAATCTCCATGGCTACTAGCAGCTAGTCCATATTCCAACTAGATGTGATAAAAAAATCTAAAAAGGAATCCATCCTTGACTGGGTCCTAACAACCCCACATTGTACCCCCACACAGGCAGTCTCCCAGATACCTTAAGTGACCACAACATAATATATCTTAAACGTAGTAGAACAAGCCTATGCAAAAACACTAACTATAAATCCACTAGAAACACAAAAAAAATTCTCTCCTGAGGTTCTCAATACTCTACTCTATAACTGTGACTAGACCCTCCTAATAACCCTTTCACTTGACCAGGCTGTAGCATATTTCAACAAAACATTTCTACAATACCTAGACACTGTCGCTCCATTGCACAAAATCAAGGTTAGAATCTCTACAAACCACTGGCTCAGTAAAGAAACCAACCAAACAAATCCTGAAGTCCAGAGACACTGCCTGGCTTTACTATCAAAAAACAAAAGAAACACAAAGCCTGACTAGGTATCAAGAACTACACAACCATGCAAAAAATGCATTAGGCTAGACAAAACATCCTACTACATGACATTACAAACTAAATGCCAACACAACCCCCCAAAATTGGAAAACTGTAAACCAGCTACTAAAATCCACCAAAAAGGCTACCCCCAAACCCAACCACCCCGACACTAAAGTTCCCATCAAAACACAATTAGGTTCATAGGTTCATAGGTTTATACTAGGCTATTTGCCCTAAGGCATTTATAAGCCTAGCCCAAAGTTTTGTGGCTTACGCCACTCCTTATAAAAAAATACTGTGCCCGTTAGTTTGTTGTGCCTCTGTCCAGCAGTGACACAGAGATGATTCCCGGGGTAAACCTGCAATCTCCCATCCACAGGTCAAGATTTCTCTTGAACAGAGCCAGCGAGGTGCTCTGCCTCACATGGACCGAGATTTTATTCCACAGCATAAGGAGTCTCTGAGTGATAAATCTATCCCTCCAGCACGTCCTATTTATATTCGTGCTAAGGTTTAAGTCGCTTGCTCTAGTGGTTTTGGTGGATTTGGATTTTTTGAGGTGGAGCATGTCCATTAATTCCGGGTTGGACATGGCCTTGTATGTCAGGCACATGTCACCTCTGAGCAGACGGTATGCGACTGAATAGAGCTGGAGTTTCTTCAATCTGGCAGCATATGACAGATTTTGGAGTCCCTTTATCCTTTTGGTGAGGAACTTTTGGAGTCTCTCCAATTGCTGCAGATGTCGGGTGAGATACATCCCGAATGGGACATTGTACTCGATCATTGGTCTGATAAGTGAAGAGTACAGGGGAACAATGACCTCACTAGATCTGGATGTGAATCCCTTCATGATCAGGTGGGCAATGTAGAAGGTCTTTCTAACCACTTTAGCAATGTGAGTGTCAAAAGAAAGGCCACTGTCAACCTGGGTCCCCAGGTCCCTGATAACCTCTTCTGTGCTTAGTGGATTGCCACCTATATGGTAGCTTGGGGTTACCTTGTTTTTCCCGAAGGGTATGACTATACATTTTTTGACGTTTAACTTTAGGCCATGGCTCTGGCACCAGCTATCTGTTTCCGTGAGTCCCTTCTGAAGGATATCCGTGTCCGATGCACTTTCCACTATGGTGCCCAGTTTGCAGTTGTCTGCAAACTTTGTCAGCCAAAGTCCTCCCATGTTGGCCTGTACTTCTGAGAAGTAGATGCCGAACAATAGGGGGCCAAGGACCGAGCCCTGTGGGACACCACTTGTGACCGGCTTGGAGTCTGACATAGCGCCAGCAACTCTAACCCTGTGGGTTCTGTCCTTAAGCCAGTTTGCAACCCATCTTGTGACATATGGGTTTACATTTAAGCTGGTAAGTTTTTCTACAATACCCGAGTGGGGTATTGTGTCGAAAGCCTTTGCAAGGTCAAGGTAGGCTGTATGGACTGCCTTTCCCTCATCAATGGCCTTGGTGACTGTTTCGAAGAAGTTGACCAAGTTCAAAAGGCATGATCTGCCCTTGACGAAGCCAAACTGGGTCGGGTCCAATGTCTGCAAGTCCCCTATATCTTTGTTTATGAGCTCCATTATGATCCTCTCCATAGCTTTGCAGACTAGACTTGTTAAGCTTATGGGGCGGTAGTTACCAGGGTCCATAGAGGCACCGCCTTTGTGGAGTGGGACCACAGTTGCCGTATGCCACTCCTTGGGCACGTATCCTGTGGTAAGGCTGAGATTAAACAGCTGCCTTATGTGTGGGTTTAATTCCTCATTTAGCTCGTGTAGCACACAGCCGGGGACACCATCCGGTCCCATTGATGCTGTGTTTTTAGCTTTAGAGAGAGCAGCTTTCACCTGCGCATTTGAGATGTCTGTGAGGCTACACTCCGCTGGGATAGTTATCTCTCTTTTAGTGTGGGAGAGGGGTGAAGTTTGCACTGAACCTGTCTGCCAGTATGTTGGCAATGTCTGTGGGTTCAGTGATTTTGTATCATTTTGGACTAATTCTGAGCATATCTGGGAGTTTCCACCCAGGTTCCTAACATAGCCGAAAAAGGCCTTATGATTGTCCTTTGAATCCATGGCAATTTTTCTCTCAAAATTGGCCTTAGCTGATTTTATGAGTGCTCGTATTTTTTCACTAATAATGATCAGGGGTGACTTCCCTTTTATGGATTTTGTTCTATCATGTAATAGCTTTCTCCTCTTATTGTAAAGTTTGTTAATGGCTGGGGTCCACCAGACTGGACGTTTGCCCTTTGTGGAAACAGTCTTGGTTTTATTTGGGATTGCCTGATCCATGCAGTCCTAGAGGTGTTCATAGAAGGCATTTGTAAGGGCTTCCGCAGCTTGGGTTGTGGTTTCCACTGGCTCAGGGGCCTTGAAGGATACCAAACCAGTCTTGAGTAGTGTGAAGTTTGCTTTAGAGAAGTTCTTCACTGTGGTCTTTTTTGTTTGGGGTGGGGGCGGGATGTGGATTTCCAGTGAGATTAGTTTATGATCAGATCTCACCAATGAGGGATATACTTCCGGTGTGGAGCATTTTGTCCCCATGTTTGTGATAATGAGATCTAGTATATTTTCTCCTCTTGTGGAAACAGTGACTAGCTGTTCCATGGCATTTGAATTTATGAACTTCAGGAACCATTGGGCTAGAAAGTTAGGGCTTGAGTAATGTTCCCAGTCTATATTCGGGTAGTTGAAGTCACCCAATATGATGGTGTTTGGAGATACATTTATACCCTCCAGTGTCTTCAGGAAGGCCGTGTGGGGTTCCTGAGTTTGAGAGGGTGGCCTGTAGCATGCTACAATTTGTAGAGCAGTTTTGCCTATGGTTAGTTGCACCTGGATGGTTTCCAAAGCTTCGTGCGTTGCCACCAACCTGGAGGTGTGGGTATCCTTTATGAATATGGATACACCTCCTCCTTTTGTGGTGTGGTCCGGGTTTTGGGGCCGGAACGCATGATATGAGGTAAAACCTAATAGTGCCGGGGTGCTCTCAGGAGCCTTGAGCCAGGTTTCAGTTACAGCACAAACATCGATGTTCTCCATACTGAGAATGGCCTTGAGTGTGTGCATTTTGAGATTTAGACTTCTGGTATTGAGCAGCATTACCCTCAGTTTCTTCCCATTTTTGTTTTCTAGGGTGGTAGGTTTAGAATTTGAGCCTTGCCTAAAAAAGGCACTATGGGGGTGGCAAGAGCCTTAGCCAATATCCGGAATCCCAGGGGTGACAGGTGCAAGCCATCCCTTGCGAAGCAGCGTGGCTTGTCAAGCATGTCATCCCAGGCAGACAGACACTGGATCCCCTTTGAATGACACCAGACATTAAGCCAATTGTTAAAGCTGATCATCTTGTCTCTATATTGTGGCATCATTCTTGGTGAAGGAAGGATACTCCTCAGGGTCAGGGTCATACCTGCCTGGGCTACATAATCAGAGAGCTCCTCTATGTCTCTTTTCATGTAGTCCAGGGAGGTACGTCTCAGGTCATTCACACCAGCATGGACAATGACTGTGTCATATTTGTACTTGCCGTGGAGTGACCCGAGTGCTTGTGTTATGTGGCGGATTCTAGCACCCGATAGGCAGCTTACTGTGACCCTCTCCTTGTTCAGCCTGGTGAGTGGGACGTCAGTGTGTCTGACTATGGAGTCATCTATGACAAGTATGTTTGGTGTTGTATTTGGCCTTAAGGGCTGTGACTGCTTTGCACACTGATTTTGTGGTTTATGTGTTACTTGTGGGGTGTCTTGAGGTAGCAGTTGTTTGGGTGTCTGCTTTGGAGGCCTCTGCTGTTTAGGTAAATTTTTACTCAGAGCCCGAGTATGTCTTTGTGTGTTTATGTGTTTGATTCAGTGGTGTTGTAGCATTATGTGAGGCTGGTTTTGTGGTGTGTGTAGTTGCCTTCTCCTCCTGTCTGGTCTTGCCAGTCCTGAGTTGAGAGAGCTCAGCCTCCAGTTTGGCTAAATAGCTGCATCTCTCGCAAGTATTTGTGTTATGTGGGAGGAGGAGAGGGTTGTCTGTGTACATGAGGCAGTTATAACATTGCCTCAAGATTCCCAGATTCACCAGCTGGACCGGAGAAGAGATTGACAACTGACCTTTGGACATGCTAGAATAATATTGGGAATTCCTTAATAATTGAAAACAAGGGCCAGTGGGCAGTGAGGGTGTAGTGCTTTTAATTTTTAGTGCTGACTTATATAATTGCTTTAGTGAGCAAGTGCCAGGTAACTTGAGTGCAATGTGTTACAAGTAACTAAATGCAAAAACGACAAACAGTAACTTTCTTTCAAGTGAAACAAGGAAATAAGTGCAGTAAGCAATGCAGATATCACTAGTGATCCACAGAAGCGCTGAAAAGCCCCGTATTAGGTGGAATTAGCGTTCCAGGGAAATAACAAGCAAACAAACAACAAGCATATAAACAAAGCTAGATTCAGCAGGCCTGGATCTAGTCTATGCTACAGCAAACAAGGTGTACCAATTTCAGTAAGATACAGTTCAAATATTCAGGCACTATAAACCTTTAACCAGAAATTCCCAGCTCAGAAGGGCAGAGTCCAGCCTCTTCTCCCACAAGAGTGCAGACCACGAACCTTCTTAATGTACAATAACTGGCCTGAAGCCCAAGTGCTTAAACCAGAACTAATACACTTGGACACTGGGCTCTCAACCAGCAGTTCTCAACTTAGAAGGATGAAAGCTACCTGTCCTGCCACCACAGTGCTTGCCACAAACCTTCCTAATGTAAAACAACTGGTCTGAAGCCCATGTGCTTAATCCAAAAGACTTAGAATGATAGCTACACTTTAATCAAGTTACAACCAAGCAGTAATAAATACAATTGAATACCTTAGAGAATGTCTGGATTAGTGCTCAAGTTACACAAGCAAAGCTAGATCCAGCAGGCCCGAATCCAGTCTATGCCACAGCAAACAAGGCGCACCAACTTCAGTAAGAAGCAATTCAGATATGCATGCACTATAAGCCTTTAACCAGAAATTCCCAGCTCAGAAGGGCAGAGTCCAGCCTCTCCTCCCACAAGAGTGCAGACCACGAACTCTCTTAATGTAAAATAACTGGCCTGAAAGCCCAAGTGCTTAAACCAGAATTAATACACTTTTAGAATAACAGACACTGAGCCCTCAATCAGCAGTTCCCAACCTAGAAGGATGTAAGCTACCTGTTCTGACACAACAGTGCAGACCACAAACCCTCTCAGTGCAAAACAACTGGTCCGAAGCCCAAGTGTTTAAACCAAAAGGCTTAGAATGAGTTACATCAAGCAGTAATAAATACAATTGAGTATTTTTAAGATGATGCAAAAGTAAAATGAAGTAGGTAGAAACACAAGTACAGTAAAAGCAGATGAAAATTTTTTTTTTTTTTTTTTAATCTGAAACAAGTGCTGAGATCAAAGAAACAGATTTGAGTGCCAAAACTAGAAAACTGGCTAGTTATAAGAAAAAAAAAACAGGCTAGAAGGCTTCCCTCAAACACAGAAGGGCTTGGGGGCTCAGAAGCCTACAAATAGTCTATACCACTTAACAGGAAAGGCAGGAAATAAGCTTAATTTTTTTTTTGTTTGTCTGTTTCCCAGATGCTCTCTTTGTACACAGTAGGAGTGCCTGAAATCAGAATATGATCTCACTGCACTCAGTTGAGTGAGCAAATGAGATGGGCCCAGAGGCAGGCTGAGGGGCGGGCAGTTTCAAGGCCACTAAGATTCAGGGAGGGTGGGTGGGGAATAACTGAAGAGCAGAGTTTAAACTGCTAGTTCAGTTAAATATTCCTTCAACACAGTTTAAATCAAATTAAATACTGTATTTTTTTAAAAAAAGTGCAGATAAAGGTACTTAAATTCTCTTATACGTCCAGTTGAATATAACCAAGTTCTTAGCCGGCCAAAGCTGCGGTTTTTAAGCAGAAAATATTTTATACTGTACCACTTAAATAGGCAAGGACAGGAAATCAAAGAATGTGGCTACCCCCACACCTGTAATTACTAGCAAATAACAAAATTCAGCAAACACTAGCTTCAGTTCTGAAGAGCAGAGTTTAAACTGCCAGTTCAGTTAAATATTCCTTCAACACAGTTTAAATCAAATTAAATACTGTATTTTTTAAAAAAAAAGTGCAGATAAAGGTACTTAAATTCTCTTATACGTCCAGTTGAATATAACCAAGTTCTTAGCCGGCCAAAGCTGAGGTTTTTAAGCAGAAAATATTTTATACTGTACCACTTAAATAGGCAAGGACAGGAAATCAAAGAATGTGGCTACCCCCACACCTGTAATTACTAGCAAATAACAAAATTCAGCAAACACTAGCTTCAGTTCTGAAGAGCAGAGTTTAAACTGCCAGTTCAGTTAAATATTCCTTAACACAGTTTAAATCAAATTAAATACTGTATTTTTTTTTTAAAAAAGTGCAGATAAAGGTACTTAAATTCTCTTATACGTCCAGTTGAATATAACCAAGTTCTTAGCCGGCCAAAGCTGAGGTTTTTAAGCCCCCAACTCCCACTTTGTGAACTCAGTTCTATCCTTAGTATCACAGGACAGTTCCTTTCTCACTATCCTCCCCAGTACAAATAATATTAGTGCAAGCTTTACCCTCAAAACAGTTTTCACCACCTCAATCAAAAGCATGGTCTCCAAACTAAAAACTTTGTCAACAGCAGCCGACCTACTCCCAGCTATTTTTTGAAACTCAGAGCAGATGCTATTGCTATCCTAATCTCCACTCTCATAAACAGATCAGTTGTTGAAAACTATGTACCCAGTCTCTGGAAAATATCCTATATTACACCCATACATAAAGTTGGGACCTCCTCCGAACTTAATAACTATTGACCCATTGCTAAACTGTCCCCCCTGGCCAAAATCCTAGAACAATGCATTCATACCTAGGTGCTAAAATATCTCCTAGACAACAACATCCTGTCACCTACTCAACATGGTTTCAGACCTGCCCATAGTACCACTACAGCCCTCCTTTGCTTCACAGACACAATAAACTGTCTTAAAAACTAAGGCCTGCAGGTGTCAACTCTTTTTTTTTATATGTCCAAAGCATTTGACACAGTCTCACACCAAATCCAGCTAAACAAACTAAATCAATATCACCTACTCCACTCTTACCTGGTTCCAAAGCTACTTAACTGACAGGTACCAGGCTGTGAAATGGGAAAATTCTCTCTCTCCTCAACTGCCCATAACTATAGGAGTCCCACAGGGTTCTGTCTTAGGACCACTACTGTTCACAGTCTTCAGAAATGACCTCCATATCTCCACACAGCATGCATCTATCATTCAGTATGCAGACTATACTACCTTAATCTGTGCTGCACAAAATATTCCTACCCTTCTGCAAACAACTCAACTAGCATTCTCTGACATTGAAAATTACCTTACCAAAGCCCAACTTATCCTTAATCCAAAGAAAACTCAGTTTATGATTATAACCAGTTCTAATAAAAACACTGATAACAGTCAATTCACTATCTACTCCGCAAATGCTACTCCATTCGCTCCAGTGGCACAGGCTAAGCTATTTGGAATAATCATAGACTCCCACCTAAAATTTGATGGTCATCTCAACTTAACTATTAAAAAAGTACATACCAAACTGAGATCACTCTACCGTATCAAACCGTTTCTTACCAACAACACAAGATCAGCCATTGCTCACTCCCAGCTTCTATCCACCCTACTCTATGCATCTCCCATTCTGACTAATCTCAACAAAACTGAACTAAGCAAAATGGAAGCCTGCTATAACAGAATTGCCCGCTTTGCTGCAAATTGCTCATATAGAACTCATCACTGTACTGCTTTGAGCCAGTTCTACTGGCTTGAACTGCCCATCCTCCTAACCTACAATCAGTTCTGCCTCTGTCATTGTATCTATTACCTGCCCAATAAGTTTCCTGCCCTCAAAAACCTAGTACAACATCACTCAGCCAAAAGGCCTCTTAGATCATCAAGCAAACTACTACTAGAAGTCACCAACAGCTACAATAGCTTTGGAGATGCACTATATAGTAGTTCAGTGGCTAAAAAAATGGAACTCTCTCCCCACTAGCATGCAAAACACATCATCCATAGCCTCCTTTAAAAACCTCATCAGGCAGCATCTCAAGCAAAGTTGGCAGTGCAGTGACTGCTCCCCAGGCTAGTGAAAGTGGATAAAGTACACATACTAAACCTAGAGTACTTGATAATAGTTTTCACTCTTACTCACAAACACTGGCTAATGTACAGTGTATGTACTGTACATATGTACTATGTATGTATTCTACCCATGTTTCAAATTTCAGCTGTACACCACAAATCAATTAATTACCTATATTTTTAAATTAATGTTTTCTTGTTTCTTCTCTCCACTGTAACTGTTGATCTGTTGCATACCACTGTCAAAACATGTCTATTGTAATTTGTGTGTATATTGATCATGTCTAAATATCTAAATGTATCTGTAATTATTTTTCTGATTGGAGCTTTTCTCCCCGGGCCTCTGCTGAAAAAAAGGTATTTTCAGCTCAGTCAGACACCCCCGATTAACAAATGTAAAATAAAATAAATAAAAATAAAGTTGAGCCACACAGAAGGATTTCCTCACTAAAGTAGCTACCTGGTGGTCAAAGTTTGGGTTACTATCTGTCTTTGTTCCTAGGTCCCTCACCAGTGGGTCTACTTTTAGTGGTGCACTATCAATATTATAATTTAAAGGGATATCTGATGTAATAAAGGGTAGAATTATGCATTTTTTAGCATTTAGTCTCAAATCATGGCTTTGGCACCAGTCGTTTGTTATTTTTAGACCTGTTTGTAGGATGTCAACATAATTTGGGGATTCAGTGATTCCTTCCAGCTTACAGTCATTAGCAAACTTGGTCAGCATTGGCTTTCACTTCAGAGGACTATATAGCAAACAGGAGGGGGGCCTATGGGACACTGCTATTAACAGGTTTTTTTATCAGACGTGGGTTCACCTATGTGGACATATGTCCTGTCAGTGAGCCAGTTGGCTATCCATCTGATGATGTAGGGGGTTATACCTAACTCATTAAGCTTATCTGTGATCCCCACATGGTAAAATTGTATCAAAAGCTTTGGCCAGGTGTAGATAAGCAGTGTATACTGTTTTAGCCTCATCCATGGCCCTGGTGAGTTTTTTGAAGAAGTCCACCAGACTGAGCAGGCAAGACCTCCCTTTGACAAAGTCAGATTGGGTATGGTCTAGTTTTTGGAGAGTTCCTATGTCAGTATTGATCAGGTCCATGATAATTCTCTTCATGGCCTTACAGATAAGACTGATCAAGCTTATAGGTCTATAGTTCCTGGGTCAGTTGATGGGACCCTCTTGTGCATAGGGACAACTGTTACAGTCCTCCATTCCTCTGGGAGAAAGCCTGTTAATAGACTGTGGTTAAAGTGGGTTTCTAGTGTTCTTGATAGATTCTTTTTAAGTTATTTAAGAAGCATCCTGGAATGTTGTTGGGACCCATGGAGGCTGTGTTTTTGGCTTTAGTAAGCACAGTAAGGACCTGTTCCTTTGCAATGACCGGTGGGGGTGGTTGTGGGTATTTCTTTGGATGTGGTAGAAGGTGATGGGGAGAGTTTGAACTGAACTTGTTGGCCAACAGGTTTGCTATGGTTTCAGGCTGGGTGTAAGTGTTGCCATTCATGATTAACTCAACACATTGCTGAGCATTTCCCCTGAGGTTATGAACATAATTAAAAAGCCTTATGGTTATCTTTCACCTGGGAGGCTGTCTTTGCCCCCTGAGGTTTGCTTTACCAGATTTGAACAGCTGTAATTTGTTTGTTTAGATTGGTGAGTGTCTTTTTGCTCTGATTTGTCTGTTTCATCTTGGCTAAGGACAGGATTTTTTCCATTTGTTGAATAGCATATTTATGCTAGGGGTCCACCAGGGTGGTTTATTTTTGCCATTAATCATACATTTGACTTGGACAGGTACTGTCTCCTCTATGCAGCTATGAATGTGGTTGTACAGTGCTTTTGTGTACAGCTCAGAGTAGGCTTCAATGTCGTCTGAGTTTGGAGGGGCTTGGAAGTTTAATAAGCTGTCACTTTGAGGTAATTGGACTTAGCAAAGTTCTTAACAAGTTTGGAGATTATGAGGGTTCTAGGTTAGTTTTAATACTAAAGGAGGTTAGTTTGTGGTCAGATCTTACCAGGGAGGAGTTAATACAGGGGAAGGAGCATCACCCCCCCCCCATGTTCATGAGTACTAGTTCGAAGATATTTGTACCTCTAGTTGGGGAGCTAACTAGTTGTTCCTGGGTGTTTGCATTGACAAAGTCCTAAAACCTCTGAGCAAATGAATTATGGGTCATATATAAGTCTTCCAATTTATGTATGGGTAGTTGAAGTCACCCATATGTATGGTGTTAGACTGAATGTTAAGAGATTCCAGTATGTTTATGTAGGAGGTGTGGTTTTCCAGACTCATATTAGGGAATCTGTAGCTAGTAAGGATATGATAGGGGACCTCATATGTCTGTATGACATATGACTCAGATTTGGGAATAAACTAGTAGAATGGGACAGACATTCCACTAGTGTGCTTAGTGTCTGGTATATAGTTGGCTCTGTCCAGGAGATGAGAGCAGGGACATTTATAAGAATCCAGTAATTACAGACATTCTACTTGTGTGCTTAGTGTCTGGTGTATAGTTGGCTCTGTCCAGGAGATGAGAGCAGGGACATTTATAAGAGGCCAGTAATTAGCTTGTCCATACACTGTGAAAAAAGAGAGTGCCACAAGCTTTCAACAATGTCTGATTTTGTATGTGTGTGTGTGTGTGTGTGTGTGTGTGTGTGTGTGTGTGTGTGTGTGTGTGTGTGTGTGTGTATGAAATACACACTGCACGTTAACATATTCTGTATAACTGCATGCTGCATCAAGATAGATAGGACCATAGTTAGAGTATGGCTGCCACTGACTTTCTGTCTTAATTAGTTTCAAAAACATATTAAGACGAGATATACTTACAATAATATATTTTGACAAAATCACCATTGTAAGCAAAGGAAAGAAGAAATCCATGTTTAACATGGTAGCCGTTTTTTTATTTGGTCCAAAGAAACAAAAAAATGAAGGATGTTTTACTTCTGCAATTACAATATTGACAAAGAGTAATAGAAAAAATGTTTTCTTTTAACAAGAGTATTGACAAACAATTACAGAGAAATAATTCACTTCAATAAATGTCTTAAAAATAATCCAGTTCTTCCAAAACTGATTCATAGAATCTCTGTGTCAGCACATCAACTTGTAGCCAGAAAAAAAAGGACAGTCAAAGTAGTTTTTTAGTTGTCATCACAGACATGGTATTTGAAGCATTCTAAAATCTGAATTTATTACACCTAAAGGGGCACTGGCTCAGATTTTTTGCTTGAGGAGTTTGTTTACATTTTAGTAATCTGTAAATCACATGATCAGCTAGAGGCAAGGTTTTCAGATAGCCTTTTTAGCATACTGCAGGTCAGATTACACAAACTCTCAGTGGGGGGTTTTAGAGGAAATGCTTAGAACTTGCAGCTGCAGTTTGTCCTTTTGTATTTTCCTCCCCCCACTCATGAGCAATTAGATTAGCTGAATGACTGGATCTTACTCAGCTAGAGATGCTGTCTTCTTGTCACGCATAGACCTGGAGCCTCTTTAGCAGTGAAGTGATAGCTACTTTACTATGTACCTGCTTTTGCAAATAAGTATTCAAGCCTAGGCAATAGTATTTTTCATGCTTGTTGCTACAAATGTTTTTCCCTCCACTATCAATCATTTTTCATACAGTGTGTTATTAGTGTTGCTTGTGTGTGTGTGTGTGTGTGTGTGTGTGTGTGTGTGTGTGTGTGCATGTGTGTGTGATGATGTAGGTGCATATTTATAGTCATACAGATTTTCCCTCATTTTACAGCACAGCATTGCTTTGAACAGTTGTGCCTTGCAAAGAAACGTTGACTAACAAATGTCCAAATATTCTAAAATAATAAAATATTTTGCATATTTTCTCTAAAAATGTCATGCAGCTTTCAAACTGAATCTAATCACTGATCTAAAAGTATTTTCTCAATAGCTGATGCTGTATGTTGTCCTTCAGAAATCACACCATAACAATTTGTCTAATAGTGATTCCATCCTACTGGATTTCTTTTCTCACTTTTTTTCTATCATTCATTGTGGAAAATTGTTTTCAACTTTCACATCTTTCCTGCCTGCTTGACTGCAGTACAGTTAATTTACACTGAATAGCATTTGAAAGCTGAAGCAAATGCAGTCTATACATTTCACCATATACCTTTCAGTACAATTCCTAGTATATTATAGTAGGTAATGTCATGTAGGGGTACTTTTACTAAGGCAGTAAAAATTAAGTGCTGCAACCAAAATCTCATGCCATCGATAACCCTATATTTTGACAAGTTAGAATAACTACTTTTCTATGTATGTATGTATGTATGTAACACAATCTACACTTATATTCATGTGGTTTGAAAATAGCAGCCTCTTCGTGTGTTACTGACAGACTGGAAATTCTAGGCATTCTTGAATGTCTATAAATTTCAGATATGATACATATCTGATAATGCAGATCGCAGTTCACAGACCTATTAATCATGTCTGTACATCTGTTAGATGATAGCATCACATAACACAGTGTTGTTTAGTTCAGAGAAGTGACAAAACCTAAAAACTTATACAGATGCAGTACTGTCATCCTGGAAGACTTAGCAGGACATGAGTGAACAACAACCAGGGGCGGCCTTAGCTGAAATGGCGCCCTAGGCGAAGTAGTGCTCCGGCACCCCTTAATCCCCACCCACACCATTCTCATGAAACACTCCTATTTCAGCGACACCCACAGGCAGGTTACTCCCCAAGAAAGGCATTCCAGTTATTTCCTTCATTTATTTAAATGCATAGGAAGAAAAGATACCTTGCAATGTAGTCTAACTAAGTGAAGGAGGAATTTTTCTTTAATAAACTTGCTTTATCTGTTCACATCTGTTTATCTGTTATCCTTCACGCATATTTTACTATAAAAGTCATGTCCTCAGAACATAGAAGCCCATGTCCTTGTTATAAAGGGTTGCTTAAGTTAATCTAAAAAGTTTAATTTACTTTGGGGTAGGCGAGCGAGTCTTACAGCTCAGTGAAAGTAGAATTACAACCTCTCTCCTCCCTATGTACAGTAGCTTAAGCCTCAGGGACTTGTGGGAACAGTACATACAAGGGAAGAATGAGGTTTAAAAGAAGGCAGTATTTGAATGAGTTATGTAATGTTTGGCTGACAATGACTGGATAGATTATAAACGATGTATAATGTTTGCAACTAAAATCATGTCAGTATGGTTTGTGATGTATGATATTTGCAACAAAAATTATGTCAACAGACACATACATTTTAGATATATACGCATATTTATATATATATATATATATATATATATATATATATATACATATATATATATTCATAGATATGTGTCTATATATATTC
>NC_056739.1:962461124-962473624 GCF_019279795.1 Protopterus annectens
GTTGTTTGAGTCTAGTTTTAAATTGACCTAAGGTGGAAAGTAAGGAAATCTCAGCTGGAAGAGAGTTCCAGGATCTACTTACAGAGTTTGCAAAGAGAGAATCACCGGCTGTGTTATTAATTTTGCTAGTTTGAATTAGTAGTTTGTTAGAGGATCGAAGCGGTCTAGGATTGTTATAGGGGGTGATAATATTTTTAAGTGCAGGAGTATTGTCCGGATTATAGAGGATTTTATGACAAAGTCCTAAAACCTCTGAGCAAATGAATTATGGGTCATATATAGGTTCATAGGTTTATACTAGGCTATCTGCCCCAAGGCATTTATAAGCCTAGCCCGAATTTTTGTGGCTTACGCCACCCCTTATATGAAAAAATACTGTACCCATTAGTTTGTTGTGCCTCTGTCCAGCAGTGACACAGAGATGATTCCCGGGTTAAACCTACGATCTCCCATCCACAGGTCAAGATTTCTCTTGAACAGAGCCAGCGAGGTGCTCTGCCTCACATGGACCGGGACTCTATTCCACAGCATAGGGAGTCTCTGAGTGATAAATCTATCCCTCCAGCACGTCCTATTTATATCCGTGCTAAGGTTTAAGTCACTTGCTCTAGTGGTTTTGGTGGATTTGGATTTTTTCAGGTGGAGCATGTCCATTAATTCTGGGTTGGACATGGCCTTGTATGTCAGGCACATGTCACCTCTGAGCAGACGGTATGCGACTGAATAGAGCTGGAGTTTCTTCAATCTGGCAGCATATGACAGATTTTGGAGTCCCTTTATCCTTTTGGTGAGAAACTTTTGGGGTCTCTCCAATTGCTGCAGATGTCGGGCGAGATACATCCCGAATGGGGCATTGTACTCGATCATTGGTCTGATAAGTGAAGAGTACAGGGGAACAATGACCTCACTAGATCTGGATGTGAATCCCTTCGTGATCAGGTGGGCAATGTAGAAGGTCTTTCTAACCACTTTAGCAACGTGAGTGTCAAAAGAAAGGCCACTGTCAACCTGGGTCCCCAGGTCCCTGATAACCTCTTCTGTGCTTAGTGGATTGCCACCTATATGGTAGCTTGGGGTTACCTTGTTTTTCCCGAAGGGTATGACTATACATTTTTTGGTGTTTAACTTCAGGCCATGGCTCTGGCACCAGCTATCCTTTTCTGTGAGTCCCTTCTGAAGGATATCCGTGTCCGATGCACTTTCCACTATGGCGCCCAGTTTGCAGTCGTCTGCAAACTTTGTCAGCCAAAGTCCTCCCCTGTTGGCCTGTACTTCTGAGAAGTAGATGCCGAACAATAGGGGGCCAAGGACCGAGCCCTGTGGGACACCACTTGTGACCGGCTTGGAGTCTGACATAGCGCCAGCAACTCTAACCCTGTGGGTTCTGTCCTTAAGCCAGTTTGCAACCCATCTTGTGACATATGGGTTTACATTTAAGCTGGTAAGTTTTTCTACAATACCCGAGTGGGGTATTGTGTCGAAAGCCTTTGCAAGGTCAAGGTAGGCTGTATGGACTGCCTTTCCCTCATCAATGGTCTTGGTGACTGTTTCGAAGAAGTCGACCAAGTTCAAAAGGCATGATCTTCCCTTGACAAAGCCAAACTGGGTCGGGTCCAATGTCTGCAAGTCCCCTATATCTTTGTTTATGAGCTCCATTATGATCCTCTCCATAGCTTTGCAGACTAGACTTGTTAAGCTTATGGGGCGGTAATTACCAGGGTCCGTAGAGGCACCGCCTTTGTGGAGTGGGACCACAGTTGCCGTAAGCCACTCCTTGGGCACGTATCCTGTGGTAAGGCTGAGATTAAACAGCTGCCTTATGTGCGGGTTTAATTCCTCATTTAGCTCGTGTAGCACACAGCCGGGGACACCATCCGGTCCCATTGATGCTGTGTTTTTAGCTTTAGAGAGAGCAGCTTTCACCTGCGCATTTGAGATGTCAGGGAGGCTACACTCCACTGGGATAGTTATCTCTCCTTTAGGGGGGGGTGAAGTTTGCACTGAACCTGTCTGCCAGTATGTTGGCAATGTCTGTGGGTTCAGTGATTTTTGTACCATTTTGGACTAATTCTGAGCATATCTGGGAGTTTCCACCCAGGTTCCTAACATAGCTGAAAAAGGCCTTATGATTGTCGTTTGAATCCATGGCAATTTTTCTCTCAAAATTGGCCTTTGTTGATTTTATGAGTGCTCGTATTTTTTTACTAATAATGATCAGGGGTGACTTCCCTTTTATGGATTTTGTTCTATCATGTAATAGCTTTCTCCTCTTATTGTAAAGTTTGTTAATGGCTGGGGTCCACCAGACTGGACGTTTGCCCTTTGTGGAAAGAGTCTTGGTTTTATTTGGGATTGCCTGATCCATGCAGTCCTGGAGGTGTTCATAGAAGGCATTTGTAAGGGCTTCCACAGCTTGGGTTGTGGTTTCCACTGTCTCAGGGACCTTGAAGGATACCACACCAGTCTTGAGTAGTGTGAAGTTTGCTTTAGAGAAGTTCTTCACTGTGGTCTTTTGTTTGGGGTGGGGCGGGATGTGGATTTCCAGTGAGATTAGTTTATGATCAGATCTCACCAATGAGGATATACTTCCGGTGTGGAGCATTTTGTCCCCATATTTGTGATAATGAGATCTAGTATATTTTCTCCTCTCATGGGAACAGTGACTAGCTGTTCCATGGCATTTGAATTTATGAACTCCAGGAACCATTGGGCTAGAAAGTTAGGGCTTGAGTAATGTTCCCAGTCTATATTCGGGTAGTTGAAGTCACCCAATATGATGGTGTTTGGAGATACATTTATACCCTCCAGTGTCTTCAGGAAGGCTGTGTGGGGTTCCTGAGTTTGAGAGGGTGGCCTGTAGCATGCTACAATTTGTAGAGCAGTTTTGCCTATGGTTAGTTGCACCTGGATGGTTTCCGAAGCTTCGTGCGTTGCCACCAACCTGGAGGTGTGGGTATCCTTTATGAATATGGATACACCCCCTCCTTTTGTGGTGTGGTCTGGGTTTTGGGGCTGGAACGCATGATATGAGGTAAAACCTAATAGTGCCAGGGTGCTCTCAGGAGCCTTGAACCAGGTTTCAGTTACAGCACAGACATCGATGTTCTCCATACTGAGAAGGGCCTCGAGTGTGTGCATTTTGAGATTTAGACTTCTGGCATTTAGCAGCATTACCCTCAGTTTCTTTCCATTTTTGTTTTCTAGGGTGGTAGGTTTAGAATTTGAGCCTTGCATAAAAAAGGCACTATGGGGATGGCAAGAGCCTTAGCCAATATCCGGAATCCCAGGGGTGACAGGTGCAAGCCGTCCCTTGCGAAGCAGCGTGGCTTGTCAAGCATGTCATCCCAGGCAGACAGACACTGGATCCCCTTTGAATGACACCAGACATTAAGCCAATTGTTAAAGCTGATCATCTTGTCTCTATATTGTGGCATCATTCTTGGTGAAGGAAGGATATTGCTCAGGGTTAGGGTCATACCTGCCTGGGCTACATAATCAGAGAGCTCGTCTATGTCTCTTTTCATGTAGTCCAGGGAGGTACGTCTCAGGTCGTTCACACCAGCATGGACAATGACTGTGTCATATTTGTACTTGCCATGGAGTGACCCGAGTGCTTGTGTTATGTGGCGGATTCTAGCGCTCGATAGGCAGCTTACTGTGGCCCTCTCCTTGTTCAGCCTGGTGAGTGGGACGTCAGTGTGTCTGACTATGGAGTCACCTATGACAAGTATGTTTGGTGTTGTATTTGGCCTTAAGGGCTGTGACTGCTTTGCACACTGCTTTTGTGGTTTATGTGTTGCTTGTGGGATGTCTTGAGGTAGCAGTTGTTTGGGTGTCTGCTTTGGAGGCCTCTGCTGTTTAGGTAAAGTTTTACTCAGAGCCTCCGAGTATGTCTTTGTGTGTTTATGTGTTTGATTCAGTGGTGTGGTAGCATTATGTGAGGCTGGTTTTGTGGTGTGTGTAGTTGCCTTCTCCTCCTGTCTGGTCTTGCCAGTTCTGAGTTGAGAGAGCTCAGCCTCCAGTTTGGCTAAATAGCTGCATCTCTCGCAAGTATTTGTGTTATGTGGGAGGAGGAGAGGGTTGTCTGTGTACATGAGGCAGTTATAACATTATAGGTTCATAGGTTCATAGGTAGGTACTAGGCTATTGGCCCTAGGGCCTATAAAAGCCTAGCCAAAAAGGTACCCTGGCTTTTGCCACCCAAGAAAATTATTTTCCTGTGCCACTGTCAAGCAGAGCCACAGAAGTGATCCCCAGGGTGAATTTCCAATTTCCCATCCAATCATCAAGATTTTTCTTGAAGGGTGCTAATGAGGAGCTTTGTTTGATATAGATAGGTAGTTTGTTCCAGAGTATGGGAAGTCTCTGGGATAGGAATCTATCCCTCCAACATGTTCTGTTTATTGTGGTGACAAGGTTTAGGTCCCTAGAGCGTGTAGCTCAGAGGGATTGGGATATCTTTAAGTGGAGCATGTCCAGCAGCTCTGGGTTTGACATAGCTTTGTATGTTAGGCCAGAGATCGCCTCTGAGTAGGCGATATGCAACGGTATAAAGCTGGAGATTTTTGAGATCGTCTGCATAGGCATCTGTGTGAGGCCAGTAATCCTCTTTGTGAGATATTTCTGCAGTCTTTCCAGTTGTTGTAGATGTCTTGTGAGGTACATACCAAAAGGAGTGTTATACTCTATAATGGGTCTAATCTTGTGATGAGTAGAGAACAAACACCTCTTTTTTTTTCCTGGATGAGAAACCTTTTTTGTGATGGTGTGCATAGGATCCTGACTCTGATTATCAAAGGAGAGACTACTGTCCACCTGTGTCCCAGGGTCTCTTATCACACTTTCGGTGTTAAGTTTACTACCGCCTATGTGGTAGTTAATGCATACAGAGTTTTTACCAAAGGGGATGACAATGCACCTGTTGGCATTGAGCTTGAGGCCATGGCTTTGACACCAGGCATCTGTCTTAGTGAGGCCCTTTTGTAGGATGTCCACATCATTAGGAGTTTTGATTATGGCTTCTAGTTTGCAGTCATCTGCGTAATTCATTAGCCAAAGACCATCTGTGTTAGTCTGTACTTCAGAGAAGTAGATACCAAACAGAAGAGGGCCCAGGACTGAATCATGTGGTACTCCACTTGTCACTGGTCTGAAGTCAGATTTGGAGTTTGCTACTTTCACAGTGTGGGTTCTGTCAGTGAGCCAGTTGGCAACCTATCTTGTGACATAGGGATGTATACCTAGTTTAGTGAGTTTATCTATAATTCCAGAGTGGAGGATGGTGTTGAAAGCCTTGTAAAGATCTAGATAGGCTGTGTGAACCACCTTATCCTTGTCTATGGCTTTGGTGACTGCTTCAAAGAAATCTATCAGGCTTAGGAGATATGATCTGCCTTTTACAAACCCAAACTGGGTGGGGTCCAGAGTCTGGAGATTACAATGTCTTTGTTTATAAGTTCCATGGTGAAATGTTCCATGGCCTTGCAGACCAGGCTCATCAGTTTAATAGGGCGGTAGTTCCCAGGGTTTGTGGTGGTTCCTCCATTGTGGAGTGGGATAACCATTGCAGTGCGCCATTCAGTGGGCACAAAGCCTGAGGTGAGGCTATGATTGAACATGGTACTTAGGTGGGGTGCCAATTCGCTCTGCAGTTCATGTAGAACACAGCCTAGGATGTTGTCAGGTCCCATGGATGCTGTGTTCTTGGCTTTGGAGAGTGTGGTTTTTACCTGTGCAATCGTGATTACAGGAACTTTGCATTCTTCCGGTATAGAGATGGGTCCTTTATAGGTTCTTTGCCTCAAGATTCCCAGATTCACCAGCTGGACCGGAGAGGAGATTGACAACTGACCTTTGGACATGCTAGAATAATATTGGGAATTCCTTAATAATTGAAAACAAGGGCCAGTGGGGAGTGAGGGTGTAGTGCTTTTAATTTTTAGTGCTGACTTATATAATTGCTTTAGTGAGCAAGTGCCAGGTAACTTGAGTGCAATGTGTTACAAGTAACTAAATGCAAAAACGACAAACAGTAACTTTCTTTCAAGTGAAACAAGGAAATAAGTACAGTAAGCAATGCAGATATCACTAGTGATCCACAGAAGCACTGAGAAGCCGTGTATTAGATGGAATTAGCTTCCAGGGAAATAACAAGCAAACAAACAACAAGCATATAAACAAAGCTAGATTCAGCAGGCCTGGATCTAGTCTATGCTAGAGCAAACAAGGTGTACCAATTTCAGTAAGATACAGTTAAAATATTCAGGCACTATAAACCTTTAACCAGAAATTCCCAGCTCAGAAGGGCAGAGTCCAGCCTCTTCTCCCACAAGCGTGCAGACCACAAACCTTCTTAATGTAAAATAACTGGCCTGAAGCCCAAGTGCCTAAACCAGAACTAATACACTTGGACACTGGGCTCTTAATCAGCAGTTCCCAACTTAGAAGGATGAAAGCTACCTCTCCTGTCACCACAGTGCTTGCCACAAACCTTCCTAATGTAAAACAACTGGTCTGAAGTGCTTAATCCAAAAGACTTAGAATGATAGCTACACTTTAATCAAGTTACAACCAAGCAGTAATAAATACAATTGAATACTTTAGAGAATGTCTGTATTAGTGCTCAAGTTACACAAACAACGCTAGATCCAGCAGGCCCGAATCCAGTCTATGCCACAGCAAACAAGGCGCACCAACTTCAGTAAGAAGCAGTTCAGATATGCATGCACTATAAGCCTTTAACCAGAAATTCCCAGCTCAGAAGGGCAGAGTCCAGCCTCTCCTCCCACAAGAGTGCAGACCACGAACCCTCTTAATGTAAAATAACTGGCCTGAAAGCCCAAGTGCTTAAACCAGAATTAATACACTTTTAGAATAACAGACACTGAGCCCTCAATCAGCAGTTCCCAACCTAGAAGGATGTAAGCTACCTGTTCTGCCACAACAGTGCAGACCACAAACCCTCTCAGTGCAAAACAACTGGTCCGAAGCCCAAGTGTTTAAACCAAAAGGCTTAGAATGAGTTACACCAAGCAGTAATAAATACAATTGAGTATTTTTAAGATGATGCAAAAGTAAAATGAAGTAGGTAGAAACACAAGTACAGTAAAAGCAGATGAAAAATTTTTTTTTTTTTTTTTTTTATAAGTCTTCCAATTTATTTATGGGTAGTTGAAGTCACCCATATGTATGGTGTTAGACTGAATGTTAAGAGATTCCAGTATGTTTATGTAGGAGGTGTGGTTTTCCAGACTCATATTAGGGAATCTGTAGCTAGTAAGGATATGATAGGGGACCTCATATGTCTGTATGACATATGACTCAGACTTGGGAATAAACTAGTAGAATGGGACAGACATTCTACTAGTGTGCTTAGTGTCTGGTGTATAGTTGGCTCTGTCCAGGAGATGAGAGCAGGGACATTTATAAGAATCCAGTAATTACAGACATTCTACTTGTGTGCTTAGTGTCTGGTGTATAGTTGGCTCTGTCCAGGAGATGAGAGCAGGGACATTTGTAAGAGGCCAGTAATTAGCTTGTCCATACACTGTGAAAAAAGAGAGTGCCACAAGCTTTCAGCAATGTCTGATTTTGTATTTGTGTGTGTGTGTGTGTGTGTGTGTGTGTGTGTGTGTGTGTGTGTGTGTGTGTATGAAATACACACTGCACGTTAACATATTCTGTATAACTGCATGCTGCATCAAGATAGATAGGACCATAGTTAGAGTATGGCTGTCACTGACTTTCCGTCTTAATTAGTTTCAAAAACATATTAAGACGAGATATACTTACAATAATATATTTTGACAAAATCACCATTGTAAGCAAAGGAAAGAAGAAATCCATGTTTAACATGGTAGCCGTTTTTTTATTTGGTCCAAAGAAACAAAAAAATGAAGGATGTTTTACTTCTGCAATTACAATATTGACAAAGAGTAATAGAAAAAATGTTTTCTTTTAACAAGAGTATTGACAAACAATTACAGAGAAATAATTCACTTCAATAAATGTCTTAAAAATAATCCAGTTCTTCCAAAACTGATTCATAGAATCTCTGTGTCAGCACATCAACTTGTAGCCAGAAAAAAAAGGACAGTCAAAGTAGTTTTTTAGTTGTCATCACAGACATGGTATTTGAAGCATTCTAAAATCTGAATTTATTACACCTAAAGGGGCACTGGCTCAGATTTTTTGCTTGAAGAGTTTGTTTACATTTTAGTAATCTGTAAATCACATGATCAGCTAGAGGCAAGGTTTTCAGATAGCCTTTTTAGCATACTGCAGGTCAGATTACACAAACTCTCAGTGGGGGGTTTTAGAGGAAATGCTTAGAACTTGCAGCTGCAGTTTGTCCTTTTGTATTTTCCTCCCCCCACTCATGAGCAATTAGATTAGCTGAATGACTGGATCTTACTCAGCTAGAGATGCTGTCTTCTTGTCACGCATAGACCTGGAGCCTCTTTAGCAATGAAGTGATAGCTACTTTACTATGTACCTGCTTTTGCAAATAAGTATTCAAGCCTAGGCAATAGTATTTGTCATGCTTGTTGCTACAAATGTTTTTCCCTCCACTATCAATCATTTTTCATACAGTGTGTTATTAGTGTTGCTTGTGTGTGTGTGTGTGTGTGTGTGTGTGTGTGTGTGTGTGTGTGTGTGTGTGTGTGTGTGTGTGTGTGTTTGTGAGATGATGTAGGAGCATATTTATAGTCATACAGATTTTCCCTCATTTTACAGCACAGCATTGCTTTGAACAGTTGTGCCTTGCAAAGAAACGTTGACTAACAAATGTCCAAATATTCTAAAATAATAAAATATTTTGCATATTTTCTCTAAAAATGTCATGCAGCTTTCAAACTGAATCTAATCACTGATCTAAAAGTATTTTCTCAATAGCTGATGCTGTATGTTGTCCTTCAGAAATCACACCATAACAATTTGTCTAATAGTGATTCCATCCTACTGGATTTCTTTTCTCACTTTTTTCTATCATTCATTGTGGAAAATTGTTTTCAACTTTCACATCTTTCCTGCCTGCTTGACTGCAGTACAGTTAATTTACACTGAATAGCATTTGAAAGCTGAAGCAAATGCAGTCTATACATTTCACCATATACCTTTCAGTACAATTCCTAGTATATTATAGTAGGTAATTACAGGGGTACTTTTACTAAGGCAGTAAAAATTAAGTGCTGCAACCAAAATCTCATGCCATCGATAACCCTATATTTTGACAAGTTAGAATAACTACTTTTCTATGTATGTATGTATGTATGTAACACAATCTACACTTATATTCATGTGGTTTGAAAATAGCAGCCTCTTCGTGTGTTACTGACAGACTGGAAATTCTAGGCATTCTTGAATGTCTATAAATTTCAGATATGATACATATCTGATAATGCAGATCGCAGTTCACAGACCTATTAATCACGTCTGTACATCTGTTAGATGATAGCATCACATAACACAGTGTTGTTTAGTTCAGAGAAGTGACAAAACCTAAAAACTTATACAGATACAGTACTGTTATCCTGGAAGACTTAGCAGGACATGAGTGAACAACAACCAGGGGCGGCCTTAGCTGAAATGGCGCCCTAGGCGAAGTAGTGCTCCGGCACCCCTTAAGCCCCACCCACACCATTCTCATGAAACACTCCTATTTCAGCGACATACACAGACAGGTTACTCCCCAAGAAAGGCATTCCAGTTATTTCCTTCAATTATTTAAATGCATAGGAAGAAAAGATACCTTGCAATGTAGTCTAACTAAGTGAAGGAGGAATTTTTCTTTAATAAACTTGCTTTATCTGTTCACATCTGTTTATCTGTTATCCTTCACGCATATTTTACTATAAAAGTCATGTCCTCAGAACATAGAAGCCCATGTCCTTGTTATAAAGGGTTGCTTAAGTTAATCTAAAAAGTTTAATTTACTTTGAGGTAGGTGAGCGAGTCTTACAGCTCAGTGAAAGTAGAATTACAACCTCTCTCCTCCCTACGTACAGTATCTTAAGCCTCAGGGACTTGTGGGAACAGTACATACAAGGGAAGAATGAGGTTTAAAAGAAGACAGTATTTGAATGAGTTATGTAATGTTTGGCTGACAATGACTGGATAGATTATAAACGATGTATAATGTTTGCAACTAAAATCATGTCAGCATGGTTTGTGATGTATGATATTTGCAACAAAAATTATGTCAACAGACACATACATTTTAGATATATACGCATATTTATATATATATATATATATATATATATATATATATATATATATATATATACATTCATAGATATGTGTCTATATATATTCTTCATGTGTTCATATATGAATCTGATGTTTTTTTGCTTTTATAAAGTTTTTGCATAATTAATGAGAGGAGAGATTTTATTGGTCAGTATGTATTTTAAATGTTATGCATTGTGTTTTGTTGAATTGCCTGATGAAGCAGCATGATTTGCTGCAAAAGAGTGAACAATTAAATTTTGTCTATGTTATTATTCCCTGCTGTGGTTTAGTCCTTCACTTATTTACATTGACTTTTATCTTATTTTTCTGATGGACCATTAATCTACACTGCTCTTATTTTGTTTTGTTCTACTCTTTGGAAATGCTAAAAAAAGAAGCAGAAGTATGTGTGTGTGTTTGTGCGTGTATGTATGTATGTATGTATGTGTATATATATATATATATATATATATGTGTGTGTGTGTGTGTGTGTGTGTGTGTGTGTGTGTGTGTGTGTGTGTGTGTGTGTATATGTGTGTATATCTATCTATCTATATATATATATATATATATATATATATATATATATATATATATATATATATATCTTGTTCAACCTCTAAGCATTAAAAAGAGCTGGATTTCAGAGTCATAGTAGATGATCCTTCCCAGATAGATCCCACAGAGTTTGTGATAAAGATAAAGACTCTATGCACAGGCTTATTGCAGTTGTTTAGTAATGTGTGTTCCCACAGAAAGGTATAACTTTATGAAGAATATCAGAAAATCTGAAAATCTAGGTTAAATTTGGGGGCAGGAACCTTAGTAGCATAGCTAAACCATAGTAGTTGAGATAGGGCATGGACACGGAGTATGTATGTGTATGTATATATGTGCGTGTGTGTGTGTGTGTGTGTGTGTGTGTGTGTGTGTGTGTGTGTGTGTGTGTGTGTGTGTGTGTGTCTGTGTGCGCATGTGTCTACATAGATATGCTCATTGTGTATGTGTGTATGTGTGCGTGTGTGTTTGTGTGTGGTGTGTCTGTGTGTCTGTGTGCATGTATGTGTCTACACAGATATGCCCATGGTGTATGTGTGTGTATGTGTTTACACAGATAAACTCATGGTGTATGTGGGTGTGATACATAAGGAATATTTGTTTGACAGGTTAACTTAAACATTAATTAATGTTAGATGTTGATATGAAGTCAGTCCTAATGTTGCAGCATGAATGAATTAATGGCAGGATATTATGGCACAGGGACGTAGGGTAAAAGAAGTCCATTTAGAAAAAAAAGGGTAGTTATAAAGTTAATAATGTGACTGATAATTTTCTTTATATTTATTGCCAGCTGACATTACAGAGGTTTGGCAAGAAGGCATGCAGCATGTCAAATGACGTACTAAACAGGCCATGTCTACTGTCATTCTCTGCTCTCCTACTTACTCAGAGAATGGCTTTATGTTTGGAAAAAATCCCAACTAAATTAAAATTGACTAGTAATGCAGGAATCTAAGCCACTTCAGTATTTTAATTTGCAAAACAGAATTTATTATTTCAGAACACTTATCACAATACAAGGTCATGTGGTACATTGGATAATTGCCTTTGAAAGACTTGTTACAGGAATATCATTTCCTCATATAATTCCCTAGCAAATATTGCAATAACTGATGTAATTAATTTAAATTCAACATTTCTTTAGTGTCATGACAACAATATGTACATTTCAGCACTTCAGCGTGCTCCTTTAAAGCCAATAATTTTAAATAGTAACACTGGCATCAACAAATGGTTATAAAAATGTATTTTAAGTTGCATTTGTAATGCAGGTAACCAATTCTAAATTGCATAAAACTTAACCAAATAATAATTACATAACATATATATCATACAAGTGTGTGTATGTATGAGATACATGCAGTATATATATATATACATACATATATATACATACATATATATATATATACATATATATTATATACATACGCACACACACACACACACATATATATACATATATATATATATATGTATATATATATATATATAAAATGTGTGTGTGCGTGTGTGTGTGTGTGTATCAATATACTTACTACCAGCTTTACTTTATGACAGGTTTTGGGTAAGAATAAATTTCTCTAAGCCAGCATGGGCCAAGTAAGACATTTAGTAAAGAACTCCTTACCGAATAGCTTGGGTTCCAAAAGAATTGTTTTAATCACGTAAAATGTGTCTCCAGGCTTTGTCAAAATGTAATCTGG
>NC_056739.1:962478624-962643624 GCF_019279795.1 Protopterus annectens
TCTGACTGGATGCATGTCCATTTTCAGCGGAGGCCCGGGGAGAAAAGCTCCAAGGGTAAGCAGATACAGCATTACATAATACCAGCATTACATATTACAAACAGACTATTTACAGAGATTACATAAGTAAGCAAGTTAAACAAGTTCCACAGGTTACAGTTAATCCTGAGCACAAGTCAGGATTAAATTAAATTACACAGTAAACTGGTTAACAGATTTTTACACATTCTAGAGAGAGTTAGTGTAGTAAGAATCTTTGTATTCAACATCTTTGTATCCTGTATAGGAAGGGTTAAAATGTGAAACTACATTGCGTGCAAAGAAATAAGCTAAAATGAGTTGTTTTTCTTGTAAGGAATTTGCTGACCAGAAAGGAATGCACAGATGTTACTTTGGTCCAGGCACAGGCCTATCTTGGGACTGACCTCTGACCAAGGAGGAGTGCATAGATGTTACCTTGATGTAGGCACCAACTTATCTTGTGTCTGACTTTTTTACCATCTAAGGCTCCAGTGAGTGAATTTATAGCCTTGACTGAAATTCCTTGTCTAGTAACCAGCTGCTGTGTATGCACAAAAGAGGGTATAAAAACCCATGTAAAGTGTATAGAAATTAGACTGCTGACAACCAAGAACTTTGTGGCAGGTCTCCATGCATGTAAAATAAACTCTTTTTTGGCCTACCTTTTTGCTGCGTGATTCTTCCAGTATATGTTAAGAGTATTAAAATCTTTTGACATTTCTGGCGCCCAAGAACGTGGGGCCACCTCTTCACGGTACGAATCGCATAAGAGGGACTGAAAAACCTGTACAGGAAGGGGAGAACGAATCTCGGGCTCCTTTGAACGGAAAGACCTCCGACGAAGAAGTCATAAGTAGAGGCCAGTCACTCTTAGATTCGATCAGTGGGACGGTGACGAACGAGGGCGGAAGATCCGCAGTAAGGTAAGCTTTTTTTATTTGTAAAAGTTTTTTTGTAAAGGGACTAGTCATAAAGGAATTTCTTTTGTTTAAAATTTTACAAAAGACTGGTAGAGATCTCAGGAAAAGGAAACAGTTTTTCTTTTAAATAAGAAAAATGGGAATAGGAAGCAGTTGTGTTAGGAAGGGCTGCTTAAATAAAAGGACTGAGGATGAGGAATATATGTTTAAATTACATCCAAAAAACTTGAAATATATGAAAAAATGGAAGAAAGACTATGGGTTTAGTGGTACCTTGAATAAATCAGAATGTCAAAATCTAGTGAGAGACCTGCGCAGAGACACAGGAGGTAAGGTTAAGAAACAAAAAAAGGTAGGATTTCCTCAAGCACAGAAATGGTTAGAAGAAGCTAATAAGAGACATAGGGAACAATTTTCAAATAAGGGAAATGGTGGCTCGAGTGCAAAAGATGCATTTTTTGTCCGAAAAGAGGATGACGAGACATCTGTTGCCTGTCGTAGACCGACAGCCCCACCCTTGTATCCCGAAGTTACAAAAGACATGGTTAGTCCACCCCAGTATCAGGAAGGTGCCACAGAGAATCAGGATAAAACTGTACCCCCCGTAGTACTGACAAAACAAGTAGGTGAAACCCTGGAACTCCGGAACCGTAATATAGATAAATCAGAATGGACGCATAAGGAAGCTGAAATGCAAGAAGCTGAATCAAATACGGTATCTACAGACTCATATCCCCTTATAGAAGTAGCAAACCCACAGGCAGGAACACCTGGTCAAGGTCCCACTATTTTAGTTTACCGACCTTGGACACGGGAAGACATTCGAAAAGCTGTAGAAGGAATACCACACCCTAGGTTAGATATGACCAAGTTTTGTGAAGATATCGCAGGCATGATAGAAAGTTATAAGCTAAATGCCGTAGAGCTGGAGCAAGTAGTTCGACAAATTTTAGGTCCCGACTGGCACCTGGTCTGTGGGGACTGGGACCCCATAACCAGGGAAAATGATAGACCACTTGCCTACAATTCAGACTCACACCAAAAGCAGGTTAAGGATTTACTAACCCGTATTATGGATAAATGGAAACCCAGGGCAGACTGGACCTGTATCAATAGATGTGTACAAGAAGACGATGAAAAAGTAAACAACTATTTGCAGAGACTTACCCAGTGTTTTGATAACCATAGTGGAATAAGCAAACCACCCAATCAAAAAAATGATTCACCTTATGAACAACAGTTAAAAAATGCCTTTTTAAAAGGATGTAAAACTGCAATCAGTAACTTCATTCACAAACATATGATAGATCATAGGACGGCACGTCTGCAACCCTTACTAGAGTATGCAAGACATGCAGAAAAATATTTAGAAGAAAGAAAAAGGAAACAAGCTCAAACCTTTACGGTGAGTGAAGATGGGACACTTATGCTACTGCAAGGTCCGACTAACAGGGGTAGAGGAAGGGGCAGAGGCAGGGGCAGGGGCAGAGGAAGAGGGAATGTGGGACATTTCGAAGATTATGAAGGCAGACAGAAAAGAGGAGAATGTTTCAAATGTGGTAAAAAGGGACATTTTGCGAGGGATTGCCGGTCTTCTGAAAGAGCTAAAACCACCCCGGATCACGAGTCAGCATGACTATATGATGGTGGTGGAGGTGAATCAGACCTGGACAAAAAGGCTGATGGGCCAGACTCAATAAGGCAGAGTGAAGAGGAAGCTTTTCAGGACGTAAACGAAGAGGGTAAGGGAGAATGTGCAGGATGGGAGAATGAAATGACTGATTTTTCAGACGAAGGTGAATATCAGGTTGTTAATTTAACAGCGCTGGCTGTAACTATGCAGCTAGAAGCACAACCGATAATAACACTTCAAGTAGAAGGGAAGGATGTAGAATTTTTGTGTGATTCAGGGGCCTCCAGGACCCTGCTAAAAAATTCTGCAGTACCATCCGATGTAACTTCTGATGACTATGTATTAGTCAAGGCAGCAAATGGCCGCATTTATAAAGTACCACTATCTAAACTCTTATGGTTCACGGACCCTGAAACTAACCAAACTATCAGGTTTCGAGTCATTATTTCCAAAATTTGCCCTGTAAACTTATTAGGGAGATATTTAATGCATGTGTTTGGCATAGCAGCTGTGCCGACTGCATCAGGGATTTTAGCCAAACGAGTAGAAATTCAAGATGTTATGTTACAGGTGGGGCAGGGTGATTTACACTACTGGTACAGTAATGATCTTGTCGAAACTGGACCACAAAATGTAGTAAATGAGCTAACTAATTTGGCCTTAAGCAAATATGGCACACAACCACCAGTGGTAGCTAAACAACTACACTGAACAATGTACTACAGAAAGTATGTAGGACCAGACGACAAATATGAAGAGCAATTCTTTAAACACAAGGTCACAAAAATCTTGTTACAAAATCTATATTGGGATAAAGCAGGAAATTCTGCAGTTACATGCAGTCTTACAAAAGATATGCAGTTACTTTTTCGCAATAATTCTATTGCACATGTCTCTGTAACAAGGGAAGAACAAATGGCATGGTATCTGGTGGGGAGGAAAGTTACTGAATGGGCTAAAATGACACCAGAACAATTGGCATGTAAAGGAGTTCAGGTACAACGGCTAAATTGGGTCACCCAGGCTAGACCCACAGTGCACCTCTGCGAAGACAGGCTAACGCCACTCGGGGGAGGCCCATTCTGACTATATCTCCTAACCCCGCAGGAAGAATTAAAGTTACAATCAGTGCCAGACTCCTTATGGTCCCGCGGGCAACATGACATTGGGCTAATAAAAACAGCAGGACAGGTTAAAATAACTCCAAAATCTGATTTTAGACCTCACAAGCGTCAGTATCCATTAAGTAAAAAGGCAGAAGAAGGCATTCTACCAGTGATCACAGCTCTATTACGACCTGGGGTTTTAATTCCATGCACAGATTCACCGTGTAACACACCCTTGTTCCCCGTAAGGAAACCGGATGGGACCTGGAGAATGGTACAGGATCTGCAAGCTGTGAATGCTGCTGTGGTACCAATGGCTCCTATGGTCCCAGATCCATCTGTTTTGTTAAATGATATCCTTCCCACAGATAAGTATTTTTCTGTCATTGATATCAGTAACGCATTTTTTTCCATCCCTCTACAGGAAGCTAGTAGGTTTTGGTTCGCTTTTACATTTATGAGCAAGCGGTACACATACACAAGACTGCCACAGGGATATTGTGAGAGCCCTACAATTTTTTCGCAAGAAATGTCAACAAACCTGGCACAGTTTCAACCGGAGCATGGCTGTCATCTACTGTTATACGTGGACGACATCTTACTGGCTGCACCCACGGAGGCTGTCTGTGAGTCCGAAACTATTCGGTTATTGCATTTCTTGGCGAAAGAGGGACATAAGGTAAACAAATCTAAATTACAATTTTGTAAAGCTGAAGTACAATATCTAGGCTATACCATTTCAAATGCTGGTAGACAACTAGATAACTGTAGAAAAGAAGCTATTTTACAGGCACCAATGCCCAGTACAAAAAAAGAAATGATGTCATTTTTAGGAATAACTAACTTTTGTCGTAGTTGGATTCCCAATTATGCAGAGGAAGTGAGTTCACTTTCAGAACTTATTTTTGCACTTCCCATGGCAGCACATGACGCGCTGCAATGGACAGATAAGGCAATACAGGCATTTACTAGGGTAAAGCAATTGATAGCAGGATCTGCAACACTTAGCTTCCCTGACTATACAAAACCTTTTGTTCAGACAGTAGATTGTAAGCAGGGCTTTATGACATCGGTTCTGTTGCAAACTTATGGGGATAAGTTGAGACCATTAGCTTTTATTCCAGTAAACTGGACACAGTGGCACGATCGTTGCCACACTGTGTACAAGCAGTAGTCGCAGCTGCACTGGCCGTGCAGGCGTCTGTAACCCTAGTTTTGTTTCATGACCTTACCTTACGAGTACCGCACTCTGTCACGGTAATACTTCTACAGGATAAAGTTACCTTTCTCTCTCCTAGCAGACATTTGTCCTGCATGACAACATTGTTATCACAACCACACATGACCATTGAGCGATGCACTACTCTTAATCCAGCCACGCTGTTACCTACAGCTGATGACGGTGCCCCTCACGTATGTTTAGACTTAATACACTCTAATGTCTTACCAAGACCAGACCT
Organism: Protopterus annectens; assembly: GCF_019279795.1. Classification (NCBI taxonomy): domain Eukaryota; kingdom Metazoa; phylum Chordata; order Ceratodontiformes; family Protopteridae; genus Protopterus; species Protopterus annectens. The sequence goes on from NC_056739.1 coordinate 962,483,765, forward strand.
TAAGGATCAGCCTTTGGCAAATTCAGATTGGACCCTGTTCGTAGATGGGTCAGCACGTAAGAATGATGCAGGTATTACACAAGTGGGTTATGCAGTAACAAGTGAGACTAAGGTACTAGAGGCAAAACCTCTCCCCAGGAACCTGTCCGCACAAGCGGCTGAATTGATTGCTTTGACCAGAGCATGCACCATTTCCAAGGATAAGGCAGTTACTATCTACACAGATAGTCAGTATGCTTTTTCCACAGTCCATGTCTTTGCACAGCAATGGAAAAATAGGGGAATGGTTATGGTCTCAGGAAAGGAAATAACCCACAAGGATTTAATCCTTAGCCTCTTACAAGCTGTCCAACTGCCACGGGGATTGGCCATCTGTAAGTGCGCAGCACACACAAATACCAAGGATCCAGTATCACTTGGAAATGCACTAGCTGACAAAACTGCAAAAAGTGTAGCCTTAACTTCTACTTTTGCACTCGAGACCACACAGAAGGAACTTCATCCTACAGATAAATTTGATCTACAAACTTTACAAGTAATGCAGAAACTTAGTACAGTTCAGGAAAAACAGCGATGGGTTAAATATGGGGCTATTCAGAAGCAGGGAGTTTTTGTAGGTCCAAATGACAAGTATGTTTTGCCAACGAACCTTTTTAGGTATGCCTCATTAGTGACGCACGGCCCATCGCACCTGGGCCCTGCTGCCATGGTTCAAATGATCCAGCGAATTTTCTGGACCAAGGGCTTTATAGCGTATGCAAAATGATTTTGTTTATCGTGCCTGCTTTGTGCACGATACCATGGTGGTGGGGTACGGATCACTCCAGCAGCTTTCCCGCTGCCTCCGTATCCATTTCACACAATCTGTATGGATTTCATTGAACTAACTCCTGTTCAACAGAAGCGATTTGTGTTAGTCATTATTGATGCTTTTACAAAATGGGTAGAAGCTTTTCCGGTAGCACACCCAGATGCATTGTCGGTAGCCAAGGCCCTTACAAATAACATTATCCCTCATTTTGGGCTACCTACACGCATCTATTCTGATAATGGCACACATTTTGTAAACCAAGTTATTCAAAAACTGGCTGCTGTTTTCCAGATCGGGTTAAAACACCATTGTGCCTACCACCCACAGTCAGCAGGGTTGGTTGAACACCATAATGGCATTCTCAAAGGCAAGTTACGTAAACTCATGGCCGAGACACATCAGTCTTGGATAAACTGCTTACCTCTGGCACTTCTGTCCATGTGTACCACTCCCACCTCAAAAGGGGTCACACCATTTGAACTACTATACGGGAGACCTTATTACGTCCCACAGTGGCAAGGTCTTTTGCCTGCGGAACGTGAGGGGGGTGAAGACATAGCAGATTACATGAGGAAAATGCTGACAAAAACTAACACTTCTCTAACGAATGATTATTTTTCATATCAGAAGAACAACAGGATCCTGGAAGTGAAGGCTGGCGAGTGGGTGTGGGTTAAAATTGTCAAGAGAAAGACGTGGGCCTCACCGAAGTGGGAAGGTCCATACCAGGTGGTACCATCGTGGATCCACCTGACTCACTGCAAAATTGTTAAACAGTTTGAGCTAGAAAAAAACCTGAGTTCCCCTGAGGAACACTGAGTAGTAGTTCTGTCTGTGTGAATTTTTTGACTATTGTAGCAATGCAAAACAATACCGGAAGGGAGCAGCCCTTCCCACAAAGGCATTGCAAAATAATTTTGTTGCTAGTAAGTGTGAGTGTTGTCTTTCTGTGTTGGCCATTTTTATTTTCAAACAAAACTAGCCAAGTGAAGAGAGACGAAAATACAGCTTGGCATCCACCCTTTAATACGTACCAAGCTATTAAATATGCATATGCTTTGTCTTTTAATGTTTCAAATTGTTGGATATGCACAGCTATCCCTACTGTACATGGTGGTCTGATGTTAGGTACAGTCCCTTTGGGGGCAAATGATACATGGACTAATTTACTATTTGAAACTTCAGAGGTAGCCTTAAAGGACAAAATAGCATTACCCCTCATGGGTCGTCAGAATGGAACTGTATGTTTCCAGAGATCTGGAAAAATTAAGGTTGGATGGAGTCAATGTAATGTAACCATAATTCATAACTGTACAATAGATGGGCACTGTGCAACAAGTTTCAAGCCTGTAAGAGTGCTTATTAATAGTACAGGGCTTATTAATGTCACAAGCTTTGCTGAAAAAATGTTATCTGTGTATGATCTTTTGTTTAAAGGGCTACAAGACAAAGGAAATCATTCTATTCCAGTAAATATCACCCTTAAGGTGAATGATTGTTATTTTATCTGTGGTAAAAAAGCATACAAATGGTTGCCAAGGAATTGGTCAGGCAGTTGTTTTTTGGGCTATTTAGCACCAGCTATAAGACATACATTTTCTCTTCCCCAAGGTAAAATACGAAATGTACGTGCTGTAAATAAACCTGTTAATCCCGTAGGTAACGTTGATGCATCCTGGATCTATCATCACGATTTGGCCCACAGTAGCAGCAAGGGACTGTCACACATGGACTTGGGCGATGATGTTATTTCTTGGGCTGGTATTCTTCCAGCTTATGGGACAGTAAAATCTATTTGGGTGCTCAGAAAACTGTCAAAACTGTTAGAAACTCTGAGCAATGCAACTTTTTCTGCACTAGAGTTGGTGACGGATGAGCTAACTGCAATGAGGACTGTAGTGTTGCAGAATCGGATGGCGCTCGATTTCACCCTAGCGGCGAAAGGAGGTACTTGCGCTCTTATCCAGGAGGAGTGTTGTTCTTTTATTTCCGATAATGAGCACGATATAGACAGTCATTTGGAGATCTTACAACAAGTTTCTGAACTTACAAAACCAGGACAGAATCCATTAACTGACTTTTTCCAAAATTGGTTTGGGAATTGGGGAACAGTACTTATGAATGTCTTAATTGCTGTATGTGTTGGTGCCATTATATTCCTACTGTTGGGTTGTTGTTGCATTCCTTGCATCCGAATGATAATATCAAGTGTATTGTCTGCCAATGCAACTAAAGCTTATTATTCTGAATATACAGAAAATGAATCATGTGAAAAAACTGTATGAATAAAATGTATTACGGGGGATACAAAGTGTTGTGAGGGGGGAAATGTAGTAAGAATCTTTGTGTTCAACATCTTTGTATCCTGTATAGGAAGGGTTAAAATGTGAAACTACATTGCGTGCAAAGAAATAAGCTAAAATGAGTTGTTTTTCTTGTAAGGAATTTGCTGACCAGAAAGGAATGCACAGATGTTACTTTGGTCCAGGCACAGGCCTATCTTGGGACTGACCTCTGACCAAGGAGGAGTGCATAGATGTTACCTTGATGTAGGCACCAACTTATCTTGTGTCTGACTTTTTACCATCTAAGGCTCCAGTGAGTGAATTTATAGCCTTGACTGAAATTCCTTGTCTAGTAACCAGCTGCTGTGTATGCACAAAAGAGGGTATACAAACCCATGTAAAGTGTATAGAAATTAGACTGCTGACAACCAAGAACTTTGTGGCAGGTCTCCATGCATGTAAAATAAACTCTTTTTTGGCCTACCTTTTTGCTGCGTGATTCTTCCAGTATATGTTAAGAGTATTAAAATCTTTTGACAGTTAGCCAGGCTTGATACACTGACATAGCCAGTTAAGTGACAAATGTTGTTTGAGTCTAGTTTTAAATTGACCTAAGGTGGAAAGTAAGGAAATCTCAGCTGGAAGAGAGTTCCAGGATCTACTTACAGAGTTTGCAAAGAGAGAATCACCGGCTGTGTTATTAATTTTGCTAGTTTGAATTAGTAGTTTGTTAGAGGATCGAAGCAGTCTAGGATTGTTATAGGGGGTGATAATATTTTTAAGTGCAGGAGTATTGTCCGGATTATAGAGGATTTTATAGGCCATAATCAGTTGGTTATACTGGATTAGGCTGGGTAGTTCAAGCCACCAAGCTGATTTAGATTGATGCAATGATGTGTCCTAAAAGGCAGCCCAGTGGCAAACCTGGCAATGTGGTTGTAGTAAATTGAGAGTTTGTTAAGGACAGTCTTGTTTAAATTTGAGAGTAGAGGGGATGCGTACAGAAGGGTTGAAAGAAGGTGAGAGCGAGCTATGGCAATTTTAGCTGGAGGGGTTAGGAAGGCTTTTATTCTGTAAAGTGACCCTAGTTTTTTATTGATGATTTTGATAGTTTGGTTAACATGTAGGTCAAATTTTAGATTATTGTCTATGATGACACCTAATAGTTTTGTAGATAGGTCCGGGGAGATTATTGTTCCATCATTTGATTTTATGGTAAAGGTGAAAGAGGTAGACCTACGTGTTGGTGAAAATAACAGCATTTTAGTTGTTTTGGGATTTAGGATCAGACGATGTTCAGAAACACAGTTTTCTATTGTATTAAAGGTGGTCTGGGTAGCTGACCATAACTCTACTGGAGATGTGGCTGAGCAAATCAGAGTAGAGTCATCAGCATATTGGATACAGCTGACTTTTGGGATGACAGTATAAAGGTCATTAATAAAGATGGAGAACAGCAAGGGCCCTAGTATCGAGCCTTGTGGTACTCCAAGGGTGTTAGGTAGAAGGTTAGAGAGTTTGTTCTGCCAGAGGACAGCCTGCTGTCAACCATTCAGGTAGGATTGAAACCACTGGAGGGCTCCAGTATTGAGACAGAATGTTTGCAGGGTGTGGATTAAAAGTTGATGATCAACCATATCGAATGCCTTAGAAAGATCCAAAAAGAGGGCTGAGGATATATAATTATTGTTGCGATTATGGTTTATGGTGTTAGTAAAGGCTAGGAGGGCTGAAGTAGTGCTGTGATGAGGACGGAAGCCATGCTGAATGTCTGCCATAAGGTGATTTTTGATTAGGTCAGGAGTGTCCAACCCGCGGCCCGCGGGCCGCATGCGGCCCTCAGAGCTCTTCCATGCGGCCCGCGACCCTTATATTGAAATTTCACTTTTTTCCGTGTGTTTTCACGTCCGCGTCCTTAAGCTGTTTTGCGCATGTGCCAACAGCGTCTTTCAGCTGGTCTGCGCATGTGCCAAAACACCGTTCGGTCGTTTTTTACATTTGCGGTAAAGTTTCAGCTGAAGGAAGGAGTGAGATCGTGGCGACGAAATAGAAGACTCAGAGTGAGGAGGATTTATTTATTTTTACCCACGGACTACATCTCCACCAGTAAAAGGTAAGCTAAGCTATATGATTCTTTTAAAAACTTAATGACTTAATATTCTTGAGCAGGGTTATCCTCATAGTGATTTAGGAAACCAAACAATCATATATTTTATGAAGGACAGGGTCAAAACATGAGCCAAAAATCCAGAAAATGTAATAATTGTGCTATGGTCTCTATATATCCAGTGTATAGTCAGTTTTCTATGCCATATCCACCGGATTTATATCTGCAGTAGTCTTGAACTACTACAAAATGATTAATATAAGTAAGGCTGTCTGTTGGAATGCAACAGATATTAACTGATGTGTTGATCTGCTGCTACAATCCTGAGTTTTGTAAGCGTTGTCACCAAAGCAGGAATTATAACGGACAACTTTCTCATTCAGATGCGCGTGACTTCCTTGGCCCTTTAGTTTGTAAAGTATACTGTCTTGTTAAAATGTTCTTTTTTTTAACTATCTCATTTAAAGTGCAACTGCTCTCAACACACCTGCCGTTCTGTTTTTACATACAAGCACTTAGCTTACATTACAGTTACAGGAAATGGGCTGCATTGTATGTAACAACGGGTGGTTTCCTCCTCTGCAAAAGACAAATCCTGAAGTTAATATCGTACTGTGTGGCCAGATGCATTTTAAACTCTGCTAGTCATGACAAAAAAAAAAAAAAACTGACATTATTAGATATAACCAGTGGAACGACATGCTAATTGAAAACCCAAGACTTGGAGCAAATGTGAATAAATGTAATGAATGTGAGATATTGAATCACATTGTGCAAAGACAGTTTTGAAATAACTATATCGGATATGGGAAAGGTATTTTAGCTGACACTAATAGTGCATGCACATGAGGTGAACTTTATATTATCAACTTACTTAGACTCAAGTCAAGAGTGACATGCTAATTCATAGACGTTTTTTTAAAATGTTGAAATAAATTACTGTTTTTATACGTTTACTGGGATAGTACAACTGAACTCTAACAACCCCTTTATAAATGTGGCTAAATGTGTTGCAGATTCATAAAGTACCAAAGAAATTACAGTTGCAAATTGCTGCAGGACAGAGGGAATTTGATGCACTTTCTGTAGTTACCGAGTTTTGTATCTTGGAAACTGTGAAAACAGTCTTAGGAAAAGACTTATTATTAAGTTAATTAAGTTAGGCAAGCCAGAGGGAAAATGCTCTTTACAAACCTGTTTACAGTTAAGGAGAGCATATTGTCAAGATGTCAAGTTTCATGCAGTATTTTATAATTATATGGGTGGTGATGTAGAGAAAGAAGTGCTTTAAGTTGAATGCTCAGTAGAAGTGTAGGCTGAAAGCTTTCACATACCATGATCTTAGTTACATAATGTACCTTATACTTTTGAAGACTGAACAAATAAACTGAACTGGGTCATACTGAAGCATTGTGTGTTGGCTGATTAACTTGATTGATGCTACTAAACCTGAACACACACCTGTCAAGTTAGAAAGAAATCTGGCAGTGGTTTTACCCTGAAATGTACAGTGCCATGTTTAGTTTTATACAGACTGTTTGCATTTGCTGTGGTGTTATAATCTGCTTCAGATCCAAACTTATTTTTTACTTGGCAAAATATTTCACTAAATAACATTACTAGATATAGGTCTTTCTGCACTGATGAGATAAATTTAACTACCACAAAGACCCACTTTTATTTTTGAAGAAAGTCTCCATATGGGCAAAGAGTATATTTTCTTGTAGGTGTAATTAATAGCTCCTCGGTATTAGCAGTTCAGCACTCAAAACACTTGCCTTTTACTTATGAATCTATATATAAACTTTGCCACATACAGCACTGGGTAGGTGTCAGTATTGTATAAAGTTCCATTATTTGAAAGTTAATCTACATGCCACACATTTCTCTTTTATTTTGCTTGTAACTCTCAAAAAGCAAGGATTGCACCCACATAGCTGCTCAGAAAACAGTTGTAGATGATGAATTTTACTTGCTTTAAATTTAAAATTTGTGCTGTAGACATTTTGGTGGCTGTCTTTTTTTAGTACTGCCTACACTGCAGTTTGTTTGGGGTTGGGGGCAGGTTTCTGATGTGTCATATAGCTGCTTTCCCAAAATTTTAAGCAAGAGTTAACATCTGTATTCAACACCATAAATTAATTGCTTTTCATACTTCCCTGTAGTTTCTGAATTTATTCCAACTAGGGAAAGTTAGATGAAACACAACCCTCCCAGTCTGACACATGCTTGAATGTGACAACAGTGACCATCTCCAACTCCTTCAGATGGCAGTAAAATGGACTTCTCTGTAGTTACAAAGCCTGTCTCTTGACACTTATTGAAAATGCACAGGCTCTCTGTCAGGCGAAGGAGCACAGGAACATCATTAGAAATGTGTTGCATTGCATGTTACACATCCCTCTTTAAAACAAAAAAAGTTAGAAACCAAGGTAAATATTGCATAATGGAAATGTCCCATGACAGACTGTGGTTGATGTGTAATTTAATCACTCTGGTAACATTAGACCTCTGTGGCATGCATTCTGCCACAGTGATTATTAGGTGATGCTTGACTTAATCTACAACCCCCTCCTAATGTATTACTCAAGTAAGACACCGTACTGAAACTTATTTAATTAGGTGTCATAAACTGAAGATTATGGTATACCCTTAATGTAGACACAGCAGATGCAGGCACATTCCATTGAGAGTTGGCATGTGGATACTGACTGGCACTGATATTTTAACATTAGCTGTGATAATTGGCTCACTGTATGTACCCACTTAAGTCTTTGTTAAAGAAGTACAGATAAGGCAAATATATATATATTTCTAGTTCTGTTGAATCTGAGTTTACTTTGCACTGTGTACTTAATTGTGTATATTTTTCCATGTGTGCCATTCCACAGAAGAGGGAAGTTGTATATACACTAATTTAAAATGTACATGTTTTGGACTTGCAGTCTGTCAACATCCTTTACCTCAGTAAGAGAGGGGCAGCTTGATGATGGATCAAGTTATTAGTACATGGCTGGGTTGTTTTCTGTTATACACAGGGAGGTAATTGCATTTAAGACTCTTTGGATGGCTGTAGTGGCATCTTTGTTTTATGGTTATTTGGATGCAAGACATCTGTTGTACATATTGTTGCTGTATAGTCAAACATTCACATTACCTCACTGACAGGGGCACTCTTAAAGTAGGGTTTGGCAGAGGTGACTTCAAGATTCGATGGTTCCCACTTGTATTCTGTTTGGTGTCCCTGAGTTGGAGTAGATTTTATATAACCTGTTGATTGTATCCTGGTGTTTCAGTTTCTGATATGGTTGAATGCCCCCACCTAGTAGTGCTTCAGTTTGAAGTGTATTCTTAGTGCTTTACTTGCTGATTTGTTAGCCCCTAAGAAGGCACAGTAGCTAAATATCTGTTAATTCTTCACGTTATTCAAACAATGCAACTCAGCAGGTGTAGTTTTCCTGCTGACTTTCTCCTTTTCCTGCTTTTGGAGACTGTCAGTTACACCATTTATTTGTGTTCCCAATGGCTACCTGTGGGCAGAGCAGAATTTTGGGCTTAGTTTTATTATGTATAGTTATACTTATTTTAAAAAACTTCTTCATAGTGATGGAAGTGTATGAAATAATCCTTAGATTAGATTAATGGAAGCATTTTATATGTACTGTGCATATTCTTATTAGCAGTTCTACTAATTAAATTTATTAAAAGAACTGATGTGGAAAATATAATTCACAGAGTAGGAACTTGCAACCAGAGCATGAACATATCGGTCTGTTACATTTGCTAAAGAAAAAGCTTTCAGAGAAAAACTTATTTCTTAGTCACTTTTCTTAGAATGCAGCTGCTGTGGTTGTAGTGTTTTTAGAGATAGACTGAGGAATAATGACAATGATTAAAATGTCTGCTATTAGGTTATGGGCAATACCTAGTTGTGAGTAGGTAGGTGGTAGGTAGGAGATTGTGAGGCTCGAGCCAGTACAGTTAAGGCTTTGCAGTGTTGACTTTCTGTATGTAAACTTCTGCGAAATCTAGCAATTATAGTGTGTAGCAGCTGTTCAGTTTCATGGGGGGGGGGTTGCTATGTAGGTTAGTCATGATGGGGGAGGCATACAAGAGAAATGGTAGTAAACAGGTTCATGCAAGTTTTTTTTCTAATGCTGTCAGGTAATGTTTACTTCTAAAAAAACCTGTATATGTATTTTTCAAAGCGCATGAAAAAGTTAATGCATGAGCGGAATAAAATGTCTGCATCTACAGAAGACTTTTAATAAACCAGTCCTGGATGTTTTGCAGTGCTTGATTTGCTGCATAGTTTTGTTCACTTTTAAATGAAAATTATTTTGGTTCATGCTTGTAGATAAGTTGGTTGTTTGGCTAGCGCAGGCTAGATTTTCATCATTTTGCAACTCGTACCAGGCTGGAAATGCAGGCCATTGTAAATGCACAGCACATCTGATTATTTTATTGAATTGCCCTATGAGCTTTGTGTGAAGGAAGTAGTTGTTATGCTCTGCTTTGTGAACTTTGAGGGAGCAGAAATTTTTTTGCTTGATATTATTCCTTTTCTTAACAGCTACATCTCTGGCTTAATGTCATTCAGTCATTTTTATTTGATGGCCTCTACTAACATATTCAACAAACCAGTTTTGTGAACTGTAATATATGAACTATGCTGACTCATTTGTAAAATTACTTGGTAATTATACACAGTCTGAATAATTCATTACAATATTTCAGTTTACTGTTCCATTGGTTATTCCTCAGTGCTGTCTATACTAGGCAAAATGACTCAAAAGAAAGGGGTGTTTAAATCTGTAGTCTAGTGAACGTCCATCAAACTAATATGAAACAGAGGTCAATATGTTACAGTTATATATTGATTGTGGCCTTTTCCAGTAGGTATCTGTCTGCATGTCTGTCTGTTAACTGACTATGTAAGCTAGTCTGTGAACATCTCAATGCATTCGTGCTTGAAGTGTTTGAAGCATTCCTGAATTTCACAATTGCCTGTTGCAATTACTGAAGTAAGCATCATGAGTGCAAATTACATACAAAACAAGGCATTATGACAAAAATATTTTTAAATAAACAAACCAGCCACAATTAAAAGGTTTTTAAATATATTTAATAATAAACAATAAAAAGAATAAGACAATATTTAATAACTCAATGAATAAAGTGACACAGTTCAGAATTGCAGGAAATATGTTAAAAAACATTGCAGGACAGTCTCAAAATACAGTAAACATCTACTAATCTTGCTATATTGCAGTCTGTCCCTAAGAGAGGTTACTTATCTCTCAGAAATGTGCCTAAGGCCCCTGGCCTAAGCCCTGGAACTGGAAGTCATAAAACAGTAGTAAGTTTTACATTTGAAACCTGTCATTTTGTCTGTTTCCACACAAAAGAACTTCTGGCTGCAGTGTAGACATCCTGTCTTGTTGATGAGATAAACACAGTCGTAAAACAATTCACTTCATTTCTTAGCTAGCATTTGCCAAATAACTCCTTCTCTATCAATACAGACAGTTGTAAAACAATTCACTTCTGTTCTTAGTGTTGGCAAATTAACTCTGTATGTTCCAACTTCTACCTTACAGCACACATCTGCATAGGTATATAGTTATTATACAATATACACACATTTCTGCTCTTTCCCAGCAGGGTACACTGGTTACATTCTTGAAGCTCAGTACAGAACATACAGTTCAACACACACTTCTGCACCAATAGTTTAATATACACATATGTATAGTTTTTTTTAACATTTGTAAGACAAGCATAGGAAGCATATTAATATTCAAAAATGACACATGGAATTATGTACAAAATAACATCTAGCTGGGCTGGCAGCCTCACAACCACTTTCCCCAAAACTTTGGCCCAAAAGGGATGATGATGCATTTGTTGCATTCGGCTTGTGGTCATGTGTATGGCACCAGTCATTTGTTTGGGTGAGACCCTCTTATTCAGAATTGTTTTATTAAGTCAGTGATGTGAATTCTTTACTTTATTGCAAATTTGTTGGCTTAATTTTGTGGATTGTAATACTGTAGGTGTAGGGCTGCTAATGTTGACATTTTACCTACTTGGGACGGCTGGAGTGATTTTCGCAGTGTGAATTGGTAGTACAGTAGTAGTGAATTAATGACAGTGTCAGTGTGTGTCAGTTTTTTTCATTGCAAGTGAATGACTTTTCTTGGGTAGCATGCAAAGTACACAGTATTTAACTTGAAACTTGATGGTACAGCTCTGATTATGTAATTGAAAGCTGCCATTCTTGTAGCAGTAAGAAACTGTTGATTACATGCTATACATGTTCATAGCTCTATCGCAGTCCATCTGAATTTCATGAATTATGAAGAACTTTTCAAAATGCCCAGTATTACTGGCACAAAGTGCAGACCAACAGTCACAGTAAATGTGATGTGCTTTATGCGTAATGGCTGTTTTGAAGACTAATGGCATTAGTACTACAAATGAAACAAAGTGCCTCACTGGCCCTCCTCATATGTAATCTGGCCAACTGGATGGGTAACTGTAAATTCACCCCAGGGATATTTTTGTGTTATTTTGCAGATGTGAAATGATCCCTTGAACACCATTGACATATACTACTACAACTATGGATAGTTTTAATTTTTATTTCCTTATTTTTTAATGTAAATTGTTAGCCATTGTTTTAAAAATTATATAACTAGGAATAAAGTAGTTAAGTTATTCCTTTTCTACTTTTCAGATGGCTTCTGCATCTGGTCAAACCAAAACCGTGAAACGCAAAATAGCAGACGAAAGAAGAGTCTTTCAGGAAAAATGGACTGATGAGTACTTCTTTGTTGAATCAAAAAATAAAGCACTTTGCTTAGTATGCAGAGAAGTGGTATCCGTTTTCAAGGACTACAATTTGAAAAGGCATTATATTCAAACACACTCCAAATTAAGTGAATTGCGAGGAGTGTCCCGTAAACAGAAAATATCAGAATTAAAAAAAAGTCTTACATTTCAACAACAGCTGTTTCGAAAATCAGCTACTCAACCGGATTCTTTACTGAAGGCAAGTTATGTTGTAGCAAATTTAATTGCGAAAAAATCCAAGCCATTTGCCGATGGTGAATTTGTTAAAGAATGCCTTGAAAGTGTAGCAGACATAATGTGCCCTGAAAAAAAATCAGAATTTTCTAAAATCAGTTTATCACACCAGACAATCGCAAGGCGTGTGGAAGATATAGCCAAATCTATTGAAAATACGTTGGAATCTCGGTGTGCAACTTTCAAGTATTACTCCATAGCTTTGGATGACAGCACTGATGTTACAGATACGGCACAACTTGCCATATTTATTCGTGGTGTTGACAACGATTTCAGTATTACTGAAGAACTGGCTTGTATGGTTCCACTGAAAGACACAACAAAGTCTGCTGATCTGTACAAGGCAGTAAAAGAAACACTGGCAAGATTTTCCTTGACCATCACAAACCTGTCTGGCATAGTAACTGATGGTGCTCCAGCTATGGTTGGAAAGAGGGAAGGACTAACAACACTGATGGAAGAAGATACAAAACAGATCAGTAATGTGCGTTTCATGAAGTACCACTGCATTATACATCAAGAAAATTTGTCTGCACAGACATTAAAAATGGAAAATGTTATGAATGTTGTTGTTAAAACAATACATTTGATAAGATCCAGAGGATTAAATCACCGCCAGTTTCAGGAGTTTCTGACTACTTTGGAATCTACCTATGGAGACATCTTGTACTTTACTGCAGTGAGGTGGTTAAGTCGTGGAAAAATGCTGAAACGCTTCTATGACTTACGAGATGAAATAAAGTCCTTTATGGAGTTAAAAGGAAAGCCTTTACCTGAATTTGAAAGTGCAAGCTGGATGGCTGATTTAGCCTTCTTAGTAGACATCACTGCTCATTTAAATGACCTGAACTTGCGCCTCCAAGGGGAAAATCTATTAATAAATTACATGTTTCAAACAGTGACGGCATTTGAAATGAAACTGAAATTGTGGCACAGTCAGATTAAGAACAATAGCTTAATTCACTTTGCAACACTGTCTGAGCAAAGCCATGTGTTAGATTTTATGAATATAGGTCTGAAATTAATTCTGTTGTAGATATGCTGGAAGAAAAAGCTTGCTTAAATGCAGAAACAGAGTTTAGTAATATGTAATCAGCAGTCATACTAAATGACCATGGCTTGGAAAATAAGGAACCTGCTGAATGGACATTTTTCCCTTACAGACTTAAAAACAGGATGTATGCAAGAGCAAAAATGCAAAATCTGCTTTTAAAGAACACTGACATGTTTTTCTGCATATAAAAAATGGACACAATATGTTTCCTAAAATAACAGGATGGACACAATATGTTTCCTAAAACAACAGGATATGTTTATGACACTGTGACAATGTGTTTTCTCAAAAATATGTTTTTCTGCATGGAAAACAGGATATGCTTATCAGCATTGGCACAAGAACAGATGCTTTTGTACAAAGATCCAAATAGAATACAGGATGTTCACACTGTCAGAAAAGCTGGTCTCTTACAAGACATTCTTAAACAAGGAAGCTTAGTATTGTTTCTACAGGATGAGCAATTCTCCAAAATAGAATATCAAGAGGAAATGTATATGTTTATGCATGACTAAAAAGTGTATATAAAGAGCTGTATAAATCCAGTTATGCTAGAGGTATGGTAGGGACTCATTTGTCCCAAGGTAAATGTTATATCTCTCACATCATCTGTACTATATGAGAAGTAAAGTTGGAACAGTACTTTTAAGCTGCAACGTTATTCCGTTTGGTTTATTATAACAAGTTATTTATTATTGCTCTCTAAAGTTGATGCTGCAAAGTATATTCTCTCATCAGTGTATATTCTGCAAGTTTCTGTATGCAACAGACTGTGAATGCAAATATAACCAGACTTTGAATTTTAGCAGAATCCAGCCAGCAAGACTGAGTGTCTTAAGAACACTTCAAATCCATCCCACAGCAAGTAAGCTCCAGCAAGCAGCAGCAAGCAATAAGATCAATATAATTTTTTCAATGGCAAGCTAGCCTGCATTTGAACCTACAATCTGCAATTCAAACACAGGAGGAGTGATGGTAAGCCCTGCAGAGGGTCACTTCAGTCAAATTGCAGTAACTAACATTTGTACGTATGTGTAAATCCTAAACAGAAGTATTCCAGTTTATGCAGTTTGCAGTAGTAAAGTTTTTTAGACGTCTACAATCCGGAGTGAGACTAGTTCAAGAAATTCGCAGTGCCATAAATTCTTCAAGAAAAGGTGAATGTCCACTAGCACAGTAGTCCGCTGCCTGTTGTACTTCACCAGCTTCTCAAGTGACTCTGAAAAATTTCTAGCCATCAGCAACAGCAGCCTGATCACCTGTTTTCTTGCTAACTGGTAAGACTTTTTTCTGTGTCACATATTTAGTGTGGATGATGTTAAACAGTTTGTATATTCTTAAGATAGTTTATTCATAGACAGTTTGTATATTACTATGGATATTATTTATAATTCATGCAGGAGTAAACCAAACTTTAGTAAATTGCTATGTTGGTATACACAGCACATTAGTAAATGTAAAACCTTATTAGGGCAGGTTGATAGTAAGGCATTATGCAAATGTATTACAATATTTGACTGGTATCTCAAAGAAAACCATGTGAAATATGACAAATGTTTATTGTGTGCTTCAACAAAAACTGCATTTTGTGTATTATACCATAAAAAAGTATTGCATCATATTGCTAAAAAAATAGACTATAAAGACAGATCTGTTCATGATAAAGAATTAACTAAGGGTAAAGTGTTTCCATTACATTCTGATGTTGAACAGTTATGTCCTGTCACCACATGTGAGTCACATCATTTACTGATAAAACCCCTAGTACATTTTGTTACAAAGGAATGTAGTAAACTTCTAAAAGACAGACACAATGAGTTCAGGAAGCTTAGACAAGTTATACATACATCTTTTCAAAAGTGCATAGGAGTTTCAAATTCAGCAGAACAGCTTACTAAAGAATGTCAGAAAGACCATGCAACATCAAAGGAAATTCAACAGCAGTTGCAGGATAAAGGAAATAAATTAGCTGAACTGACAAAGACTGGGAACTTCCTGCATACACAGTTAATCTGTGCAAAAGAAATATATTTTATAATATGTTTATGTTTTGAAAATGGTTAAACATACATGGTAGGATGGTAGGATCTGATGTCTGGACAAATCATTCTTAAATGTTTTACTTTCATTCAGTTAAAGCAAGACATCTATCAGTACTACAGTAAAGTAAAGCATATGAATGCCATTCATTAGCATAGTGAAAAGGTAAGCAAAACTGTTCTAGTGTATAAAATTAAATAAAAATAGATGAGTAAAAATTTAAAGTCACAAGACATGACATGCTTGTATAAAGATAAACATATACAAGACAGACATGCATGTGTGTTCTTTTCATCTAGAGTACATTTGTTTACAATACACAAAAGCAAAAGGCAGACATTACCAAATATAAATAATATAAATATAAATGTGTTGGTTAAACTAATATCTATTTTGTTTTTTACAATTTGTTTATAATTATATAGTAACACAAACAGTTAAAGTTCTGAATTTTAAAAAGAAAATCACAGATGGTATTATTCAAACAGTTTTTGTAAAATTAATGGCAGGACAGTTAAATAGTTAAATAGATAAATAAATAAATAATACTGAAATCCATGTAAGGTAATTGTAAAATAATGTCTATTTATGTTGTATAAATGCATAGTTATGCAAATCACAATCACATTAAAGGAAAAATGCCAAAAGAATTAACTATAGTTTACAGAGTATGAAATGTGAGCTCTGACCTTCCTAGACTAGATGAATAGTTACAGGAAATGCTGGAAAGATAAGATAAACAACAAGACTTATTGCCAGATAAGTAGCTTGAGTTTTTCTAAAGCATCATTGTTATTAAAACATAATTGTTAAAATGTTTACAGGCAACACTATTTGGTAATTGTAATAAAATGTCACAATTGTGCATAGATGTCACTTACAATCTGTTTGCAAGTAAATGTTAAAAGGACAAAAAAAAAAAACCTCAGTTGCATCAAGTACAGCCAGCAAATGGGCTATAGTATATATACAGTTCAAATCAATTGTGCAGGAGGGTGTAAATACCTACTAGAGGTAATATACAGTGATAGCTTTAGTTAGTAACCTAATAAAATAAATGTATAACCAAAGTGTTGGGCTGACATACATTCTATTCTCACAGCATAGGGCAGGTAAACAGTGCTGAAGTACTACAGGGGGAGGGGCACTTTCTCAGTTTTACACTGACTGTATAAGCAGTACTGCACAAGGGTCTGAAATAAAGTTACAGAGAAAATAAACAACAGGGGTCTGAAATAAAGCTATAGAGAAAATAAACAACAAGGGTCTGAAATAAAGCTATAGAAAAAATAAACAACAAGGGTCTGAAATAAAGCTACAAAAAAAATAAACAACAAGGGTCTGAAATAAAGCTACAGAAAAAATAAACAACAAGGGTCTGAAATAAAGCTACAGAAAAAATAAACAACAAGGGTCTGAAATAAAGCTACAGAAAAAATAAACACCAAGGGTCTAAAATAAAGCTATAGGAAAAAATATCTCATTCCTTCTTGACAATACTTTTTTATGGGGGGAAAACATGTATTAGAGTATTAGAATTACTGGTAAACTGGATTAAACCTGACAGGATAAGATATTTTACAAGTTGTTAATAGCTATCATAATGGTTATTATTGTATTGTTTAGAATTAAATTGTATTTACAACCTGTTAAATTGTAAAGCTATACAAGAGATGGTTAAAAAACAAGAGATGGCTTAAAATTGATTACAGCTCTACAAAAGAGAGTAAAGATATGTAAAAAAAATTGAACAAGATTGGTCACTATTTTTAATATGTTTTTGGCAAAACAATGTTAGTATAAAAAAGCATCAATGTTTCTAATTGCTGAGTATGTAGTTTAAAATAACAGGACATATGCATTTGGTAGCAATTCCACTAGATATTTCTAAAGAGACAAACATTTTCCAAGATTTTGCTTAATATTAATGTTATTAAATTTGTAAGATTAGACTAAATGTACTTTACAGTCTTTGTATGTACAAATGCAGAATAATTCAGTACAAATGATAGTCTTTGTATGTATCAGAAAAATTCAGTACAAATGAAATTAATGTCTAGTAATGAATATGTGTGAAAAAAACATATTTAAAGAAAACAATGGGTCCAGGATACCTACTAGATTAAAATGCATAAATAGCAAACAGTCTGTGTAAATACATACTGATCAGGATACATTGTAATAAGTTCAAAAGTAATTTGTCAAGTTGTAATATCACTGGTTTTACCCCAGTAAAATAATTGCTTTCAAATATTTATTATCTAAGCCCAGTTCAGTACTTTACCAAGATGTTAATGGGCAGTTCAAAGACATGACCACAATGTTATGGTTAAAATGACATTGAAATTGTGTGTTTTCAGTAGTGTATAAATGCTTGCAGTAGCACATGGTCACTGTCTCTTATAGCTAATTCAACAGTTGCAAAGAGTTAATGGAACAGTTCTAAGTCATAAATGAAATTCCATGATTGCAAAAGAATAAATTGATCAAGTTAAACTAAAGCAGACACAGCTCATAACTGATAAAATATTTTCACAGAATGGTCTGCAAATGAAAAAGTTGTTAAATACATTCAGTTTTGGTAGTAATACTTTAATATCATTGTATTAACTATGTAAAATTGCATTTTGATTTGTTGTATTAAACTAAAGGTTTGTTTCTTGTGTTTTCTATATAAAATGTTTTGAGTATGTTTAAAAACAGAGGGAATTGTTAGATTTTATGAATATAAGTCTGAAATTAATTCTGTTGTAGATATGCTGGAAGAAAAAGCTTGCTTAAATGCAGAAACAGAGTTTAGTAATATGTGATCAGCAGTCATACTAAATGACCATGGCTTGGAAAATAAGGAACCTGCTGAATGGACATTTTTCCCTTACAGACTTAAAAACAGGATGTATGCAAGAGCAAAAATGCAAAATCTGCTTTTAAAGAACACTGACATGTTTTTCTGCATATAAAAAATGGACACAATATGTTTCCTAAAATAACAGGATGGACACAATATGTTTCCTAAAACAACAGGATATGTTTATGACACTGTGACAATGTGTTTTCTCAAAAATATGTTTTTCTGCATGGAAAACAGGATATGCTTATCAGCATTGGCACAAGAACAGATGCTTTTGTACAAAGATCCAAATAGAATACAGGATGTTCACACTGTCAGAAAAGCTGGTCTCTTACAAGACATTCTTAAACAAGGAAGCTTAGTATTGTTTCTACAGGATGAGCAATTCTCCAAAATAGAATATCAAGAGGAAATGTATATGTTTATGCATGACTAAAAAGTGTATATAAAGAGCTGTATAAATCCAGTTATGTTAGAGGTATGGTAGGGACTCATTTGTCCTAAGGTAAATGTTATATCTCTCACATCATCTGTACTATATGAGAAGTAAAGTTGGA
This sequence comes from Protopterus annectens, assembly GCF_019279795.1. NCBI lineage: Eukaryota > Metazoa > Chordata > Ceratodontiformes > Protopteridae > Protopterus > Protopterus annectens. Next base: position 962,502,559 of record NC_056739.1, read on the forward strand.
ACAGTACTTTTAAGCTGCAATGTTATTCCGTTTGGTTTATTATAAAAAGTTATTTGTTACTGCTCTCTAAAGTTGATGCTGCAAAGTATATTCTCTCATCAGTGTATATTCTGCAAGTTTCTGTATGCAACAGACTGTGAATGCAAATATAACCAGACTTTGAATTTTAGCAGAATCCAGCCAGCAAGACTGAGTGTCTTAAGAACACTTCAAATCCATCACACCAAGCAGTAAGCAGCTCCATGTAATTTTTTCACCATGCAAATACTGAAGAATATGCGGCATTACTTAATAGTTTAGCACAGGAGTTTGAGAGCAGATTTCAAGATTTTAGAAAACACCAACAACAGTTCAGTATATTTGCTACTCCATTCTCAGTTGACATCGACATGTTGCCTGCAAACCTGCAACTGGAATGCATAGAATTGCAGTCAGATATGCAACTTAAAGAAAAATTTCTGCAAGCATCTTTATTTGACTTTTATAAGTTATACCTACCCAAAGAAAAATATCCATCACTTCATGAACATGCCCTGTTCATGACATCTCTGTTGGGGAGTACATACATTTGCGAGCAGTTTTTTTCTCGTATGAAGCATACAAAAAATAAAATCAGAACAAAAATTTCAGATGAGCATCTTGAAAATACTCTTCGCATCGCCACTACATCTATCAAACCCGATATAGATGCACTGGTATCAAAAAGACAAGCTCAGTCTTCACATTAAAAAGGTTATGCTCATAATGTTTGTCTACTACACAAAAGAACAATCCTGACTTGACAGCCTGAACTTCCTGATATGGACACTTAAGTATAACAAGAACTAGGACCAATAAGTTTGAATTCTGCAAAGGTCTGTGCCTGGCTGCACCCTTGTGAACTGGTTTCACGAATAAACATTGCCACTACTATTTATTATAAAGTCAATTATTTGTTTAAATTTGAGAAATGCAGATTGGAGAGGCAACTGCAAAACAGCATGTGTGAGTTTACCTTGTGAAACTGGAGTGTGTTTTGGCATACTACCATGTTCTTTGTGTCTCCACAGTAAGTGGGTGAACCAAAGTTAAACGTGTTGTACCATCTGTTAGTGACAGTGAAACAAATGTAAAAATAAAATTTGTTCATTTTTTAAGAAGTTAAAGTCTCATCATTCCTGATATTGCCAGTGCCATATTTCAGGGACAGATTGCAAAGCTAGAAACAGAAGAATACATGAGCGCTTTGGACAACATATGGGCATTAAGGACATGATGGAAGACATGGACATCTTTAGGAAACCAGCAAAATCACAAGTATGATCTCATACAAATTGAAAGGTTCGTACCTGTTAATTTTTTTTTTACAAATAAACTTTGATGTTAAACTAAGATGTTAGATTTAACTGTTTTTTTAATAATTAGAATGAGATATTGAATTTTAGGGCAAATATTATGCATTTATTAATTTATTTATTGTTCAAATTCATCTACAATACAGCCAGTGGGTCGACTTTGTATTAGTCCGCATATACCTGGGGTCTTTTGCTCTTTAGTTTACGACGCGTCGTTAGAGACTTTTCTTTTTTTTTTTTTTTTTGCTCTTCAGTTTATGTGAGAGACCTTTTTTTTTTTGGTCCTCACTTGCCGTTTGCCCCCAGACCAGGCCCTTGCTACTGAAAAGGTTGGACACCCCTGGATTAGGTGGTGCATGAGTTGTCTGTTGTCTATGAGTACATTTTTCCATAATCTTTGCAAGTGGAGAGAGTATAGCTCTTGGCCTATAATTGGAGAATTCAGTAGAGCTGCCTCCTTTGTGAAGTGGGATTACATAGGATATTTTCCAGATGGTGGGAATTTTGGCTTCTACTATGGTTCGAATGATTAGTATTGAGACGGGGTAAGCAAAAGCATCAGCTGATTTTTTTAGGTATTCGGCAGGGAGTTGATCAGCAGAAAGTGTAGTGGGTTTTAATTTTTTGATGAAGGTACGGATAAGTGAAGTGGTGACTGGTTGGAAGCTGAACGCGAGTAGGTTTCTAGGGGTACTACTTTCAGGACCAGGAGAGCTAGGAGGTAGTTGGCTAGCTAGGGCTTGAATTGTCTCAGTAAAGAATTGGTTAAAACTATCAGAAACATCTTCAGAGGTTTTTATCAATAGTAGTAGCAGGGATTGGGGTTGAAGTTTGTCCAGGATGTAGTAGATTATTTAAACCTGCCCAAAACTTCTGAGGGTTATTTTGATTTACTGGCTGTAAATTACAGTAGTATTGTTTTTTGTCTTGTAAAATTGATTTTTTTGGTTTCGTTCCTGGATTGCCTATATTTAATGTGATCTTGAGGGTCTTTAGAAGAATGCCATAAAGCCCATGCTTTGTTTCTAAGGGTAATTTTGAGTTTAGACTCTATAGATAGCCGTGGTGCAGTTTTTGCCTTGGTTATCTTTGAACAAACAGGTGCATGCAAATCAAGGATCTCAAGGAATTTGTTGTTAAATTATGCTACTGCTTCCTCTAAGGGGAGGTGTTTTAGAATATACCAATTACATGAGTTTAGTTCTTGTTGGAATTTGGCAGGGTCAAAGTTTTTATTGTTTCTATCCTTTCTGAGTAAGGGTTGTTGGGAATTAATGGTTTTGTGCTTAATTACATATGTGAGAAGGTGATTGCTTAGACCATTAAGGAGGGTACCAGAGGTGTACAGTTGGGGGTGACTGTTTATGAGTACCCAGTCAAGTATACTTTCTTTTTGGTTGGGTTTACCTATCCTGGTAGGGGTGGATATTATTTGTGTAAATGCATGAAGGTTAATATGGGTGGTTGGGGATTCTGAGGAACAGGTGCCCCAGTCTATGTTAAAGTCTCCAAGTAGTAGGGTTTCTTGGGGGTAGTGACATGATAGCCAGTGCAGGATATCTTCAAATGTAGATATATTGTTACCTGGGGGAATGTACATACAGATGATATTAATACATTTATTTTTATTAAGTTGCAATTTTATGGCAAGAATCTCTGAGTTATTAATCTGAGGAGGTTGTATTACATCTATGGTGACATTCAACTCAGATTTATAGAGTACAGCTACCCCACCCCCCTTCCTCAAAGCACGATCCAGCCTGTGTATGTTGTACCCAGGTGGTAACACTTCATTGTCTTTAGTGTTAGGTTTTAACCAGGTTTCAGATAAACATAGAATCTCAGGGGAGTGGACATCCAGATGTGCATGAAATTCATGGACCTTGTTATTAATGCTTCTTATATTGAGATGACAGACTAGGAGAGAGTTAGTTGGCCTATTAATTGTAGGTTTGTAGCTTAGATTGCAAGTAGAGGGGGTATGTGTATCTGAAGTGAGTGGGCCAGGGTTGGGGTGAATATCACCACCAAGTATTACGTTGAGTCTATACTTGGTGATGAACTTCAGGAATTTGTTTATTAGTTTGTGGTAGTGTTTGGATCTAGAGCTAATGTGCCTGGAGATGTTGATAGATTGAACAAGATGTTGGATAGGATCTGGTACTGTAAGTATGGTTGAAGGTGGAAGGATTTACAGCTGGGCAATAGTCAAAATATGTCCCTGTTCATCTGCATGTTGTTAAGACATGCCCAGAGTATGTGCAATAAGAGATGGACAAGTATGTGCATAACATCAACCTGGAATCTGGGAATATGTGTAGAAAGAGTAGTGTTAACATACAATACCTCCACAGGTACACCAGGTAAGAGGTGTATACTGCAGGTAAAACTCATTTCATGTATATAATTGTATACATCCATACAACTGTCCAAAGTAAGGCCAGAGGGTACTGTACTAAAACCTGTAAGGTACAGATCACAGCACTGACTAGGAAAGTAAGGAGAATGACAGGACTATACTAGTTGTTAATTGACATCCCCCCCCCACCATATCTGCAGCAATAAAAACTAAATACTCAACTCAATCGGTATGTGCTCCATTAAATCTATTGTTGGGACATATGTCCTATTGTTTGATAAATACTTAAATTTGTTCCTATGCATGTGCCATGATGAAATACACCCACATTGGTGGCATGCTGCCATCAATGTACCTGCATGCTGTTGTAAAGGCCACTGTGGTTCCATGGATCTAGGACTTTTGATCGAAAGATCAAAAGCCCAAATCCATTACCACCGAACACACTAATGAAAGCACTTTCATCAAAAAAGTGCTTTTGTTAAAGTATGTTTAAAAAAAACAAAACAAAAAAACCCCACAAAATCTAATTGAATGCAGTGGTGCAAGCCCCCCTGCACCCCCCACCCCACTTTAATATTCTCACTCCGAGGTTGCACTACAGTGGGGAAAAGGGAATTTTCCCTTACCACACTGTAGCACGACCGGAACAAACATACTTACGCGAAAGTGCTGCTTCGGTGAACAGCACTTTCGAGCAAGTATGCTCACCAATTTGGAATTCGGTGAAAGATGCAGTCAAGCATCTGTACAGATCCCGGTTCCATATATGCATGTGATCTGTTTGCTATGCATCTGTTCCATATCTGGTCTTTCAAGTTAATGGGAATATCTATGCATGCTGTTATACCTAATCCTGGAATGTGTTGACTATTACTTACCCACATATGTTGTAAATTTGAACACCATAGCATGTTTGGAAAGGCCGGTCCCAGCGGACCCACCTGTCCCACCTCAGCTGGCCATGGCACTATGCATCAGCATGTCTGGGGTCCACTCCAGGACCTCCTCGTCCACTGGTCCTGCACCACCTTTGGGTGGAACCGCCTCAGGGGATGGGGCTCACCCCCACCTGGCAGTGGGCGTGGACAGGACACTGTCACCCGTCGCCAGGTCCAGGGTGTGGTGAATAGCGTAGTAACGCCGGGAGTTTGGAGATCTGCTACACCAGCTTGATGGCCGTGTGTCGTAACTAGAGGGTCATCCTGGCCCTCCTTCTCAGCCCCCACCACAGCCACCTTCGGGGCTGTGAAGGTGCAGTGGTGACTGCCCATGGGTGGGGTCCTCAGTCCCACTGTATCCACTATGGTGCTCATGGGCTTCCGATTTCCAAACAGCCCTCCCCTTCAAGGTGTTTTCCCCCCACGTGTCATATACCACCCATGTATGCTGTCTTGTCTCTCTTGTCTGTTATGCTACCCAACCTACCTCCCAAATATACCTACTATCCCTCCCCAACATCCCACACTCACTGGAAAAAAAAAGGGCAATCTGTTCCCAAAAAAAAAAAATCTTGCCCAATACATAACTGTCCATTTCGCACACGTGTCCACTGGATACATGTTATCTGGTCTATTTGGCTTCACAACATATTACTGTTGTCCTCACTCTTCTCTCAGGGATTTGAGTGTCCAAATCTATATCCAAATTCAGTGTATATGCACAGCTGTTGCTGTAGAAGAAATGGGCAGCTATGGAACTTCTCTACACCCTTCCTGCACATCCCTAGCTATTTTCCCTACTGTCTTTCCCTCTTTGCGACCCTTTTTCACCAGTATCCTACCAACCCTTTTTCATTTCTTTTAAAGAAATTAGCACAGGGGTAAGCGGAAGTAAGCACGTTTAAGCAGTAGTAAGTGGGTTTAAGCCTGTTTGCACGGGGGTAAGCAATGCCTACACAGGTTAAGCAATTGAGAAGCTACATCAGTATAAGAAACTGTAACCAAATGTTAGCAGTGCTTACCTGCATGCAAACCCTCTTACAACTGCTTAAAAGTGCCTTAATCACTATATATATATATATATATATATATATATATATATATATATATATATATATATATATATATATATATACACACACACATATGCATACATCAGTAGATATATATGTCTACATATATATGTGTATATATATATATATATATATATATATATATATATATATATATATATATATATATATATATAATTACCTGTATTATATACAGATATATATCTATAGATATAAAAGAGAATATAACAAATGCATATATGATCAAAGTCACCATTAATGGGGCTGAGGGGGCCCAAGCTAAATACGTTTTGTAATTATTGATATCACCCCTCCCCACAGCAAAACACATCTGCCATGCAATACAATACCAACTGTTACAAGTCCCATACCCAGGATCCGACAAAACATGGGCACAAGACGTTAACAGTAATCCATCTCACCTGTATGATGTCAGGATGGTATCAATAACATATCATGCAGTACACTCTGACCATAGGGAATGTACAATGTGGAAGCAATAAACATTCCAAAGATACATATACACACATATATGCAGATGCATATGCATATTTTATATATATATATATATATATATATATATATATATATATATATGTAACTACACATACACACACGTAGATATGTATAGGAAGCTACATATTTAGAGGGTGCACATCATACTGAACAGCCAGTATTCCTACAGTTGCCACCTTATCAAATGGACAGTGTATGAGTCACCCATATAAAAGACAATTGTTGCCTGAAACATATACCCACAGAGAAGTCAAAGGATACGACACCACACACAGGTTTGCATACATAGGGAAGTTTTATTTGTGTACTGTCACAGTTGTATATGCCATGTCATATAGCTGTTTAGACTTTGAAATGCATACAAACAGATTAATGCAACTCTCAAGCAGGTCATTTAATACAGTACTCTGAAAGCATAACATATGTTGCTGTCCAGGCCAAGGCCTGCAAGAAGTACAACAGTAAAGACAGACTGGGCCGCAGGATAACAATCCGTCAACAGTAAGTAATGCAGATGTATAGTCCAGCACTCTATACGCAATCCCTAGGGGGAAAAGCCATAAGTTGACACAATGGGATGCATCTGTTACATAACAATGCATAACCGAAACCATCACAATCACACCGACAAACAGAACAGTCTGTATGGCAGTAAGCAGTAGGCCGGTAATTTTCCCAATGTGTAATGTGTGGTAATGTACATCCAGATACCTTAAGGCAGCTTACTCCTGATATCCCTCACATGTTGTAACAGCCTAGGTTATTTATTGTGCATACCCCCCATAGACTGACTTACAGGAGCATATAACACTGTTACATACACTGACCTCTGGACTGCAGAAGGGCACTCATGTTTTGATCAGATGAAGCCCATATATATATATATATATATATATATATATATATATATATATATATATATATATATTATATATATATATATATATATATATATATATATATATATATATATATATATATGAACCCAACCCCACAACGTGTGGGGGCCACAACAGCACTAGAATGATGGCAGGAATGGCAGCATGACATAATCACAGGCCACTACATAACAACCCCTGACTGAATGTCATATGGACAAAGCCTGGTATGTAGGTGTAGGATAGAGGCTGGAACACAGGCCCATATGTGAAATAGTGTTGTCATACACTGAGCAAGTTGCTGTTGTTACAGGATAGTCTGCAACTTACCCTTAGTCAGGAATATGAAGTCAGATACATAAATGGATGTAGCCATGTACGATAGCACTCAACACACACACACACTGCCAATGATATATCTGACACAAGACCTGTGTGGTGGACAGACAAAACATAACAGACCATCATGTGGATAGGCCCACAGTTGAGAGCTACGCAGACAGACTGCACTCCATGTTAAACTAGTATGTACACACAAACCCTGTAACACTGGTGCTATACAATGCATATGACAAAACTACTTACACTCTATCTGTAGTTCTGGAACCTTATACAAATAAGCCTTGGCCACAACTTATGTCTTCCTTGAAAGAAAAAAATAAGACTGAAATTCTTTTCTTTTTCATGATTTTTGTTTAGGCTACCATTGCAGTAAAATGCTGAGAAAATGCTCTAAAACGCATCCAAGGGCACATATATAACCACTACAGTTTGGGGGCACCAGCTTAATTGAGTTATTTCCTAAATGGCTATTACTGAGCTGTCTTGGTTAGCAAAGGTGTGCTGAAAGGATACAAGGAAAACTAAAACTGAACAGCAACAGTGAATTTCTTTCCTTAATCATAATTTCTGTTCAAGCCATTATTGGATGAAAATGTTGTGTAAAAAGAAAAAAATGCACTTCAAAGCATGTAGAAAGTTATGGCTTCCTGAAAAAGCTGAGAGTAAGGCAAAATGTGAGAAAAGGAAAAAAAATAATGTGCATGGTATGGGGAGCCCAAAATGGGAAGGGGAGTCATACGAGAGGACTGGAGGGCCTAGTCATTACTTCATTTAAGTCCAGACCTTTACATACAGTTGTAATATATCATTGTTACAACTAAATTCCAGTAACTGTAAGTGTCCCTTTGTTAGACAGATCAACAAAGTGTGGTATATAGGCCTGTTGTAATTTAAGAGCTTGTAGTTACAGGTCTGTCTATGCGTACTACTCCTAAAAGTTTGCAGCACAAACTAAAAGGTTTCTTAGAAGGTGTGGCATTCACAGGATGATACTTGTACTGGAACATTTTCTGGGGGCCCCCAAAATGCTTACACCGGCCCAGATAACCAAAATCAGTTATAGTGGAATGTAGGAAAAGGTAGTCTGATTAGCAACGAGCTTCTCTTTAAATAAGGTACACCTTACTTGGGCTAAGACATGCTTGTGTGATTACATTCTAGGTAGCTGTATGGAATGCATCTACATTACATTTATGTGATGTCGTACTATTTACTTTCGAGTGCATGGGCATTTTCCTAACGTGGTTTGGCCAGTCTAATATTCTTCCCCGTATAGAGATATTGCATTATTTTTTTAACTAGATTATCCCTCAGAGCTCAACAATATTTTAGGCAGTCTTCGTGTGCAAGATCCTAACATGACAAGCTTATGGTCAGAAAATTGAAAATGACAGTAGCTGGAACAGATTAAGCTTCTTGAATGCATCTGAAATAAGGCAAAATTAAATTGCTGCCTGTGGCAAGATTCCTAGACATTGTGCATACTGCATTGGGGGCAGTAGACAGGGAGTAGCCATTAAAACCATATACATACCCATCTATAAATATAGTGACATTATAATTTAAATTTGTAAGTATACTAATACAGGTGGTATATTTTCAGTCAACCAAGAACTCCTATCACTGCAGTGTTATAGAAATCAGTGGTGCACTAAATTCTAAATCAGATGACATATGTATATACAAAGACATTCAGCTATAGCTTTGAAACCTCAATACTATACTAGGCTTTGAGAGCAACCACCATTATATCATATCCTCATGAAGAAGTAGATGAGCACAATGAAGAACGGTAACTCCAAGGGCCCAAATAACATCCCAGGAAGTTTTACTAGTGCTGTACAATATTCTCTACTATAGGGTTTGTTTACCAGCTATGACAAAGATCCAAAGTGGTTCATATTCAAATGGAGGGTCTACTGCTTCCTTTAGGAAGTACCAAACCATTAATGTAATCAGTAAAATGTGCAAAGTAGAAGAGGAAAATTGTACTTGTTCAGGTAGGCATGGGTGGCCTTTTGCATCCGGATAATAATCATTATGTAATTATGAGATAATATGTCACTGGAAAAAAATGGTATTGTGGCATATTAATAAATACACATTAATGACAATAAAAAATGTCAATGAACACAGACAGTGAAATGAGCAATGATATTTGGTCATTATCAATATGGATCAGTTTTGCACCCCACCAACTTTAATGTCCTCTATCCTCAAATCAGACCACAAGTCATAATTCTTAAACTCTTAGTGCAAGAAATCTGAACAAAGCCTAAAATGCACATTTTACTGATTACACTAATGGTTTGGTACTTCCCAAAGGAAGCCTAAATGTGTAACAACGGCATATAAATGCGGGTTGTATTTTAAATTTTGCAATTATAAATTTAGAAAAGGTTTCTCGTCCAGGAAAAAAGAGGTTATTGTTCCCCTCTACTCATCACTCATTAGACCCTATTATAGCGTACAATGCCCCTTTTGGTATGTATCTCATAAGACATCTACAACAACTGGAAAGGCCACAGAAATGCCTCACAAAGAGGATTACCAGCCTCAAACAGATGCCCTACATAGACCGTCTCAAAAAACTCCAGCTTTACTCCATCGCTTATCGCCTACTCAGAGGCGATCTCTGCCTAACATACAAAGCTATGTCAAACCCAGAGCTGTTGGACATGCTCCATTTAGGAAATCCCAATCCCTCTGAGCTACACGCTCCAGGGACCTAAACCTTGCCACCACAATAAACAGAACATGCTGGAGGGATAGATTCCTGTCCCAGAGACTTCCCATACTCTGGAACTACCTATAGTTTCATAGGTAGGTACTAGGCTATCGGCCCAAGAGCCTATGTAAGCCTAGCCACAAGGTTCCCTGGCTTACGCCACCCAAGAAAGTTATTTTCCTGTGCCACTGTCGAGCAGTATATATATATATATATATATATATATATATATATATATATATATATATATATATATATATATATATCAAACAAAGCTCCTCATTAGCACTCTTCAAGAAAAATCTTAACGATTGGATGGGAAATGGGAAATTAACCCTGGGGATCACCTCTGGGGGCTCTACTCGACAGGAGCACAGGAAAATAATTTTCTTGGGTGGTGAAAGCCAGGGTTCCTTTTTTTGGCTAGGCTTATATAGGCCCTAGGGCTAATAGCCTAGTACCTACCTATGAACAGACAAACTAAATACAATCTTGGGTAATGACTAGTATGTCTACTGTATCACATTAGGTTTAAATGGCTAGGTCAAAAATGACCTCCGGGGCAATAGTCTAGTAATCGCTTATGATCTCCTATGATTCTATGATTATGCTGACCAGGGGCAGATCTTGTCCTCACTAATATGGGTGAATGCTGCAAATGACTTAGTGTAATATCCTCTGTGGAATTATCGAACCACAACATGGTCTCCTTTGAAGTAAAAATATAACCCAGAAACCCAGCTAATCCTAGAATGTTCAGGCACTATTCTAAGGCTCACATGCCCATACATGCTGTTACCTGATAATGTGACAACATTTCAAGCCCCCACACACCCTGAGAACTCTACTGCCTCTGGACAACTGTTCACAGAAACATTATACAGGTATGCTAATAGCTGCATAGAGGAAGCTGTACCCACCAAGTATAAGTACAGAAGTAACTTAAAAAAAAAGCCACTGTGGTGGAATCACAACATCGGGATGCTCTATAACAGAAGGAAGAAAATCATGGCAAAAATTAAGAGGTGTACCACACAGCAGGATAAAAGCAGTCTCAAATTAAACTACTCAGTGTAAAAATGTCTACCAAAGCCAAATTTGAGGTAAATTTGGCCTCCCAGACCAAGGACAAGCACAAGACATACTGTAGCTTTATCGGTAACCTGAAAGACAATACACAAATGTGTGCAGAGCTCATTGTTAATGCAGCCACATATACTGAGCCAGAAGATATAAAAAACTATTGGCAAACAAATTCAGGTCTAATTTTGGCCCTCTCTCCTTCTCAATCTCCTTCTAAAAAATATCAAATATAACCGCCCTGCTGTCACTGGGAACAGGTCTTCATTGTCCGCTGTAAGGCCAAGAACAATGCATTGATGGTCCCAGGCATGAAACATGATGTATCAGGCCCTCTGGATTGCTATTTAAAATGTAGCCACCAAAAAGGCTTCATGCCTAATGAATGCTGAGCAGCAATAGTCATCCCTCTGTCCATAGGTGGGCCATCCACAGACCCTCAAAACTATAGCCCCATAATCTCACTAGTCTCATATGCAAATCCATGGAAAGAATTATCATGGAAATGATCAATAATGACACAGGAAACCTCCAAACACTAGACCTAATGCAAGTGGGGTTCATCTAGTGCAGCTCCTGCTTACACAACCTGGTGGAATTCTTTGAGAAGGTCACCAAAACAATGGATGAGGGCAAAATGTTTCACACTGCCTACCTTGACCTGAAAAAGGTATTTGACACAATACCCCACTCAAGCATTGTTTGACAAACTCAAGATGTTAAGTGTAAACCTTTATGTTATCTGGTGGATACCCAGCTGGATCACACAAAGACCATTTTAAGCACCTACATGCATGTGTGTATATGTGTATTTTACATATAATATACACATGTACACACATGCATATATGCAATATATATATATATATATATATATATATATATATATATATATATATATATATATATATATATACATACACACACACATATACACACACATACACACACACAAGTGTACATACACACTGCCCCATGCGGTACTGATGGACAGATGCAGCTCCTAAATGCTTTATCCTAGGCATGGCCCAATTCAAATTACCTATGGTATGATCCCAGTCATTCTCATTAGGGGTAATATGTAATTATCAACCATGGGACATGTAAGGGCAATCTATAACCAAATGGGATAGATTATTTCAAACACAAAAAAGGAAATTAGCTAGATGAAATGGTCTGCATGAGCAGGTACCTAGTCTTTAGGAAATCCATGTTCAAAACACAGTTGTTCTCTTACTAACTTGAGTTAGGGTAATATTTAAAAGTTATACCTGATTTTGGACTTGTAAAGACACTGGTGGTCATTAGTCAAGTATAAACCTATGAACCTACTAGTTATGCACCAAACATGGCACAACTATGCACTGAATGCATCATTCAAATTTATTTCTTCCTACAACATATACTCCAAATTCAAGACTTGACATAAATAATGAAAGATAATTTAAATAACCTCATACATAAAAATATATAACTAACCTGTAGCATCCTTCACTAGGCTTGTAAGCATGTACCAGAATGTTTCAATGGAGCCATCCATGTTCTTGTGTAAAGTGCACCATTGTTTCCTTTGAGACAGCAGGAAAACCTACCCAGTATCTGAGCAATAAAACATGGTCATAATCACTTTCACATACAGCACCAGGAGGTAAAGTGACAACTCTGTTTTCACAATCCCTCAACAAAACTAATTCTGAACTTAGTGCCACTATCCACAAAAGGAAAAGACAATAAATATTGTATAAAAATATATAACTAATAAGCCACACTAACCTTAAGAAATTAATATATCTTCTTAGTATGGCTTAAACCCTGCAGAGCAAAGCAAAAAGCACATGGTAAACCTCCTATAAAACCATACCTCCAAGCAATTGGTTGAAAAATAGCCAGTTAGCAATGGAGATAACACTCCTTCATTAACACAAACACAGTGAAATTACTGCACTCATAGTCCAGGAAAACTAGCAACCTGTAAAGAATTAAACCTATAATACAAAGCTTTACACTATATAAACCATGCAACATGGAAACAAGAAGTACATCACATACTGCACATTTAAATTTCTCCAGTAATGAAACCAAACATGAGATGTCATCAATAACATGCAGTTTAAATCTAAATCTCCCAAACATAGTAATGTTCACTTACCTGAAATGTACAAGTGTGTAGTCTAAACAAGTCCCATTAATTCTTCGAACAGCCATCTCCCCAAGTTAACTCCTTCTCCAGCAGGCTTACACAGACTTTAAAGAACAGTTTAACCAGCAGAATATTGCCATTATCTGCAAAACTAACTACAAAATTCAAGTCACCTATAGCAAATAGTGTCATTCATTTATAATCCAATTGTCACCAACTAGAAATAATAAAATTCGGTTATATAACAGTGTAGTGCCTCTCAGGATGCGCAGTAGCAAACACCGCCCCTGACCGCCCATAACTGCACTGACATATTCCGTTCCATTTCTGTGGAAACAAAACTTTTCAGCATAGGAAGTCAGATGATAATTAGAGGTGCAACCCTCTTACTTCAGAAAATGCACGCTAACTTGTATCTCAAAAGTATTAATATTTTAAAAGCATCCTAGATTATTATAACTGCATTAACAACAAAACTTTTCAGCATACGAAGTCAGCTTTGGGCGTGTCTGTCATGATTGGCAGTTTTGACTGACAGCTGTAGTTGTCAACATGCCCTGCATCGGTATTGTAAACGTAACAGTAACAGCAAGTAAGCTGTTTTCAATTTAACACAAACACAGCTGTATAAGATGAAGTATTTATGCAGTGCTTTCTTGCAGTAAAAGCAAGAAAGCTTTTTCCAATTCAATTCAATCCCCAAATGTAGAGTGGTCTCGGAGTTGGTATATATAAGTAGGAGGGTGCAGGGGGGGCTGCCCCCCTGCAAAACCATTTATAAAACTGTTTTGCGTTGTTTCTGTACAGTAATTATTATTAATTATTAGTAATTATTGGGGCGGGATTTGCTACTGCGCATCCTGCAAAATGTTTTTTCTTTATTTTTCCTTTGATTTACATTGATTTACTGCGATAACTTCCCAAATTAAAATGTCTTTTTACTTCTGTGTTGCATGTTCTTTGTCAATCATGTATGCCACGCCCCAAGCTGCGCAGTACCGCCCGCGAGGCACTACACTGTTAGATAACCTAAAATTCTTTAAAAAAATATTAATTTCATAAGAAATGCTGCACTAACCTCTTGTCTAACCTTCCCTTATGACTGAGTTCCACAACTAAGCAGAATTCTGTAGAGAGTGACACACATTTCATACCACAGCATACCCACCCCCAAAAAATTAAGCCAAGCCTCGTCTGTCCACATGATGCAGCTAGACAATATCTGACTTTACTACTTTGTAATGAATGCATGAATAGATTATACTGGTTAATACATTTAAATGCACAAGACATTTTTAACAACTCAGCATTTAAATGTCTCATTCAATGAAATGAAAGTCAATAACAAGCCAGAAACCAATGCACTTAGCACCTCATCAAGTTGGATATGACCATTTTCACCTCTGCTGGCACCCATTGTTTAACCCACTATGTCCAAGATCAGAAACATTTAACAGAAAGCCAAGGATGACTGTAGCAATTATAGAATAATTAACATGCAAAATCAATTGACTCAGGCTTCTCTTACCACAAACTGAAAATTATGTAAGTATTTTTTATATAATTAGTCAATGTTAATGTAATAAAATACAAGAAACTACATTTTGCAGTGCAAACTGACATCTGCCCAAAATAATAATAAACGTATCTATACAGTTGTAAAAGCCCTATTTATAGACTTGTAAAACACTTGGAACAGATGTAAAAAAACAATTTCGATGAAAATCAGGGAAAACACAAATAACAGCTGCCCCAGAGGAAAGCTGAGAAACAGAGGCTGGCATGAGAGGAAATGTATTCTTTGCAATGACATGCTTTATAAAGCAGGACAGCAGGAATTTGTGTTGATAATGGCTGACCTGAATGCACATATCAGGATAGACAGAATAGGATACGAGGACTGCCTGGGTCTACATGGGTGGGGCAGTAAGAATACAGATGGAGAGGCCACTCTAGACTTCTGTCTGGCAAATGGCTTGATAGTGTCAGACTTCCTTCTACTAAGGAAAGGACAATGGGGTACAATCAGTGGTTTTAAATGCATCCCCAGTGAAATAGTAAGCACTCAGTAAAAAACACTGGTTGCCACAATCAGGTGCAAGCAGTGGTCAAACAAGGCTTCCACAGTCAGAGACCAGGCTGAAGATATAGAAGATGACTGGAGAGAAAAATCACAACAGTTCTAGGAATTGCTTAGGGCTCTAGCACCTCAAGAAGAGGAGGAAATAACTTGAGTTGAAAAGCACTAGAATGGAGTCCCACAGGGTTCGGTCTTGGGTCCTCTCCTGCTTGGTATCTACTTCTCTGAAGTTCAGGCCAACACGAAGGGACTCTGGCTGACAAAGTTTGCAGATGATTCCAAGTTAAGAGCTATTAACTCTCTAAGTGATGTTGACATCCTACAGACAGGCCTCACTGGACCAAGGACTGGTGTCAGAACCATGGCCTTAAACTTAATGCCAAAAAATATGTCATCGGCTTTAGGAAAAACCCAATTCCCATGAATTACCACATTGGTGGTAGTCCACTGAACACAGAAGGCATTAAATATCCATGTAAACCTGTACGAATTGCAGAAACTTTATATCAGCAGTAGCAGCTGGCTCAAAAGGAGGCAAAGTGAGCTTTTCCAAGATATAGTTAAGGTCCCATGCAGGGTCTGGCGATCTTCTAGGAGGCCTTAAATTTTTTACTCCTTTGAGATACTGCCTTAGTAATGGATGAGAAAAAAATGGCGGGTCAGTATTGTAATGTGCTGAGATTGCAGAGGCATGAATCTTTATAGAAGAAAAGGATAGGCCTTTGTGCAGCATCTCTGTTATGTATTGTAAAATCAGAGGAATACTAGGAATTGCTGAGTCAAATCCCTGAGCCTGGTTCCAGGCACAGAATCTCTTCCATTTTCCAGCATAAGATTTTCTAGTGCTAGGCCTTCTGGCCTCCAGAAGGACATCCATTACCTGTTTGGTAAGGGCAGTATTATTCATGGCTACTGAATCAGCCATGCTGCCATATTTAGTGTTTTGAGATGACTGTGCAGAATCTGGCCGTTTTTCTGAGACAGTAGTTGTGGAGTTTGAGGTAAAATCCAGGCTGGTCCTTGAGACAGGTTCATTAGGGTTGAGTACCAGAACTGGCAGGGCCAGTCTGGGGCAAGTAGAATCATTTTTGGTTTCTCTTGTCTGACTTTTAGCAGCACTTTTGGGAGAAGAGGCAGTGGAGGGAAGGCATATACTGATAGGTTTCTCCAACTGAAGGACAGAGCATCCACTTTCCATGCTTGTTTGTGGTAAGTTCTTGTACAGAAAGTCTTTAGTTGACAGTTTTGAGGAGATGCAAATAGGTCTATGTCCGGGCATCCCCATGTCCTTATTATCATGCTGAAAACTTGAGGGTCCAATCTCCATTTGTGGGGGTCTATTAGGTTTCTGCTGAGTTTGTCTGCTAGAGTGTTGTTCTTTCCTAGCAGGAATTGGGCTTGCAGATGTACCTGGTAGATCAATGCTGTGTTCCACAGAGTCATAGCTAGCCTGCAAAGGGGGTAGGAGTGAGAGCCCCCCTGCTTGTTTATGTACCACATGACTGTGGTGTTGTCCATCCTTATTAATAGTTGTCCCGGTCGAATCAAATCCTTGAAGGCTGTCAGGGCATTCTGTACAGCTAGCATCTCTTTCAGATTGATGTGTAGATGCTGTTGGTTTTCTGCCCATGTACCTTGGATACATTTTCCTGCCATATGGGCTCCCCAGGCATAATCTGATGCATCCGTTGTTAAGGTTTGTTTGGCTGGGGTGAGAGAAAAAGGCTGTCCCTTGTTCTGGTGACAGGCCTTTGCCCACCATAGAAATTACTGCTGTAGGCAGGGTATGATTGCAATGATTGTTTCCAGGCTGTGGCATTGTTGAGACCAGACACTTTTTAGGTACCATTTTAGTTTCTTCATATGCAGTGTTGCATATGGAATTAGTAGAATGCAGGATGCCATGAATCCCAAGGCCTGTAGAGTTTTTTTGCAGTTAGCTGTATTTTGTAGCCAGCATTTTGAAGTAGATAACCAGCTGCTTCTGCTTGTCTGGTGTGAGGTAATCCATCTGGGTTGTAGTATCTAGAATTGCACCCAGGAATATTATTATTTGTGTTTCTTCCTACTTTATTTTGCTTTTGCGTCATCTTAAAAGTACTCAATTGTATTTATTACTGCTTGGTGTAACTCACTCTAAGCCTTTTAGTTTAAGCACTTGGGCTTCAGACCCGTTGTTTTACATTAAGAAGGTTTCTGCTCTGCACTGTAGTGGCAGGACAGGTAGCTTACATCCTTCTAAGTTGGGAACTGCTGATTGAGGGCTCACTGTTTGCTGTTCTAAAAGTGTATTATTTCTGGTTTAAGCACTTGGGCTTCAGGCCAGTTATTTTACATTAAGAGGGTTTGTGGTCTGCACTCTTGTGGGAGGAGAGGCCAGACTCTGCCCTTCTGAGCTGGGAATTTCTGATTAAAGGCTTATAGTGCCTGCATATTTGTACTGATTCTTACTAAATTGGTACACCTTGTTTGCTGTAGCATAGACTAGATCCAGGCCTGCTGAATCTAGTTTTGTTTGTATAACTTGAGCACTAATCCAGGCATTCTTTAAAGTATTCAATTGTATTTATTACTGCTTGGTAGTAACTTGATTAAAGTGTAGCTATCATTCAAAGTCTTTTGGATTAAGCACTTGGGCTCAGACCGGTTGTTTTACATTAAGAAGGTTTGTGGCCTGCACTGTGGAGGCAGGACAGGTAGCTTACATCCTTCTAAGTTGGGAACTGCTGATTGAGGGCTCAGTGTTTGTTATTCTAAAAGTGTATTAGTTCTGGTTTAAGCACTTGGGCTTCAGGCCAGTTATTTTACATTAAGAAGGTTCGTGGTCTGCACTCTTGTGGGAGGAGAGGCTGGACTCTGCCCTTCTGAGCTGGGAATTTCTGGTTAAAGGCTTATAGTGCCTGCATATTTGAACTGTTTCTTACTGGAATTGGTACACCTTGTTTGCTGTAGCATAGACTAGATCCAGGCCTGCTGAATCTAGCTTTGTTTGTATGCTTGTTTGCTTGTTATTTCCCTGAAACGCTAATTCCACCTAAAACGCGGCTTTTCAGCACTTCTGTGGATCCCTAGTGACATCTGCATTGCTTACTGTACTTATTTCCTTCTTTCACTTGAAAGAAAGTTACTGTTTGTCATTTTTGCATTTAAGTTACCTGTAACACATTGCATTTAAGTTACCTGGCACTTGCACACTAAAGCAATTATATAAGTCAGCACTAAAAAATTAAAAGCACTACACCCTCACAAACTCCCCTTGAGTACCTTGTTCCCCGTTGGCCCTTTTGTTTTCAATTATAAAGGAATTCCCAATACTATTCTAGCATGCCCAAAGGTCTGTTGTCAATCTCCTCTCCGGTCCAGCTGGTGAATCTGGGAATCTTGAGGCAATGTTACAACTGCCTCATGTACACAGACAACCCTCTCCTCCTCCCAACAAATTCCAACACATGTGAGAGATGCAACCATATAGCCAAACTGGAGGCTAAGCTCTCTCAACTCAGTACTGGCGAAAACTGTCAGGAGGAGAAGGAAACCACACTCACTACAATTCCAGTCTCACATAGACCTACCACGACAGCAAACCAAACACATAAACACACAAAAACATACTTGGAGGCTCTAAATAAAAATCTGCCTAAGCAGCAGAGACCTCCAAAGCAGACACCCAAGCAAACGCTACCCCAAAACAAAACACATGCAACACATAGCTCACAAAGCCAGTGTGCCGAACAGTTACAGCCCTTAAGGTTAAACAACACACCTGATACACTTGTAATAGGTGACTCTATCGTCAGGCACACTGACGTCCCACTTGCCAGGCTGAACAAGGAGAAGGTCACGGTGAGCTGCCTGTCGGGCGCTAAGATCCGCCACATAACAGAAGCACTCAGGTCACTCCAAGACAAGTACAAATATGACTCAGTCATTGTCTATGCTGGTATGAATGACCTGAGATGAACCTCCCTGGACTACATGAAAAGAGACATAGAGGAGCTCTCTGAGCATGTGGCCCAGGCCAGTATGACCCTGACTTTGAGTAGCAGCTTACCCTCACCAAGAATGATACCACAATATGAAGGCAAGATGATCAATTTCAACAATTGGCTTAAGTATTGGTGTCATTCAAAGGGGATCCAATGCCTGTCAGTCTGGGATGACATGCTCGACAAGCCACGATGCTTCACTAGGGATGGCTTGCACCTGTCACCCCTGGGCTTTCGGATATTGGCAAAGGCTCTTGCTACCCCCATAGTGCCTTTTTTAGGCAAGGCTCAAAAGACAAACCCACCTACATAGGTATCACAAGGGATAAGAAACTAAGAGTAATGCTACTCAATGCCAGAAGTCTAAACCTCAAGATGCATGCTCTCGAAACTCTCCTTAGCATGGAGAACATCAATATCTGTGCAGTAACAGAAACCTGGTTCAAGGCTCCAGAGAGCACCCCAGCACTACCAGGTTATACCTCATACCATGCTTTTCAGCCCCAAAACTTGGACCGAACCAGAAAAGGAGGGGGAGTATCAATATTCGTCAAAGATACCCACACCTCCAGGTTGGTGGCACAGCACGAAGCATCAGAGACTATCCATGTGCAACTAACAGTGGGTAAAACTGCCTTCCAGTTTATAGCCTGCTACAGACCACCCTCCCAAACCCAGGAACCCCACTCCCTTCCTGAGAACACTGGAAAATATGAAGGTCTCTCCAAACACCATTATATTGGGTGACTTCAACTACCCAAACATAGACTGGGAGCATTACTCTAGCTCCAACACCCTAGCTCAAAGGTTCCTAGAATTTATAAACTCAAATGCTATGGAACAACTTGTTACCACTCCCACAAGAGGGAAAAACATACTGGACCTGATCATCACCAACATGGGGACTTTATGCTCCAGACCAGAAGTGTATCCCTCACTGGTAAGATCAGACCATAAACTAATCTCACTGGATATTCACATCCCGACCCCACCCCCTGCCCAGAAAACCACAGTGAAAAACTTCTCCAAAGCAAATTTCACACTCCTCAAAACCGAGGTGGAATCCTTCAAAGCCCCTGCGCCTGTGGAAAATACGGCCCAGACCACAGAATCCTTTATAAACGCATTCTATGAACACCTTCTGGAATGCATGGATCATGCAATCCCAAATAAAACCAAGACCCAATCCTCCAAAGGCAGACATCCTGTCTGGTGGACAGCAGCCATAAACAAACTATACAATAGAAGGAGGAAGATACTACATGATAGAGCAAAATCCCAAAATGGGAAGGCATCTCTGATCAGTGTTAGCAAAAAACTACGGGCACTCATAAAATCGTCTAAGGCCAGCTTCGAGAGAAAAATTGCACAGGACACTAAGGATAATCACAAGGCTTTCTTTAGTTATGTTAGGAACCTGGGTGGGAATTCCCAGATATGCTCAGAATTAGTCCAAAATGACAAAAAATACACCAAACCCCCAGACATTGCCAACATCCTAGTTAACAGGTTCAGCACAAACCCCCCCCCACCAAAAGGGCAAATATCTATCCCAGCAGAGTGCTGCCCCCCTGACATCTCAGATGCTCAGGTAAGAGCCACCCTCTCCAAAGCAAATAACACAGCATCAATGGGACCAGACGGTGTCCTGGGCTGCATCCTACATGAACTCCAAGAAGAGCTAAACCCAAACATAAAACTACTGTTCAATCTCAGCCTTACCACATGATATGTACCCAAAGAGTGGCGTACAGCAACAGTGGTCCCTCTCCACAAAGGTGGTGCCTCAACAGATCCTGGAAACTATCACCTTATAAGCCTGACTAGTTTGGTCTGCAAAGCTATGGAAAGGATCATCATGGACCTCATAAAAAAAGATATTGGGGACCTACAGACACTGGATCCTACCCAGTTCAGCTTTGTTAAGGGCAGATCCTGCCTCTTAAACCTGGTCAATTTCTTTGAAACAGTCACCAAGGCCATTGACGAGGGGAAGGTAGTCCACACAGCCTACCTGGACCTCGCAAAAACCTTCGATACAATACCCCACTCGGGCATTATAGATAAGCTCACCAGCTTAAACATAAACCCCTATGTCACTAGATGCAAACTGGCTCAAGGACAGAACCCACATGGTTAGAATTGCTGGAGCCATGTCAGACTACAAGCCAGTTACAAGTGGCATCCCACAAGGCTCAGTCCTGGGACCTCTCCTGTTCGGTATATATTTCTCGGAGGTACAGGCAAACACGGAAGGACTGTGGCTGACCAAGTTTGCAGATGACTGCAAACTGGGCGCTATAATTGACTCTCCAGCCGACACAAGCATCCTCCAAAAGGGCCTCATAGAAACAGACAACTGGTGCCAGAGCCATGGCCTCAAGATAAACGCCAAAAAGTGTATAGTCATCCCCTTTGGCAAAAACAAAGTGCCCACAAATTACCACACAGGTGGTAATCCATTAAGTACGGAAGAAGTAATTAGGGACCTGGGGACCCAAGTTGATAGCGATCTCTCATTTGACAACCACGTGGCCAAATGTTAGAAAAACATTTTATATAGCCCACCTAATCATGAAGGGATTCACATCTAGATCAGGGGAGGTCATCGTGCCTCTTTACTCATCCCTCATCAGGCCCATAATTGAGTACAATGCCCTTTTTGGGATGTATCTTACCAAACACCTGCAGCAACTGGAAAGCCCCCAAAAGTACCTCACCAAGAGGATCAAAGGGCTCAAACAGATGCCATATGCTGTCCAGTTAAAGAAACTCCAGCTCTACTCAGTGGCATACTGCCTGCTCAGAGGCGATCGGTGCCTGACGTATAAAGCCATGTCCAACCCGGAATTAATGGACATGCTGCACCTCAGAAAATCCAAATCCCATCGAGCTCCGCGTTCGAGAGACTTGAACCTCAGCACTGAAATAAATAGGACATGCTGGAGGGACAGATTCATAACCCAGAGGCTCCCTTCACTCTGGAATAAAATCCCAGTCCAGGTTAGGCAGAGTCCCTCATTGACTCTCTTCAAGAGGAATCTTGATGAGTGGATGGGGGATCGTAGGTTTACCCTAGGTATCACTTCTGTGTCACTGTTAGACAGAGGCACAGTATACTAACCTCGAAAAAGGGCATAGCAAAATTAATTTTAAAATGGGTGGTGAAAGCCAAACACACTCTGGCTAGGCTTATAAATGCCCTAGGGCAGATAGCCTAGTATGAACCTATGAACCTATCTGTTGTGAAGGTACTAGGTTTGATTTCTTTTTGTTTACTGTGTACCCCAAACATATTTGAAACCTTTTTACAAACGCCAGATGTTGAAGTAGGAGGTCTTTGCTGTCTGCTTGAATGAGGCAATTGTCCAAATAGGGGTATATTTGTATTCCCCTCTGTCTGCAGAATGCCATTTCTGGTGCCAGGCACTTTGTGAAGACCCTGGGCGCAGTAGATAAGCCCAAGAAGCAGCGCAGTAAATTGGTAGTGTTTCGAGCCAGCTTTGAATCTTTGGTATTTTCTGCATGCAGGTCTGATTGGGACATGCAGGTAAGCCTCTTTTAGATCTAGGGTCACCATCCAAGCGTTCTTGCCCAGCATGGGTAGCAGCTGCTGTAGTGTCAGCATTTTGAATTTTGGAATATCCAGGAAGGTGTTTAGAACGGATAAATCTAGGATTGGTCTCCATGTTTTTTCCTTTCTGGGGACCAGGAAAAGTCTTGAGTAAAATCCTTGTCCTTTTTCTGCGTCTGGTACTAGCTGAATGGCCCTCATGTCCATGAGGGATTGCACCTGTTTTTGTGCCTCTGCCCATTGATTTTTTGGCAGATCCAGCCATCCGTTTGGTATTGGTAAAGTATGGAAATTAAACTTGTAGCCCCTTGATACTAAGTCTAAGACCCAATTGTCCTGGGTTATATGGAGCCATTTTTCGCAAAAAAGTGTTAATTTCCCCCCCAAAGGGGCTGTTAGAAAATAAGTGCTTGGAATTGTTAAGGGGAAGTCATTGTGACTGCTTTCTGTATGGTTGTGATCTTTCTTCTCCACCCTTGGGAGTGGATGCACTCCACTGTCTAGGTCTGTAAGAGGTCTGGGGCTGGGCTGTGATCTCCCCCTAGGGCATCTATATCTGCCCCTTTGTGGTCTGTCAGCATTTGGAAAGGACCAATTCTTTGATGGCCAATGCCTGCTAAACCTTGGGGGTTGAACTTGTAAAAAATCCTTGACTGTCTGCATAGATTTGGCCTTGTCTTCCATTTTCTTTAACACCTCCTCTGCCTTTACACCAAAAAAACATCATGTTGTAAAGGAGCATCTAATAATTTTGCTTTAACATGATCTGGTAAACTTTGTTCCTTTAACCAAGCATGTCTTCTAATAACAGTACCTGTTACAGCGGCCCTGCAGGAGGCCTCCAAAGAATCAAAACCACATTGTAAAGTATGCTTTCCCACTTGTTCAGTTACATGCAATAAATCCTGCATTTCCTTATTCTCTGCACATTCAGCAATAGTCAACATTTTTTGTTTAAATAATGACAAAAGATATTGTTGATATTTAAGCATATGAAATTGACAATTTAAGTCTCTTATAGACAAAGTAGCAGAACTATAAATCTTTTTCCCCCCATCTTTCGAGAGCCCTAGATTCCCTGTCGGAGGGGATAGGGTTTTTTGCAGTGGCTGCCTTTACTCCCTTGAGACCCTGGGAAATAGTTTTGGGGTCAGCTGAGGGATTCTTGAAAAGGAATTTGTGAGAGTCTGGAACCCTGTAATATCTGTCTGGCTTTACTGGGGCTGGGGGTAAGGAATCAAGAGTCACACTGGACTCCGTAAATACATCATCTACAATGTCAAGCACAGGTGGAATAGCCATGGGCCTATGTTGTGGGAGTAAAAGGAAATCTCTGAGCCTTTTCTTAGATTCGGAATATTCCTGACCTTCCCAATGGAAATGTTCCATCATAACATGCAAGGTTTCTCCAAAAGAATAATCCTCAGGAGGAGAGGCTGAAGGGATAGATTCCTCAGCATCAGAATCCTCATAAGGGGGTAGTGAATATTCCTATTCAGAAGAGGAAACAGAAGAGATAGAAACCTGATCAGAAGAGTCATAATCTGCCTCTTGCCTAGGCCTTTTATCAAGAGGGGGATGGGAACCCCGGTCAAGATAAGTAGGTCTTTGGCCATTTTGAGCATTTGCTTTTGTGGTATGGAGGCCTGCTCAGCAGAGGCCTGTACTCGTTTCTTTGTCTTTGCTGGTTCTTTAGTCCTTGTCTTTGATGCTGAAGTCATTTTTACATACAGTTGAGTAGGCCTGAAAACTCCCTCAGAAGCCGGTGCCTGCACAGCGGCTCCAGACCCATCCGAGGGAATGTTATCCGAAGGTCCTGTCCCTTGAGATTCTAATGGACTTGTCGGCTCCTTGTGAGAGTTGGTATTGGCCTGCAGTTCCAAAGTGGTGGACGTCAGGGGCTGCAAAATCGCCTCGCTGATGACCGATGAACCGGCAACTGGTTCTGGTGAAATATCGTCGTCCGTTTTGGACCTAGGCCTGTCCTCTTCCTTTTATTTCCATTTTTTGTGAATTCCGGTAGTCAGATGGCTATCCGATGACATTTTATAATTAAATCGTCTGCCATATTAATGAAATGCAAAGTCGTACCAATGCTTTATAGTGCATTGGTTAAATCTAGCACAAAACCGACAACTAGCTACGTTGTGGTCAGGGCCTAGGCAAGGAATACAGTAAGAATGGAAGTCCTTATGAGGTATTTGCTTCCCACAAGAAATACAATTATTAATTTTTTCTGACATCGGTCTGGAGCAAGAAAAAAGTTTCCCCAATGAGGTACTTAGCTTTATAATGAAGACTTCGGATCTGAAATTTGAACACGAAAATCCCAGGAGTCAGCTGACTGGCACTTGCGAACAGCTTCTGCTTCGGGCACTGCGCAGCAAGAAAGACTGAAGAAAATGGAGTCAGCTGCAACCTAAATACCCCCTGGCACAATGATGTCAGGGAAGAGGCGACAGCAGTCGATGCCGGACCTAAACTTTGGAATTCTGGCTGACTGAGGGCTGCCTGCCAGCAGGATAACCCAACAGTGAAACAAGATGAACATACAAAGAGACTTGGAGAAATTAAAAAATGATTAAATAATGAGAGACATTTGAGTTTCAGGCATATATCCTTCATAAAAATGCCTGCAATTGCATACTGTACGTACACTGTAGCCCTGTGTCTTGGGATTGCTCCTGCCTTAGCACGCCTAAGCTAGGGGGTGTGTCGATACCTGCCTAGTGCAATTGGGAGGGACAACAGCAGTAGGAGAGTAGTCAAGGTGAACAAGCTGGGCAAACAGGTGATAATTATCACAATTGGCAGATTACAGGCCCAGCCCAGCCCAGAACACTGTGATAAAGTGAGCAAGCACCATACCCTCTGGTTTTTTCCACACTCTACACCACCGGTGTATACATGCGGGGACATTTTACAAAACAACCCAATGAAATGAGAAGGGCTGCAGCAGGCAACATAGACCAACATGTGCAGGAGGCTGAGTGTGGTGAGGATGTGAATGCTGCCGAACAACCCTCAGCGAGGAGACAGAGAAGACTGTATAGACCCAGGGTAACCTACCAGGGGCTACATGAGCTGGAGATAGTGGAGCACTATGGGGTGGACGGAGACCTCCTACAGCAAATTGTTGAGCTTTGCCAGCCACACCTGACACATCGAACAGGCCGAGGAAAACCCATCCCAGTGGATACCAAGTTATGTGTAGGCCTAGGTATTACTAATGAATTTACTGCACATCAGTAAGTGAAATGGCATCAGAAATACTTTGCCTTGGCATCTAAAACTCTTCTATAACATTAATAGAACAGTTTGGAGGGACAGGTATATTTCTCAGATGATACTGCTGCTGTGGAACAGACTCCCCATGAACATAAAACAAAGTTCATCCCTGTTCATTTTCAAGTGCAACTTAAGTATATGGAAGGGAAACAGAAATGTTACCCCACAACTGATGCAGCTCTTAAATGCTTTATCCTAGGCATAGGCCCACTCAAATTATCTATGGCATGATCCCGATTATTCTGATTAGCGGTAATATGTTATTTATCAGCCATGGGACAGGTAAGGCCAATCTATAACCAAGTGGGATAGATTATTTCAAACATAAATAGGGAATTAGCTAGATAAAATGAGAGCAGCTAGCCTAGTACTTACCTTACCTATGAACCTATAATCTTACATTTCAGATGCATGTATAAAACTGCATAAAAAAAATCACCAAAAACGCAGTGCTTTACAGATCCAAAAACTCTCACCAATACAACTAAAACTACACTCTCCACTCCTGAACACCTCCCCTCACTAGTTTACAGAGCACCCATTCCTACTAACTTCCAGGCAGCATAAAAAGCAAAATTTGATCAGTGCTGTAATAAAGTGGCTAAATTATCAGCAAATGCCCCTTTCAGAACCCACTACTGCATAGGACTGAAAGCATAAATTGGTTAGAACTAACCCATCAACTAACATATACAGAGTTTCTTCACACCTACAACATTAGCTAGCAGTCATCTACTTGTCTAGTAATAAATACTTTTCTATACAACTATGTTTGTACTCCATCACTATTTTAAGCCAAATTATTAGTGTGCATGTCGTTTTCTCAATTGTAAGTCACTGATTTTTCTTTCACTTATTAAATGTTTTGATTTTCTGGTCAATCACTGAAGATGACAGTCAGTCTGTAATGTCAGACATTAGAGTTTCATACTTCATTCAGTAATGTCAGACATTAGAGGTTCATACTTCAGTCCATAGTGTCAGAAATTAGAGTTTCATACTTCAGTCTGTAATGTCCGACATTAGAGTTTTATACTTCAGTCCGTAATGTCCAACATTAGAGTTTTATACTTCAGTCCGTAATGTCAGAAATTAGAGTTTCATACTTCAGTCCGTAATGTCAGAAATTAGAGTTACATACTTCTTAGTATTTAGGAAATCCATGTTGTTCAAAATCCAGTTGTTCTCCTACTAATGTGAGTTAGGGTTATATTTAAAAGTTATACATGATTTTGGACTTGTAAAGACTATGGTGGTCATTAGTCTAGTATAAACCTATGAATCTACTACTTATGCACAAAACATGGCACAACAATACACTGAATGCATCATTCAAACTTATTTCTTCCTACAACAAATATTCCAAATTCAAGATTTGACATAAATAATAAAAAAGAATTTACATAATCTCATACATAAGAACATACAACTAACCTGTAGCATATATATTGTAAGCAGGTACCATAATGTCTCACTGGAGCCATGTTCTTGTGTGAAGTAGACTGTTGTTTCAATTGAGCCAGCAGGAAAACCTACCCAGTTTCTGAGCAATAAAGCATGGCCATAATCGTTGCCACATACATCACCAGGAAGTGAAGTGACAACTTCAGTTTCACAACCAACAAAACTAATTATAAACTTATTGTCACTATCCACAAAAGGAAAACACAATAAATATTGTATAAAAATACATTACTAATAAGCCACACTAACACCGTCAGTCTTAGTAGGGCTAAAATCCTGCAGAGCAAAGCAAAAAGAACATGGTAAACCTTAAAAACCAGACTCTCAAGCAATCAGTGAAAAAATAGCCAGTTAACAATGGAGATAACACTACAAACACACTGAAATTACTGCACACTCAGAGTGCAGGAAAACTAGCAACCTGTAAAGAACTAAACCTATAATACAAAGCTTGGTAATCTCCAAGTGTAGTACCTCGCACTCAGTTCTGCGCAGCTTTGGGCGTGACGTACATGATTGGCAGGGGAAAGTAGAGTATGAGTGACAGTCACTGCAGGTTACCGTTTCAATATCAGTTAGGGTAGTTACAGAATTAATCCTGTTTCACATTTAGGTGTTTCAAAACATGGATTAAACTGATGCATGTAAGGGAGGCTATATCATGTCAGTTTAGTTTATTCTTTTAATTTCTCCAAATCTTTTAGGTTTCCAATACCATGACGGGAATGGAGCCCATTCCTAAATCAATCTTTGTTCTGGCTAGTCATGTTATAAAGCAGCAAGAATATAAGACGCATTGCAACTGCACAGCCGCAGTTATTAATTTGTGAACGTTAGGGGCACGGTCCATTACCCAAACCGCAATTATTAATTTGTGAACATTAGGGGCACGGTCCATTACCCAAACCGCAGTTATTAATTTGTGAACGTTAGGGGCACGGTCCATTACCCAAACACCACATAACTTAGCTAAAATAAAATGAATAAAACATTTCCTTTAATATGATTAATTATTAATATATTTAATATTGCCAATTTACCATCCGAGTTTAACCTGTCCATGTTTTTTATGCTATATGCTTTTTTAACACTGAAATCACTAGCTAAGTACTTTCTAAAAATTGCCATCAACCCGCAGATTTGTGCATTAAGTCAAAACTTCTTTTGTTTTGAAAACGTTAACATAAAGAGTCAGTTGGGAATGACAGCTTAATAAACTCACAGACCGTTCTTCTCAGCACCCGCAATGTACTGAATAAAATTACAAGCTAAAAGTAACGGTATGGCAGGAGCAAAATAAATATTCATGCGGGCTTGGGCTGGAGGCATGTTCGGGGAGGGATTTGCTACTGTGAGGTACTACACTTGGAGATTACCCAAAGATTTACACTAAATAAACCATGCAACATGGAAACAAGAAGTACATGAAAAATATACTGTCACTTAATTTCCTCCATTAATGAACCAAACACGAGACGTCATCAATAACACACAGTTTAAATCAGAATCTCCCAAACATAGAAATGTTCACTTACCTGTAATGTACAAGTGTGTAGTCTAAACAAGTACCATTAATTCTTCCAACAGCCATCTCCTACAATGCTGACTGCTTCTCCAGATGGCTTGCACAGACTCTATAGAACAGCTTAACCAGCAGAATATTGCCATTATCTATAAAACTTCAAAATTCAAGTCACCTGTAGCAAATTGTGACAGTCACTTAGAATCCCACTGTCACCAACCATAACAAGTAAGATTCTTAAAAACAGCATTAATTTAATAAAAAAGGCTGCACTAACCTCTTGTCCAACATTTCCTTAGGACTGTGAGTTCCTCAACTAAACAGAATTCTGTAGAATTATAAAGCAGCATACCTACCCCCAAACAATTAAGCCAAGCCTTGTCTGTCCACATGATGCACCTAGACAATATCTGACTCCACTACTTTGTAATGAATGCATGAATAGATTACACTGGTTAACACATTCAGATAAATACATAAATTGAAATGCATAAGACATTTTAACAGCTCAGCATTTGAATGTCTCATTCAATGAAATGAAAGTCGATATCAAGCCAGAAACCAATGCACTTAGCACCTCATTAAGTCTGATATGACCATTTTCACCTCTGTTGGCACCCATTGTTTAACCCAGTATGTCCAAGATTAAAAACACTTAACAAGGCCAAGGATGACTTCAGCAATTACAGAATAATTAACATGCAAAATAAATTGATTCAGGCTTTTGTTACCAGAAATTAAAAGTTATGCAGCTATTTTATATAGTTAATCATTGTTTTAGTTAATGCAACAAACTTCAAGAAACTGAATTTTGCAGTGGAGATTGACATCTGCAGAAAATGATAATAAAGCTATGTATACAGTTGTAAGAGCCCTATTTATAGGCTTGTAACACACTTGGAATAGACATGAAACATAATTTCAGTGAAAATCAACAAAACCACAAATGACAGCTGCCCTAAGAGGACAGTTGAGAGACAGAGGTTGGCATGAGAGGAAACCCATTCATTTTAATGACATGCTTTATGAAGCAGAACAACAGGAACTGGTGTTGATAATGGCTGACCTGAATGTACATATCAGGACAGACAGAATAGGATATGAGGACTGCCTGGGTCCACATGGGAGGGCAGTAGGAATAAAGACGGAGAGGCCACTCTAGATTTCTGTCTGGCAAATGGCTTGATAGTAGCCAACACATGTTTCAAAAAGTGATACCATCACAAGATCGTATACAAAAGTGGCTAATGTGCAACTTGGGTATACTTCCTCCTAGTAAGGAACGGACAATGGGGTAGAATCGGTGACTGTAAATTCATCCCCAGTGAAACAGTTAAGCCCACATTAAAAAACATGGGTTGCCACAATCAGATGCAAGCAGTGGTCATAGAAGGCTTTCAAGATCAACAGAGACCAGGCTGAAGACCTTGAAAATGACTGGAGAGAAAGCACAACAGTTCTAGGTATTGCTTAGGGCTCTAGCACCTCAAGAAGAAGAGGAAATAAGTGGAGTTGGACTGGATCCACCTCAAAACAGCATGTATGAGGACAAAAGAACATATATGTAGTTCAGCCACGTATGGAAAAAAGGTACATAAGGAATGCTGGTGAAAGAATGCAAAAGTCCAAGAATTCATCAAAAGAAAGAATGATGCAGGGAAAAATGGGAGAAAGAAAAGACAGACAAGACTAAGAGAGAATACTGGATGGCTAACAAGAAGGCTAAAAAAGGAGTTTCGATAGAAAACAACAAGGCATCAGAGGCACTCTACCAACTTCTGGAAGGTGACTCAGTAGATGGCACAAAGAAAGCATATCGGGTTGCAAGGCAAAAACAGAAAAATAAAGAAGACAGTCAGACACCCATCATAAGGCATGCCAACAACAACCTGCAAACCAGTCCACAGGACATCAAAGGGAGATGGAAGGAGAACATATATACATACACACACACACACACACACACACACACACACACACACACATATATATATATATATATATATATATATATATATCATCATCTTTTGGCTGATCATCATCTTTTGGCTGTTCCTGTTAGGGGTCACCACAGCAGATCATCTGTTTCCATTTCTTCCTGTCCTCTGCATCTTGCTCTGTCACACCAACCACCTGGATTCCTCCTCCTCAGAGCTGCAGTTTAATGGAGAAGGAATGTGTGTGGAATAGGCCAAGAAGTCCTCACCAGAATCTACCTCTTCATCTGAAGAATCCTGATCTCTACCCCTTTTGGAAAGGGAAGATGGAGGAGGACCTGGAACAGAGACTCCCTTAGACAGTTTCAAAGCTATAAGGGCCTTAAACAAGCCTTGAGTAAAATTCTGCCAGTCACTCTGAGGGTCTTTGGGAGCAGGAAATAAATGTTTTGTTTTCTGTTTCTTTTATAAATGGACATCTGCCTTATGAAAAATAGAAGGCCCAGATGTAGGCCTACACCCACAATCGTAGTTGGCACTTCCTCCCTCCCTAAGGTCTTGCCTTCTGGAATCACAAGCCGTGGTTCCCCCTTGACATCTATGAAGGATGCTTGCAAGGTGGCAGAGGACATGCAAGCAGCTGAATCCATACCGGTCTTTGAAGTGGACAGAGAAGAGGAATCCGACTCTGGAACCGGGCAAACCTCTGGGCCTTCATCAGCCTTGAGAGAGACATCTAATAAGGGAGACACAGCCGAAGACTTCAACCTAGCAGTCTTAGCTTTCCTCTTTGTTAGCGGCTGTACTTCTGGCCTAGAAGCAACTTCCATCGAGCACTGAGCTAAGCGTTTAAGATGCTGATTCTCTAGATACATTTTGAAGGAGGAAAGGCAAGTTCTGCACATTTTAGGGACGAAGGCCTGACAAATACTGCAGGATGTATGGTCATGAGTGGCCCCCAAGCAAAACAAACACTGGTCATAGAGATCCTTTTGAGGAATATGTCTCCCACAATTGCTTTTCCCCCTTCTGGATGACATTAACCACAAGTACAAAGCAACCAAAAGCAAGAAAAAAACACCCCAATGGGGCACTTATCTGGGCCAAAGTACACCAGTACAACACAACAATGACTTGGGCAATCAGACAGACAATCAAAGGGTGGCATTTGGACTGACGGCAAAGAAGTTCAGAGGAGGATACGTCCGGATGTCCCTTTTATGACCACAGTCAGGGCTTTATCCTCTACACCATGGCAGCAGTCGTCATACAGTGCTTTTTTACAAATGGTATTATTACATGGTTATAATGTTGTTCGGTAAGTAAAACATCAATGCCATATCCATGAGGGAACTTACAGAAAGAGAGTAAATTGATGAACAATAAGTTCTGGGATCAAGTATCAGTGAAGAAAGGGACCATAATACGGAGGACTGTGTTTTGGTCTCCAGTCACAAACAATCTCTTGTGTGTTTCAGACATGGATGTCTTCTTTTAACCAGAAATCCAAACTCTGAAAGAACCCTCAAAGAAAAGAAATGTAATTCACTGCCCCACAGTAAGCTTCATTGCAGCTTTTTATAGCTGCTGTACCATCACCTAGCAAAATCAGGCCAGAGGCACAGCCAACAGAACTAAGCATATGGCTGAGCAAGGAAAATCAATTTAAATTAGAGAAAGAGCTGTTAAACAATTACTGAAATCACCGGGAAATGGAGAGGAAATGTTTGCCATTCACTTTGTGCACAAAATGCAGTCCGTGTGTCAGGAACGTTGGCATGAAATGATGAGCTGCCAGGCAGACAGATCTACCCACAATGCCTACATGTTTTTTTTTTTCTCCTGAATAATGGCTAGGCTACTGGGTGGTATTAATAATAAATTGCTTGTGTTATGCTGCTTAGTGCCCAGGCATTCTGTGAAATGAGATCAGCCAGCTCTGCATGCACTAAGAAGCAAATACCCGTTGAGGATACACGCATCCTTTTCTGAATCACACCCATTGCTTTGTGGCAATCAAAAGTAGAACAGAACCATCTTCTTAATTTCATATATATACAACACGTATATACGCACGCACACACCCACACACAGACATACAGGTACACAGATATAATTTTTTGTGGCCTGCATTAGTAGTCTGATTGACAGGCTTGCTCAAAGATTCTGTTTTGCTGTCTTGTGCCTGTATGAGTGGGGCCAACTTTGATGTGCCGGATCTCAGAAATGAAGGGCTCACATTAAATGCAGCAGGCAGGGAATTCAGAGTAGTTTGAATTTTTGTACGCTAGACCTAGAGCTCTCCCCTGCTTCCCAGTACTGATCTGGCTGTAACGCTGGGGCCAGGAAGAATCTGTTTTTCCTCATGTCTCAGTCCTTAGCTGAACTACATTTCTTGGCTGAGCTTGCTCTTTTGGCTCACTGTGTACATGAAGCAGACTTCCATGGCCTTCTCATGGTACTCAGCTAAATATCTCCATCCCCTCCTCCTTTAGATGCCACTTAGCCAAATACAGCTATTCCTCTTTCCCAACACAAGGCATTATCAGCCTTTCTTTCATACCACTCTCTTCCAGGCCAGTTCCTAGAGTACTTGTGTTGAAAATGGAACACGTCATTTGGGCCACAGAGACGGCCACAACATTAAACCACCTTTTTTGGTTAGTAAAACATGATGGCTGATAATATGCTGGACATACAAAAATGGATTAGCCGCAGAAGTAATAGTACTTGCTTCTAGACTGCATAAACCTGTACTAGTCAAAGATAGGTAGCACTCCTGCACACAGAATAATAACCACAGATTATTAAAACATAGATAATTATTTCCAGGACAAGACTATGTATAAAAAAGCATCCCCATAACAGAGTAACTGCAGAAGCAATAAAAGGAAAAATGGCTTGACATTGCAATTCAGATTATTTTCTCAGAATGTGGTGAATTCAGTCAGCTCCATCACAAAATGTCTTTCTTTTGTTTACTGGCTAGTATCTATTTTCTCATCCACTCAGTCCAAAAACATTGGTAAGGTGTCAAAAGACCACAATGCTGTGGCAGTGATATGCTTGATGAGAAAAGCTGTGGGCTTTCTATGATGCATTTTTTAAGCTTTCAGGCTTAAAACAACTAAATCAAAACCACAACCACACAAACAAGGCCCTGATTAATGAGTGGTAACTTTATTTAGACCCACTGGACTACTCAAGACCCCTCAAAAAATCTTGCTCACTTGTAATACATAGCTTTAAAAGAATGTAAGTCAGCCAGTGGCAATTGGCAAAAAGGTGCAGCAAGCAATAAGGCAAAAAGTTTGAGTAGGCAGAGTTTAGAATTTTTCTCTCAACCAGAATTCAAACATTACAAATGTAACAAATTCAACAGTCCAGGAATAAAATTCATAATCAAAAGGATTCAGTAATGAAAAAAAATCACGACTACAAATACACAAAAATAAAAATTGCT
The DNA here is from genome assembly GCF_019279795.1 of Protopterus annectens. Classification (NCBI taxonomy): domain Eukaryota; kingdom Metazoa; phylum Chordata; order Ceratodontiformes; family Protopteridae; genus Protopterus; species Protopterus annectens. The sequence continues at coordinate 962,537,264 of NC_056739.1, forward strand.
TTAACGTCTTTTATTTATCTCATAACTGTAATAAGAACTACAGTGAAGAAAAGTCTCAGTTTTACCTTTTCACAATAAAACTCATCTCATGAGAAACCTTTTTTTCCTAATATCTTAATAATAATGTGACTTTCGGCTTTTCCCGGTTAGGGGTCGCCACAGCGGAACTCCGGTCCGCTAATGATTGGCAGAGGATTTTTACGTGCTGAGTTGCCGGCCCTAACGCACAACCTTCAACGAAGGTACGCCCCTTCACGCATGTCTCCACACAGAAGACACTCTAGCTGAGAATCGAACGGGACAACATTTTATTGTGAAAAATAAATAAATAAAAAAGCATCGTTAAGTATAATGCATCCAATCCTCACTTACTGAACCATAAAGCTAATTTACATTGCATGAAACCTCATACTCAGAAGTATGGTCTAAATGACAGGACACACGGCCATTCCAGCAGGTATGCAACACCCAAGAAAACTATATTCAAAAACAAAACATGCAGACGCTCTTCTGTGAAGAAACATTCCAAGTGACATGTAGATCTGCTCTGCAGGCGTGTCACTGGTAGGTACAAAACACACATTAAATAAGTTCACTCACAGCACAAGATTAAAGATATTGGAGGCAATACTACAGCTTAAATTCTAAAATTTGACGGTTTGGCCAGTCAGGCCAGTGTAAGTGCATATACTTAAATACTGGGTCTAGAAATTAATTTATGCGACTTAGCGGCTAGACAGACTCGGTGTATCTTGGCAAGCCTGCATCTAAATGGTTGTGCATTATAAAAGACAACAAGCATGTTGTTGCTGTTATCGCATTACCAGGTCTCTCGTTAATGTTAACTACAAGCCTAACACCAGTTTCACAAACGAAGATTTAATCTTCTGTTGGAGGAATTGGCAATCAATACAAATATACAGCGATTAAAACAGGATTCCATTTCCATACTGACCAACACAGCTCAACACAAAAGGGTTAAACCACAAGATCATACTAAACAGTCTGCTACCATTTGTGCAGCTACTGTCGTCAGGTAAGTGTGCCAATTGTTATACCCTGCTATAGCAGGAAAAGACTATGAGCGAAAAAAATCAGAACTTTCTTTAAAAAAATGGACAGTTGAGAGATATGATATGAGCAACAAACATGTACAAAAATGTATACACTTTTTAAAACTTTTGAATTTACTGCCAAAAATAATACTTATCTAAAAAAACAATGCAGAAAAAGTAGCGAGCACCATTTGAAGCAGGGGAACCAAAGTACTCACTGTATTATTTCACAGGGAAGCAAAACAGGACTGGAGTACACGTTTACAGGCATTTTTAAGTAACTCAGTATCGTGGGGTGGATTGTGAATACGTCATGAGTGATGTCACAAAAATAGGAGGTGATTTCCCAAGTGAGTGACAATGTTTCAGCTTTGGTCCGAGGCAGAAATGCAGTTTAAGAAGCGAGCCAGTGCCCCTTTAAATGAATATACAACCCAGATATGGAGTTTAATTCTATGATTGAGGGCCTACCACACTAATTAACCCACAGGGAGTATGATTATGCTTCACTAAAAGGAGAAGTTCAGGATCTCAGGATCAGCCATATAATTTTTCAACTGGGGAAGGAGAATAGACAAGGACATTGGATGTATGACTTTCTTTGGAACCAGACTCAAACTTGCCACTGATAAGCACTGTAAAACTTTAAGTAATACTATCAAAGGCTGCTTTACTTCACTGGTGTCGTTTTAGATTTAGGAATGCAAGATAATTGGTCCAATATTTTAATCATTATAAATTGGACTGCAAACAAATGGTTCCTGTATCTGCATGCATTAGAGGATTAACAATAGTAAGGAATGTGGACAGGTGTGTCAATTACAAAGTTATGGTTAATACCACAGATGTCACTACTGCTAGTTTGAAGTGCACTTTTACCATTTGAAATTTAGTCATCCATAATTTCCAGTGGGCGGTCTACCTGACTGAGTATGTATGTGGAGTCTTTTATGTTGATAAGATAACATGTTTGCACAAAGAAAGAATTTCCTGGCATTTGAGCAATAGTAGATGCAAATGCAATAGGATTACTGTTAGTACATTAGACAGTTTCCTTTGTGCTCATGGGCTTTTTGAGTTTTGCCAGGTTGACTTTCATCTAATACATTATTGTCAGAAGTACTAAATAGTTAAGAGAGAAAGTAGAATATTAATGCAGTGCCTCTGTTTAAAACAGGGCTTAATGAGAAACTGTAGAAGAATATAATTTTCTTTTATCTTTTAATTTTTTTTTTCTTCAACTTGGCTGACTTTGTAATTCCACTTCTCACCTACATTTGATATATATATATATATATATATATATATATATATATATATATATATATATACACATATATATATATATATATATATATATATATATATATATATATATATATATATCTAGGGATAAAAATGTTTGTGCTTCCACAACAAACATCATATAATCTGACAGGGATTCTTTATCATATGAACGGAAGTAATTACCAGTAGCTTAGCTTTTTAATACTGCGCATGAAAATATTTTTAGTTAACACGGCCCTCTAATACTTTCAGTATTATTTTGGAGGTCCTTCTATTTGAAATGAAGAAACAGATTTGATATACTGAATTGTTATGAACACAGTTTTGGAAAGAAATTGCTGATGGTAAGTCACACTTCTGTGAAATTACAATTAATTTGCCTGCTTAATATTATTAATTTGTTGAGGGGTATACTTATGGATAAGGCTGTCTTAGTAAGATATACATCTAATGGAAGACTTTGCTGATATATTTGAATTATTTTTATTTATTTATTTATTTTTTCATGATTAATCATGTGGTATTGATTAATACTGAAAGATGGGGAATAATCTGCTTGTGATATGATGGCTACTGTTGAACATGTAATACAAATCTGAACAAGCAATTTTAATAGCAAAACCATATTATATCATTTTGAGTTATTAGAATCCATCAATAAGTGTTATATATTCACTGTTATATAACACTCAGTTGTGAGTGTTCAGCCATTTTACAGTGAGCTAATCGAAGGAAGGACACTCAGCAAACTTGGAGCTATAATATATAACATTAGGTATCCTGTTTTTTGTTTACTTTGTTCTTTATTTCTTTGTTGTTTATAGCACTTTGTGTACTGTGTATTTTTTCTGGCTAGTTTCACTGTGTGTGACGTATTAACTGGAAACTGTCCACTCTTATTAAGCATCTGTTGGGTTGTTTGTTTATGATAACTTGTTGCAGTTAAACTCTTTTTTCTAGTGGCTCCTTTAGCTGTTTAAAACTTTCATTTAAAGGCTCACTACTGCTTTTCAGCTGTGAATAACATTTCTGCAGTTTGTTTCCCACCCTCCCTCACTGTTGGTATAGTGTTTTTATAGTTGGTGGCTTTGCAGTTGCCCGCCCCTAGTGTAAATTTGATCTGGGACCCTCCTCCCAGTCTAGTGTCATTACCTCATTCTACCCAGTACAAGGACAGCATTTGAGAAGGCCAATCAGCTTAGTTTCTGCTACTCCCTTCTCTCTTTCCTTTCTCTCTTTCAAAAAAAAAAAAATGCATCTGCTTTTACTGTATTTGTGTTTTTTCCTACTTTATTTTGCTTTTGCGTCATCTTAAAAGTACTCAATTGTATTTATTACTGTTTGGTGTAACTCATTCTAAGCCTTTTAGTTTAAGCACCTGGGCTTCAGACCAGTTTTACATTAGGAAGGTTTGTGGTCTGCACTGTAGTGGCAGAACAGGTAGCTTACATCCTTCTAAGTTAGGAACTGCTGATTGAGGGCTCAGTGTCTGTTATTCTAAAAGTGTATTAATTCTGGTTTAAGCACTTGGGCTTGAGGCCAGTTATTTTACATTAAGAGGGTTCGTGTTCTGCATTCTTGTGGGAGGAGAGGCTGGACTCTGTCCTTCTGAGCTGGGAATTTCTGGTTAAAGCTTATAGTGCCTGCATATTTGAACTGCTTCTTACTGAAATTGGTACACCTTGTTTGCTGTAGCATAGACTAGATCCAGGCCTGCTGAATCTAGCTTTGTTTGTGTAACTTGAGCACTAATCCAGGCATTCTTTAAAGTATTCAGTTGTATTTATTACTGCTGGTAGTAACTTGATTAAAGTGTAGCTATCATTTCTAAGTCTTTTGGATTAAGCACTTGGGCTTCAGACCAGTTGTTTTACATTAGGAAGGTTTGTGGCCTGCACTGTGGTGGCAGGACAGGTAGCTTACATCCATCTAAGTTGGGAACTGCTGATTGAGAGCTCAGTTTCTGTTATTCTAAAAGTGTATTAGTTCTGGTTTAAGCACTTGGGCTTCAGGCCAGTTATTTTACGTTAAGAAGGATTGCGGTCTGCACTCTTGTGGGAGGAGATGCTGGACTCTGCCCTTCTGAGCAGGGAATTTCTGGTTAAAGGCTTATAGTGCCTGCATATTCTAACTGTTTCTTACTGAAATTGGTACACCTTGTTTGCTGTAGCATAGACTAAATCCAGGCCTGCTGAATCTAGCTTTATTTGTATGCTTGTTGTTTGTTTATTTCCCTGAAATGCTAATTCCACCTAAAACGCAGCCTTTTAGCACTTCTGTGGATCCCTAGTGATATCTGCATTGCTTACTGTACTTATTTCCTTGTTTCACTTGAAAGAAAGTTACTGTTTGTCGTTTTTGCATTTAAGTTACCTGTAACGCATTGCATTTAAGTTACCTGGCACTTGCTCACTAAAGCAATTATATAAGTCAGCTCTAAAAAATTAAAAGCACTACACCCTCACAAACTCCCCTTGAGTACCTTGTTCCCCATTGGCCCTTTTTTTCAATTATAAAGGAATTCCCAATACTATTCTAGCATGTCCAAAGGTCAGTTGTCAATCTCCTCTCTGGTCCAGCTGGTGAATCTGGGAATCTTGAGGCAATGTTATAACTGCCTCATGTACACAAACAACCCTCTCCTCCTCCCAACAAATTCCAACACATGCGAGAGATGCAACCATATAGCCAAACTGGAGGCTAAGCTCTCTCAACTCAGTACTGGCGTAACCAGTCAGGAGGAGAAGGAAACCACACTCAGTACAATTCCAGTCTCACATAGACCTACCACGACAACAAACCAAACACATAAACACACAAAAACATACTCGGAGGCTCTAAATAAAAATCTGCCTAAGCAGCAGAGACCTCCAAAGCAGACACCCAAGCAACTGCTACCCCAAAACAAAACACGTGCAACACATAGCTCACAAAGCCAGTGTGCCGAACAGTCACAGCCCTTAAGGCTAAACAACACACCTGATACACTTGTAATAGGTGACTCTATCGTCAGGCACACTGACGTCCCGCTCACCAGGCTGAACAAGGAGAAGGTCACTGTGAGCTCCCTGTCGGGCGCTAGGATCCGCCACATAATACAAGCACTCAGGTCACTCCAAGGCAAGTACAAATATGACTCCGTCATTGTCCATGCTGGTGTGAATGATCTGAGACATACCTCCCTGTACTACATGAAAAGAGACATAGAGGAGCTCTCTGAGCATGTAGCCCAGGCCGGTATGACCCTGACCTTGAGTAGCATCTTACCCTCACCAAGAATGATGCCACAATATGAAGACAAGATGATCAATTTCAACAACTGGCTTAAGTGTTGGTGTCATTCAAAGGGGATCCAATGCCTGTCAGCCTGGGATGACATGTTCGACAAGCCACGATGCTTCGCTAGGGACGGCTTGCACCTGTCACCCCTGGGCTTTTGGATATTGGCAAAGGCTCTGGCTACCCCCATAGTGCCTTTTTTAGGCAAGGCTCAAAAGACAAACCCACCTCCATAGGTATCACAAGGGATAAGAAACTAAGATTAATGCTACTCAACGCCAGAAGTCTAAACCTCAAGATGCACACACTCGAAACTCTCCTTAGCATGGAGAACATCGATATCTGTGCAGTAACAGAAACCTGGTTCAAGGCTCCCGAGAGCATCCCAGAACTACTAGGTTATACCTCATACCATGCTTTTCGGCCCCAAAACTTGGACTGAACAACAAAAGGAGGGGGAGTATCAATATTCGTCAAAGATACCCACACCTCCAGGTTGGTGGCACAGCACGAAGCATCAGAGACTATCCATGTGCAACTAACTGTGGGTAAAACTGCCTTCCAGTTTATAGCCTGCTACAGACCACCCTCCCAAACACAGGAACCCCACTCGGCCTTCCTGAGAATACTGGAAAATATGAAGGTCTCTCCAAACACCATTATATTGGGCGACTTCAACTACTCAAACATAGACTGGGAGCATTACTCTAGCTCCAACACCCTAGCCCAAAGGTTCCTAGAATTTATAAACTCAAATGCTATGGAACAACTTGTTACCACTCCCATAAGAGGGGAAAACATACTGGACTTGATCATCACCAACATGGGGACACTATGCTCCAGACCAGAAGTGTATCCCTCACTGGTAAGATCAGACCATAAACTAATCTCACTGGATATTCACATCCCGACCCCACCCCCTGCCCAGAAAACCACAGTGAAAAACTTCTCTAAAGCAAATTTCACATGCCTCAAAACCGAGGCGAAATCCTTCAAAGCCCCCGGGCCTGTAGAAAATACGGCCCAGACCGCAGAATCCTTTATATACGCATTCTATGAACACCTTCAGGAATGCATGGATCATGCAATCCCAAATAAAACCAAGACCCAATCCTCCAAAGGCAGACGTCCTGTCTGGTGGACCCCAACCATAAACAAACTATACAACAGAAGGAGGAAGCTACTACATGATAGAGCAAAATCCCAAAAAGGGAAGGCATCTCTGATCAGTATTAGCAAAAAACTACGGGCACTCATAAAATCGTCTAAGGCCAGCTTCGAGATAAAAATTGCACAGGACACTAAGGATAATCACAAGGCTTTCTTTAGTTATGTTAGGAACCTGGGTGGGAATTCCCAGATATGCTCAGAATTAGTCCAAAATGACAAAAAATACACCGAACCCACAGACATTGCCAACATCCTAGCTGACAGGTTCAGTGCAAACTTCTCCCCCCCCCTCCCCACCAAAAGAGCAAATATCTATCCCAACAGAGTGCTGCCCCCCTGACATCTCAGATGCTCAGGTAAGAGCCGCCCTCTCCAAAGCAAAAAACACAGCATCAATGGGACCAGATGGTGTCCTGGGCTGCGTCCTACATGAACTCCAAGAAAAGCTAAACCCAAACATAAAACTACTGTTCAATCTTAGCCTTACTACAGGATATGTACCCAAAGAGTGGCGTACAGCAACAGTGGTCCCTCTCCACAAAGGTGGTGCCTCAACGGATCCTGGAAACTATCGCCCCATAAGCCTGACTAGCTTGGTCTGCAAAGCTATGGAAAGGATCATCATGGACCTCATAAATAAAGATATTGGGGACCTACAGACACTGGATCCTACCCAGTTTGGCTTTGTTAAGGGCAGATCCTGCCTCTTAAACCTGGTCGATTTCTTTGAAACAGTCACCAAGGCCATTGACGAGGGGAAGGTGGTCCACACAGCCTACCTGGACCTCGCAAAAGCCTTCGATATAATACCCCACTTGGGCATTATAGATAAGCTCACCAGCTTAAATATAAACCCCTATGTCACTAGATGGGTTGCAAACTGGCTCAAGGACAGAACCCACATGGTTAGAATTGCTGGAGCCATGTCAGACTCCAAACCAGTTACAAGTGGCATCCCACAAGGCTCAGTCCTTGGACCTCTCTTGTTCGGTATATATTTCTCGGAGGTACAGGCCATCACGGAAGGACTGTGGCTGACCAAGTTTGCAGATGACTGCAACCTGGGCGCCATAATCGACACTCCAGCCAACACAAGCATCCTCCAAAAGGGCCTCATAGAAACAGACAACTGGTGCCAGAGCCATGGCCTCAAGCTAAACGCCAAAAAGTGTATAGTCATCCCCTTTGGCAAAAACAAAGTGCCCACAAATGACCACATAGGTGGTAATCCATTAAGTAAAGAAGAAGTAATTAGGGACCTGGGGACCCAAGTTGATAGCAATCTCTCATTTGACAACCACATGGCCAAAGTGGTTAGAAAAACATTTTATATAGCCCACCTAATCATGAAGGGTTTCACATCTAGATCAGGGGAGGACATCGTGCCTCTTTACTCATCCCTCATCAGGCCCATAATTGAGTACAATGCCCCTTTTGGGATGTACCTTACCAGACACCTGCAGCAACTGGAAAGACCCCAAAGGTACCTCACCAAGAGGATCAAAGGGCTCAAACAGATGCCATATGCTGCCCGGTTAAAGAAACTCCAGCTCTACTCAGTGGCATACCGCCTGCTCAGAGGCGATCTGTGCCTGACGTATAAAGCCATGTCCAACCTGGAATTAATGGACATGCTGCACCTCAGAAAATCCAAATCCCATCGAGCTACGCTCGAGAGACTTGAACCTCAGCACTGAAATAAATAGGACATGCTGGAGGGACAGATTCATAACCCAGAGGCTCCCTTCACTCTGGAATAAAATCCCAGTCCAGGTTAAGCAGAGTCCCACATTGACTCTCTTCAAGAGGAATCTTGATGAGTGGATGGGAGATTGTAGGTTTACCCCGGCTATCACTTCTGTGTCACTGTTAGACAGAGGCACAGTATACTAACCTCAAAAAAAGGCATAGCAAAATTAATTTAAAATGGGTGGCGAAAGCCAAACACACTCTGGCTAGGCTTATAAATGCCTTAGGGCAGATAGCCTAGTATGAACCTATGAACCTATGAACCTATGTTCATTTGCGTGCTTAGTTTGTTATGATGATGATTATTTACACACCACATAGGCTTGGTAGTAGGACTATGGCTACACACACACACGCACACACACACACACACACACACACACACACACACACACACACACACACACACACACACACACACACACACACACACACACACACACACAGAGTAGTCAAAAAAGACTATTGCCAAAATGAGAAACATTGACAATACTTTACTGAAAGTATGTTCAATTGAACACATATTAAAAAACAAAGAAACCAAAAAAAAACTTTCTTTGTGTTTGCAGGAAGGCAAACCACCCTGTACTCCCTCAAATTATATATGCCATCTCCAAAGTCACACAGCAGTGGGAAGAAGGGAAATGTCCGTAAACTCCACAGTCACTCGTTCTTACAATATGCCAATTGGCAAGTGTTTGTGTAATGATAGCAGTATTCCTGAAGACACAACATCATTCCACAATGTATAACAGACATTTTATTTAGCTTGAACATCACCAGTGCAAATGCAGCAACCACTTACCAGAGCAAATTCAACTGAGCACCATTGGTGCAAAGGTAGCAGACTACCTACAGTGCAAATGCAGCAAACAATCGACTGTACCAAATTAGCAAAGTGTAAATCTGTGAAAAAAATTCAACAAAGGAAACAAATTATTTCTTTCTCTCTCTATATATATATATATATATATATATATATATATATATATATTACACACATGTGTATGTGTAAATATATATATATATATATATATATATATATATATATATATATATATATGTATACATACAGACACACACATATGAATGTATATTAATATATTGAAATGTCAGTCTGTTGAAAGGTAACTGACTGAACACAACTTGTTGATCAGCAGACTATTAAAAATAAAAAAGAAAGAAAATCATTGTTTTTTGCAGGAGTAAGCCCAGTTGCATCCCCCTACACCCCCTGTTATATATACCAACTCAAAGATTGCACTACAGTAGGGAAATGGCACATTCCCTGATCCTCACTGTACCACCATCTCCCACAGTAATAAAGCCATGGCGCTCAAAGAGCTGATTTTTGATCAGCTGTGATGGCTCTTTTTGGGTTCATCAAGTTGAATTTTGAATAAAGAGTAACACACATTATCAAAAATGCAAAAGTTCAAATGGTATCACCCATTATTGTGCAGGATTGCAATACAGAGGTGATTGGGTATTGCCCCTTTCTCCACTGTAGTGTGATCTTGGAGTTTGTATAAATACTTAGCAGGGTGTGGGGGTTAAGAAGGGACTTGCTCCCCTGCCCCCTGCAAAAAAGCAGATTTTGTGATCCTGGGGTAGCATTCAACCTTTTGGAGTTTTGGCATTGTGGATTCAGTGTTCTAACATTCCCTGTTTTGAGCATTTGATCTTTAGTCAGGGACCTACAGACAGACAGACAGACACACACACACACACACACACACACACACACACACACACACACACACACGCACACACGCACACACGCACACACACACACACACACACACACACACACACACACACACACACACACACACACATACTTTGTTTTTTTCATTTTCTTAATTTATTCTGTAATTACTCATTTAATCCAGGAATCCCACTATCCAGTTCAGGGTTGTTCAGAAGCTAATTGTTAGAAAAATATGTATTTAGATATATGTGAAATGCTAGTTTAAAAGCAAGGTAGTTTATAATGCATTTTATTCTATTAATCATATAACAGAAGGGATAAATTCATGTGTAAATGCAAGTAGCGTCTGAAACTGCAGTGTGCTTTGACCCCTGACCAGGGTTGCCAGATTTCCAGACTCCCAGGTAGGGACAAAAAAAAAAAAAAGATGGTCTCTCACGGCAAGTGAAGACCAAAAAAAAAAAAAAAAGGTCTTTAATGTAATGCGGAAGGAACAGAGTTCCACATTAAAGAACTGAGCTCACTCAGTAGCATACAATAATACAAAGCAAAGCCCAAGTAAACGGTTTATACATACCATCACAGAAAGCAAAACACATTAGTAATACTACCAAGGGTACTACTATCTTACGCAAAATCAACGTACTCCTGAAAAGTTAACATACAATAATGCTATGTTATACAACAGCACTTCAGTGGAAAACTTTGATAGTATACTCACGAGGTGCCCGTTACGGACGTGCGTTTGGTACCAAAGGCATTTTTTGAAGGTAAAGCTCTCTTCCCTGGTAGAAATGTTGATGCCATCATCACGCTATACCCTCACAAAGGTGTCCTTCTTTAATACAAAAAATACGTGGTGCAGTAAAGCCCACCTTAACTGTTAAACGCGCTCGCTGTAGATGGTGTTGGCTTACTGGTTACCGCGCTTTGCCTTTTACATCAACCACATCTGCACTAAACACGGAGCTTCTTGTGTTTAATGCATTGCAGTTCCGCATTCAACACAAGTAGCTCCGTGTTTAGCGATTTTTGATTGGCCCGTATACCGGCATATGGGCCAATCAAAATAAACTTCTATGTTTAATGCGGAACACAAGAAGCTCCATGTTTAGCAATTTTTGATTGGCCCGTATGCCAGGTATACGGGACAATCAAAAAAAAAAAAAACAAAGCGGAGGCTGGCCGGGATTTAAACCGGCAGGGCGGGACTCGGGATCAGGCTGCTGATCTCGGGACAGTCCCGCCCAAATAGGGACGTCTGGCAACCCTGACCCTGACCCTGGCAGCTGCCAGCTCAGCAAGCTTAATGTTTATGCTTTTCATAAGTGATTATCTGCTGGGTCAGGAAATTAAATGTGTAAATCTTCCGCTCCTTCCTGATGAGATAACTTATCCTTGTAAATAATGAAATCTTCTCTTCCTGCATGAAGTAACTTGTCCTTGTGAGATAAAAACACAGCTGGTAAAGAAAGTGAAACAGTGATCAAATATGTATGTTAAAGACTGAATCTGCTATTGTATTCGAACTGATATGAGACCTTTAAAAAGTAACTTTACAGGAAGATATTGTGCCTGACCGGATGAAACAGCAAGGTTGTATTATTATCAAAAGAATGTTTTTGATAAATATACAACTGCAGCTGTTGCATGAATAAAGGCCTGTAAGCTAAAGTGATGTAAATGCCCTGTGACTTGTAACATCAGTAAGGTGGGAACAACTTGAATGTTAAACCTATATAAACTTGTGAACTTCCTGTATCATGTTAGACAAAATTCCTTACTTGTATAGTTTTTTGCCTCCTGGTGTACACTAGTAAACTTTTGAATCTGAACCTCCTGTGTATTGAATACTTAATTTTATTTAACATTTTGGTCTTTCGGAAGCCGGAATCCCTCAGACAGCTGCAGATCAGAGTCTACCGGTGGTCGAATACTGCGCAGGAGAAGTTACCGAAATGGTTCTTCTTGGGTGAAAAGACCTCCGACTGAATTGTCGTTTAAAGAGGCTGGCCACTTTCTGATCTGTGGCCGAAGAGCGGACATTGGCCAGTTCAAAACCAGGAGGCTCAGGTAGGAAGAATTTGCCTTTTTTCTGTTTTAGATCAGGGACTAGGTTACAGTATATTATTGTCAAGATTTGTTTTGTAGATCAGGGACAAAAGGAAGTACTGTATATTTGGTCATAGATCAGGGTAACAGAATAAGGTAGGCAGTTATTCTAGATAAACTGTGAACAGGAATTGAGAATTTGATATCACGTGATAAAAAGGGTTACGTAACATTTTTTGTACTATGGGAAATCAGTGCACTAAAACATAGCGAGATCCGCCCCTAACCGAAGATGCAAAAAATATGCAATCACAACGGTCCGATAACGTTAGGTATTATACGAAATGGGTTAACAAATATGAATTTGATGGCAAACTAGATAAAGCTTCACTAGTTAAACTCCTTAAACAGCTTAAATCTGATGCAGGAGGCCAGGCAAAAAAGCAACATCAATTAGGTATTCCTCAGGTGCATAGGTGGATTGAGGAAGCAAATCGTAGAGAACAGAAGCTTAAAAATTCAAAAACATTATTTTTAGACAAAGAAGATAATAACTTGGTAATGGCAACGGCTCTTCCTCCTCCTCCCTTGCCCCCTCCCTTACCCTTTTCAGGATATGAAGCGAGTGGACAGGCTGGTCCGCCACCGCGTTATCCTGAAGTCTCAGCAAGACCACAACCATTTGTTAGAGATCCTATTGAAACTAGGTCCCGAACACGTAAAACACATAGGGACACAGAATCATACCAAATAGAGAGAAACCTACAGGATGAGAGTGAGGAAGAAATGTGCCCACTTATAGAAGTTCCAAATCCTCAAGCAGGACAGGAAGGGCAGGACCCAACTCTCTTAGTATACAGACCATGGACACCGGAGGATATCCGGAAGGCAACCGAGGGAATTCCCCATCCAAAAGTTAACTTTGTAAAATTTTTAGAAGATTTACAAGGCATGAGGTTAAGTTACCACTTAAATGGGGAAGAAGTAGAAAAAGTAGTTAGACAAGTTATAGGTCCAGACTGGCACATGATTTGCGGCAACTGGAATCCTCGTAATGCAGAATTTAAGCCACTCCCACATAGTGACGCAGAACTAGACAATAGAGTGAAGGGTCTTACAGACCAAATCTCTGAGAAATGGAAACCTAGAGCAGACTGGACTTGCATTAACCAATGCATACAGCAAGACAATGAGACAGTAGATGGATATTATGCCAGATTATTAGAATGTTTTAATAATCATAGCGGTATGACAGTTCCTGAAAATCAAACACATGATTCTTCATATGAACAGCAACTAAAAAATGCATTTTTGAAAGGTTGCATCGCTCCAATTAGTAGTTTCATTACGAAGCATATGATAGATAATCGAACAAGTAGATTGCAAGCCCTACTTGAATATGCTAGACATGCTGAGAGACATTTTAATAGTAAAAAGAAAAAGAAGGCGCAAGCCTTCACTGCTGAAGACGGAGCTGAAGTATTTGTATTACAGTCAGGTAAAAAGGGCAAGAAGAATGCCCAGGGAAACAAACAGTCTGACAAACGATCAGAAGATTTTGAAGAGAGGAAAAAGAGAGGTGAATGCTTCAAGTGCGGGGAAAAAAGGACATCTAGCAAGGGATTGTAGGCAAAACAAAAAGGTAATTACAGAAGATAAAGGAGATGAGGACTGACTATATGATAGTGAGGATACATCAAGTGAAAGTCAGAAATCATCAGGAAAAGTTAATAAACAGAAAACAAATGTAAATGTGATAGAAGGAGTAGAGGAAGTGCAAGTAGATATGGAGGATGAAGAAAGTGAAATTTTGGACTTAGCATTATTGAGCTTAGAGCTCTACTTGACAGATACAAAACCGGAAGTGACACTTCTGGTGGAGGGAAGGGAAGTCAAATTCCTGTGTGACTCAGGAGCATCACGGACTTTGATACACCCTCCAAGTTACCAGAACGCTCTGAATCACCTGATTATATATTAGTAAAAGCAGCAAATGGACAGCTATACAGGGAACCACTCTCCCATGATATAGCAATAACTGACCCTGTTTCAGGTATGACTCAGAAAAGTAAAATTGTTGTTTCTGCAAAATGTCCAGTAAACCTGTTGGCCAGAGAGCTTATGCAGATATTTGGCATAGCAGTAGTTCCAACTATACAAGGTATGGAGGCACAGAGACAAATGGATACCTTTGTAGTGCGATCGGAGGGTGAAACTTTTTACTGGTACAGCCAGGACCTAGTCATGACTGATCCAGGGGCAGTAACCGAGGAACTGATGAACGTAGCCATCAGTAAGACTCCCTCCCTCGGCACTGATCGACAGCATTTGTTACACTGTACTCTATACTACTGTACTACACCAGGACCTGATAGAGAATATGAGCAAGAGTTGTTCAAAAATCGAGCAACTAGATTAGTGTTACGAACTTTGTATTGGGATACTGAGGGAAACAGTGTGGTTAGCTGTTCATTACCTCAAGAATTCCTTGCATTGTATAGATCAAACCGATTACCACATGTCAGCTTGACAAAGAATAAAAATGTAAAATGGGCAGACTTAGGAGAAAAAGTAACAAGATGGGAAAAACAGACTGATTTAGAACTATCAGAACAGGGAATACAAAAACAGAAGTTAAACTGGTTAACACAGACACACCCAGCTGTACACCTCCAATCCAGTGAGATAGCTGATTAGCATTTTTATTGGAAGAAGAAGAGAAAGCCTTGAGTAAAATTCCAATAACTCTTTGGTCAACAGGCAAGTCAGATGTAGGACTTATTCAAACAGCAGGACCAGTTACAATTACCCCAAAATCAGCTTTTAGACCACAAAAAAGACAATACCCTTTAAGAAAGGATGCAGAAATAGGAATTAAGCCTATAATAGCAGTATTACTCAAAGAAGGAGTACTGGTAGAATCTCCTGATTCACCATGTAATACACCCCTATTTCCTGTTAAAAAACAAATGGGGAATGGCGGATGGTACAAGATTTACAAGCTGTAAATAATGCAGTGATACCTAGAGATACTTAGACCCACATACTTTGTTGAATGATCTAAAACTGCAACAAAAGTATTTCTCTGTGGTAGATATCAGCAATGCTTTCTTTTCGATACCTATACATCCTGATAGTCAATATTGGTTTGCATTTACATTTCAGGGTAAAGGGTAAACCTATACTCGGCTACCACGGGGATATTGTGAGAGTCCAACAATATTTGCACAAGAAATGGCTAGCAATCTGGCAGGGTTCACCCCACCGGGAGGTAGTCAAATTCTACTTTATGTAGATGACATCTTGCTAGCAGCCCCCACCCAGCAACAATGCAGGGAGGATACTGTAGCATTATTGAAATTTTTAGCAACACAAGGACACAAAGTAAACAAAAGTAAGTTACAACTTTGGAGAAAACAAGTTAGATACTTGGGATATGTAATATCCAATGAAGGTAGAATATTAGATGAGGAAAGAAAAACAGCAATTTTGCAAGCACCCAAACCAACAACCAAGAAACAAATGATGTCTTTCTTAGGTACAACTAATTTTTGTCGGAGCTGGATACCAAATTATGCTTTGGAATCTGCTCCACTAACTGACTTGATATATAAGACACCAATGGCAGCACAAGATATTTTACAATGGACAACTGAAGCAGAAACGGCTTTCTGCAGGTTGAAGCAGTTGATAGCTTCTTCATTGGCTTTAGGACTTCCAAATGATCACAAATGGTTCATTCAGACCGTAGATTGTAAGCAAGGATATATGACGTCAGTATTGACGCAACAACATGGGGACAAGCAACGCCCCATAGCCTACTATTCATCACAATTGGACCCAGTGGCATGATCTTTGCCTCACTGTGTACAAGCAGTAGTTGCAGCTGCAATGGCAGTACAGGCTTCAGCCTCAGTGGTGTTATTTCACCCTCTTACATTGAGAGTGCCTCATGCAGTTGCAATAATTCTACTGCAAGAGAAGGTGGCTATCTTTCTCCTGCTAGACACCTTTCATGTATGACCATACTGCTGAGCCAACCTCATATGACAATTGAACCATGTACGACATTGAATCCATCAACATTACTTCCAACTCCTGCGGAGGGCACACCACACAGCTGCCTGCAGGAAATTGAACAGTTAGCTTTACCTAGACAAGATCTTACAGATATGCCCTTGGATAATGCCGAGGTGACATATTACGTGGACGGCTCATGCAGAAGGGGTCCTACAGGGAAGAATCTGGTGGGGTATGCAGTAGTTACATACACTGAAATTTTAGAAGCTCAATCCTTACCACACAACTTATCTGCACAAGCAGCGGAATTGATAGCTTTGACAAGGACATGTACTTTAGCAAAAAACAAGTGTGTAAACATATATACTGATAGTCAGTATGCTTTTTCTACAGTACATGTATTTGCACAACAATGGAAAAATAGAGGAATGAGAACATCTAGAGGAAAACCTATTAATCATGCACAATTTATTTTGGAGTTATTAGAATCTATTCAGTTACCTACCAAAGTAGCTATTTGTAAATGTGTAGCTCATACAAAACAACAGGATAAGATTTCAAAAGGCAATGCACCAGCTGATGCGGCTGCAAAGCAAGCAGCCTCAGACTCAGAAACTTTATTTTTGAATGAGGAATTACAACCCTCTGAGATTTTAGATTTAGACATGTTAAAAACAATGCAGACGCTTACTACAAAATCAGAAAAACAAAAATGGGTAAAACAAGGTGCAATTCTTGAAAATGGACTGTACATTTCCAAAGATAAAAAAACAATATTGCCGTCTAATTTATTTAGATATGCAGCTTTGTTGAGCCATGGGCAGAGCCATGTCTCAAAAGGGGGGATGGTACAGTTAGTCAATCGAATATTCCAGACATATGGATTCACAAATTACACACACAAATTTTGTGCAGCTTGTCATACTTGTAACAAACACCATGCACAAGGGGCATTTAAAACCAAGCAAGGAAGTTTTCCTATGCCACCATATCCGTTCCATACTATTTGTATGGATTTCATAGAATTAAGTAAGTGTGAAGGGAAAAAATACTGTTTAGTTATTGTAGACATGTTTTCTAAATGGGTAGAAGCTTTTCCAACCAAAAATCCAGATGCAGCAACAGTAGCAAAAGCCCTGATAAAAGAAGTGATCCCTAGATTTGGCATTCCAGAGAGGATTTATAGTGACAATGGCACACATTTTGTCAACCAAATGATCCAGCAACTTGGGAGATTTTTTGGTATCTCCTTAAAGAACCACTGTGCCTACCACCCACAGTCAGCAGGACTGGTGGAAAGGTACAATGGAACCCTTAAAAATAAATTAAGAAAGTTAGTTGAGGAGACCCAAAAGAACTGGATACACTGTCTGCCTTTGGCACTGCTGAGTATGAGAATGGTTCCAAATGTAAAGGGTCTGACTCCCTTTGAAATGTTTTTTGGGAGAGCATACTATGTGCCTCAGTGGAAAGCTCTCATGCCTGCAGAACAAGAGGCTGACAGTTCGTTAGCAGAGTATATGAAGAAATTGTTAATGAATAAGTCTGTTTTGCAGTTTAACTCTCTTTCAGATAAGGAACAGACCAGACCGGTGGAAGCAGTCGTGGGCCCTGGAAGTTGGGTGTGGCTGAAATTGACGAAAAGGAAAAACTGGGTGAGTCCAAAGTGGGAAGGTCCGTACCAGGTTTTGTTAGCAACGCCTACTGCAGTTAGAGTGGCCAAGAGGACGTCCTGGGTTCATTTGACACATTGTAAACCGGTAAAGAACTTTCAACTTGATAAAAACTTTGTGACTGATACACAACCAGACCAAGATGGCCGAAAACAAAGCGAATAAGAACTTAGATCAACCCCAGAGATGTTGCATAATCATTTTGTTGAGTATACATTTATTGACTATTATTGTGACAATTTTCCTGTTGTTGTGGGTTATCCTACAAACAACCATGCAAGTGAAAGTGAAAAGGCGTGATGAAATGTCTATAGACTGGCATCCAAATTTTAACACATACCTAGCCATGAAACGTGTATATGCAGAGACTATGAACATTTCAAATTGCTGGGTTTGTACCACCATACCTACAGCATATGGAGGACTGTTAATGTCCGCTATCCCTTTGGGGATAAATGAGACTTGGGAAAATTTGCTTTTGACACTGGAACTGTAAGATCACAAGACAAAATAGCATTATTTTTACCTGTTACACAAAGGGAATTGTGTGCTTTTTTAAAAACGATATCCTCTAAGTAGGATGGAGTAATTGTAATATTACGATATCCTACAAGTGTTACATTAAAGTTAAAAGTGGAGGTACTGTTTGTAATACTAACTATGATTCATATTTGAGCACAATGAAAATAACATTGAATGAAGTACGACAAAACCCTGTTTTGTTTAAACAATTGTCAATAATAGATCAGAAAATGTTTCATGCAGGGCTAATGCGTATTAGTACTAAAGTAGAAAACTGTTATTTTATTTGTGGGAAAAAGGCATATAAATGGTTACCTGAGAATTGGTCCGGCAGTTGTTTTTTGGGTTATCTGGTTCCAGCAATAAGACATACTGCAGAATTGCCTTTGGGTAAGATACGAAACGTGAGAGATGTAGCCCGAAAACCTGAAGGTCCAGTGGAGAAACCTGTAAATCCAGTCGGAAAGATCGAAGCTGGCTGGAAAGACCATAATTCCGTGAAGGATAAAGAAAAATTAACTCATATGGACTTGAGTGACAGTGTTATATTTTGGGCAGGGATATTCTCAGCATATGGAGCAGTCAAATCGATCTGGGAGTTGAGAAAACCGTCAAAACTTCTCGAAGTAATGAGCAACGCAACTTTTTCTGCCCTTGAATTAGTGACTGATGAACTGAATGTAATGCGAACTGTAGTGCTACAAAATCGAATGGCTCTTGACTTCACCCTAGCGGCAAGAGGTGGTACGTGCGTGCTCATCAAAGAAGAATGCTGTGCATACATTCCTGATAATCGTCATGAGATAAATAATCACCTAGAGGTAATTCAGCAAGTATCGGCCATGACTGAACCAGGCCCAAACCCACTGATGGACTTTTTCCAGATTCTATTTGGGGGGTGGGGTTCCATCCTAATGAATATTTTGATTGCCATTTGTGTGGGTATACTCCTGATAGGAGCATGTGTTTGCTGTGCTGCATGAAAAGATTAATCAAAGATTTTATTAATGTATCTGTTACTGAAACCATGTATCAAGATATTGAGATTGAAAAATTGATCTCAGACGACATTTTTTCTGAAGTATAAATTAAATGACTCACCTAGCTGAAAATCCTAAGTGGAAAAGGTTAGGAGATGAAATAACACTATGTATACTTCAAAAAATAGAATAAAAAGTATTAATAGGGGGAAATGTTAGAAAAATATGTATTTAAATATATGTGAAATGCTAGTTTAAAAGCAAGGTAGTTTATAATGCATTTTATTCTATTAATCATATAACAGAAGGGATAAATTCATGTGTAAATGCAAGTAGCTTCTGAAACTACAGTGTGCTTTGACCCCTGACCCTGGCAGCTGCCAGCTCAGCAAGCTTAATGTTTATGCTTTTCATAAGTGATTATCTGCTGGGTCAGGAAATTAAATGTGTAAATCTTCCGCTCCTTCCTGAGGAGATAACTTGTCCTTGTAAATAATGAAATCTTCTCTTCCTGCATGAAGTAACTTGTCCTTGTGAGATAAAAACACAGCTGGTAAAGAAAGTGAAACAGTGAACAAATATGTATGTTAAAGACTGAATCTGCTATTGTATTCGAACTGATATGAGACCTTTAAAAAGTAACTTTACAGGAAGATATTGTGCCTGACCGGATGAAACAGCAAGGTTGTATTATTATCAAAAGAATGTTTTTGATAAATATACAACTGCAGCTGTTGCATGAATAAAGGCCTGTAAGCTAAAGTGATGTAAATGCCCTGTAACTTGTAACATCAGTAAGGTGGGAACAACTTGAATGTTAAACCTATATAAACTTGTGAACTTCCTGTATCATGTTAGACAACATTCTGTACTTGTATGTTTTTTTGCCTCCTGGTGTACACTAGTAAACTTTTGAATCTGAACCTCCTGTGTATTGAATACTTAATTTTATTTAACACTAATCCTGGATGGGTCACTTGCTGATTGTAGAATGTGTGTGTGTGTGTGTGTGTGTGTGTGTGTGTATATATATATATATATATATATATATATATATATATATATATATATATATATATATATATATATATATATATATATATATATATATATATATATAGGTCTACTTCTAAAACCTGAAAGCTCACTTATCCGACTTTCAAAAGACTGAGACAAAAAAAAAAACTAAACTCTAGAAGACTGACCTCTCGGAACACCGACATTTCATTACAGGTAAGAAACCACTTGGCCAACCCGGCAAACAAACTAAAACTGAAGCAAAGAAAACCAACCTGTGTGGGGGGCTGTGTACCCCTCACACCCTCAACTAAATGTACTGACTCCAAGATCACACTACTGTGGAGGTAAGGGGCAAAGATCAACATCCTAGCCAAGAGGTTACTTACCTGTAATGAAATGTTGGTGTTCCAAGCAGTCGGTCTTATGGAGTTTTTTTTTCATCTCGGTCTTTTGAAAGTCAGGTAAGTGAGCTTTTGCATTTTAGAAGGGGACCTATTTAAATATGTGTGTGTGTGTGTGTGTGTGTGTGTGTGTGTGTGTGTGTGTGTGTGTGTGTGTGTGTGTGTGTGTGTGTGTGTATCATTGTGCTATCATTGCATCAGTGAAACAAATGATTGAAAGATTGACCCCACACTTCCAGCTAATTATATATACTGACTTTGAGATCATACTACAGTGGGTTAAGGTCTAAGAACCACTGTACCGCAATCTCAGACAATAAGCTAGTGGCATTTGTCAAAAAAAACAAAATGGTACTCAGGCACAAATAGTAGTTTAAGTGCTTCTGTTATTTATTCCACAGAACTTCATCAAAAACCCATAACCAAGAATACAACTCTCTTTTATAACAATCCCTAAATTATTTAATTAATTTGCTAACGAATAGCATTCCATCCTCTTTAAAGTGCTTAAAACTTACATAACCTCAAATCTATCCATTATTCCCTTCATTAATAATCATGTTAATTAAATAATCATTCAAAAATGCTTCTTAAAACTATTTAAATATTTTTAAACTTAAAAAAAAAACACTTTATAGAAATGTTATCATTAATTCTGGGCATAGTGTCTGCTCTTAAAAAAAATCTGCCATTTGAGTTCCAAGTACTCTAAATATGCATTTGAAGTATCTACAAACCTTTCCCTGTTTACTTTTTCCACTACCATAAATTGAAACTTTTTAACTTCTGAACTTATTTGTGATTGTTGTCTAGCCAATGCATTACTGTTATCCTTCTTTCTTATTGCAAAATTGTGTTCTCTAATTTTGCTAATCTGTGTGTAGTTTTGCCCACATAAAATGTTTGCACATAGAACATACTGCAACATAAACTAACCCCTCAGTCTGATAAGTAAATCTTTCTTTAGCAACATAAAGATAGTTATTATGTTCAAAGTAAAACTACTCATTGTCAAAATAAACCTACATTGTGAACAACCATTACACGGAAAGGTTCCTACTTTCTTATTCAGATCTAACTGCACTCTTTATATTGGAAGAGTTTTCTAAAAGTGTTTCAAATTTTGAGTTTTTTAATAGATAAACTTTTGTTTATCCCCTATAATCCTAGCAAGCTCTTGGTTTCCTATTAAAATGTTCCAATTGTTACTAATAATTTATCATATTTTTATTGCTTCCACACTTAAAGCTACAGGAAAAGAACAAGTAGCTTATTTCCCATGTCTTTTTAGCAGAAAAGCCTGCTTTTAACATGGGGCAAATTTTTCATACCTTTGTTTTCTTACATTATCAGAAATTAAATCTAATTTTTTAAAGGGAATTCTCTTTCTTGATACAACTTTATAACTTTATTCATTTCTTCTAAAAAGTCCCGTCATCAATAATTAAGTGGCTTAATCTAATAATTTGGTCTTGGAATACATTAAATTTCATTGTAAGGGGGATGAAAACTGTCATAATGCAAGTAATTGTTAGTGAATATACTCTTCCTGAAAATGGTACCAGAAAACTTTTTTTCACAGATATTTAAATAAATTTCTACATCAAAAAAATGAAGTTCCCATGCTACTCAAGACATTGTTTAACCATGTAACACTGTTCTTGACGTGTTTTAAAAATTCTGAGATTTCGACTAAATGTGCTAGAAGTACATGCAATCAACATTCTGCACTGTTGATAAGTCCCAATGCGCATATATTTGTGTGTGTGTGTGTGTGTGTGTGTGTGTGTGTGTGTGTGTGTGTGTATACACACACACACACACACACACACACACACACACACACACACACAAGCAATGTGGCCAGTTTGGAGGTGGGTCAGGGTGCTGCTTTTTTGCAATATGGAAAGAAACCAGAGTACCAAGCTAAAGCTCATGTAGTTACACAAAGCATGTACATAGATTGTGAAGAACCAAGTGTTGAAAGGCAAAAACAGTAACTGCTGTGTCTCTGTTAAACCTATTTTGTATCTGTCAATCTATCTATCTGTAATGCATATAGTCTTTTATATCTATATCTATGTCACAAAACTAGGTATTATGTTATAAGAAATTCATGTATCAATAACTGCTTTTAGGTTGTAAATATTTTATTTAGGTCTATCCATATCCAGAGATATCTCTCTGCTATCAATTTTCATCAACATGCCGTGCACATAATCAAATCTGGAACCATTGAAGACACGTTAACTTACTATGCCAGCCTCAGTTAAGAAAATGAATTGTTTTGCAGACCATGCACTAAAAACCTCATCCTGAACACATGTTTGTACTGAAATTAAATACTAATGCACCAGAGAAATATTTTTAGTAATTAACTACAACAGGTAAGAAAAATGACGGCGGGGGGGGGGGGGGGGTTGACAGAATTGCAGTGAGCCAGACAGAAAAAGGAACCCAATTCTAAATAGCTAAACTAAATAATAAATAAATTCATAAATATAATTCCACTATAAAAGTGACATGTCCATCTCCACCCTCTAAAATAATACCTACTTACATGATATCTCAATGATTACATTACAAATCAGTTATTTACTCTTTTTATAGTGTAAAAAAGATGAGGGTTCAGATGGAGTTGAATTTCCCAGTCACACTGTATTTGAAATAACTGATTATGTACTTTCTTTTAATTTTCTGACAATGATTTACTCTTTGCAGGCTTTTCTCTTTTCTCCATGGTTGTGTGGACTTAAGTGTGTGTGTGTGTGTGTGTGTGTGTGTGTGTGTGTGTGTGTGTGTGTGTGTGTGTGTGTGTATCATTGTGCTATCATTGCATCAATGAAACAAATGATTGAAAGATTGACCCCACACTTCCAGCTAATTATATATACTGACTTTGAGATCATACTACAGTGGGTTAAGGTCTAAGAACCACTGTACCGCAATCTCAGACAATAAGCTAGTGGCATTTGTCAAAAAAACAAAATGGTACTCAGGCACAAATAGTAGTTTAAGTGCTTCTGTTATTTATTCCACAGAACTTCATCAAAAACCCATAACCAAGAATACAACTCTCTTTTATAACAATCCCTAAATTATTTAATTAATTTGCTAACGAATAGCATTCCATCCTCTTTAAAGTGCTTAAAACTTACATAACCTCAAATCTATCCATTATTCCCTTCATTAATAATCATGTTAATTAAATAATCATTCAAAAATGCTTCTTAAAACTATTTAAATATTTTTAAACTTAAAAAAAAAACACTTTATAGAAATGTTATCATTAATTCTGGGCATAGTGTCTGCTCTTAAAAAAAATCTGCCATTTGAGTTCCAAGTACTCTAAATATGCATTTGAAGTATCTACAAACCTTTCCCTGTTTACTTTTTCCACTACCATAAATTGAAACTTTTTAACTTCTGAACTTATTTGTGATTGTTGTCTAGCCAATGCATTACTGTTATCCTTCTTTCTTATTGCAAAATTGTGTTCTCTAATTTTGCTAATCTGTGTGTAGTTTTGCCCACATAAAATGTTTGCACATAGAACATACTGCAACATAAACTAACCCCTCAGTCTGATAAGTAAATCTTTCTTTAGCAACATAAAGATAGTTATTATGTTCAAAGTAAAAACTACTCATTGTCAAAATAAACCTACATTGTGAACAACCATTACACGGAAAGGTTCCTACTTTCTTATTCAGATCTAACTGCACTCTTTATATTGGAAGAGTTTTCTAAAAGTGTTTCAAATTTTGAGTTTTTTAATAGATAAACTTTTGTTTATCCCCTATAATCCTAGCAAGCTCTTGATTTCCTATTAAAATGTTCCAATTGTTACTAATAATTTATCATATTTTTATTGCTTCCACACTTAAAGCTACAGGAAAAGAACAAGTAAACTCCTTATTTCCCATGTCTTTTTAGCAGAAAAGCCTGCTTTTAACATGGGGCAAATTTTTCATACCTTTGTTTTCTTACATTATCAGAAATTAAATCTAATTTTTTAAAGGGAATTCTCTTTCTTGATACAACTTTATAACTTTATTCATTTCTTCTAAAAAGTCCCGTCATCAATAATTAAGTGGCTTAATCTAATAATTTGGTCTTGGAATACATTAAATTTCATTGTAAGGGGGATGAAAACTGTCATAATGCAAGTAATTGTTAGTGAATATACTCTTCCTGAAAATGGTACCAGAAAACTTTTTTTCACAGATATTTAAATAAATTTCTACATCAAAAAAATGAAGTTCCCATGCTACTCAAGACATTGTTTAACCATGTAACACTGTTCTTGACCTGTTTTAAAAATTCTGAGATTTCGACTAAATGTGCTAGAAGTACATGCAATCAACATTCTGCACTGTTGATAAGTCCCAATGCGCATATATTTGTGTGTGTGTGTGTGTGTGTGTGTGTGTGTGTGTGTGTGTGTGTGTACACACACACACACACACACACACACACACACACACTCACACACAAGCAATGTGGCCAGTTTGGAGGAGGGTCAGGGTGCTGCTTTTTTGCAATATGGAAAGAAACCAGAGTACCAAGCTAAAGCTCATGTAGTTACACAAAGCATGTACATAGATTGTGAAGAACCAAGTGTTGAAAGGCAAAAACAGTAACTGCTGTGTCTCTGTTAAACCTATTTTGTATCTGTCAATCTATCTATTTGTAATGCATATAGTCTTTTATATCTATATCTATGTCACAAAACTAGGTATTATGTTATAAGAAATTCATGTATCAATAACTGCTTTTAGGTTGTAAATATTTTATTTAGGTCTATCCATATCCAGAGATATCTCTCTGCTATCAATTTTCATCAACATGCCGTGCACATAATCAAATCTGGAACCATTGAAGACACGTTAACTTACTATGCCAGCCTCAGTTAAGAAAATGAATTGTTTTGCAGACCATGCACTAAAAACCTCATCCTGAACACATGTTTGTACTGAAATTAAATACTAATGCACCAGAGAAATATTTTTAGTAATTAACTACAACAGGTAAGAAAAATGACGGCGGGGGGGGGGGATTTGACAGAATTGCAGTGAGCCAGACAGAAAAAGGAACCCAATTCTAAATAGCTAAACTAAATAATAAATAAATTCATAAATATAATTCCACTATAAAAGTGACATGTCCATCTCCACCCTCTAAAATAATACCTACTTACATGATATCTCAATGATTACATTACAAATCAGTTATTTACTCTTTTTATAGTGTAAAAAAGATGAGGGTTCAGATGGAGTTGAATTTCCCAGTCACACTGTATTTGAAATAACTGATTATGTACTTTCTTTTAATTTTCTGACAATGATTTACTCTTTGCAGGCTTTTCTCTTTTCTCCATGGTTGTGTGGACTTAAGTGTGTGTGTGTGTGTGTGTGTGTGTGTGTGTGTGTGTGTATATATATATATATATATATGTTTATACCTACACACACACACACACACACACATACATATATATATATATATATATATATATATATATATATATATATATATATATATATATATATATATATATATATATATATATATATATATATATATGTACACACACACACAGATATATGTATACATGTATATATGAATATATGTGTGTTTGTGTTAGGGTGCATGTACAGTTCCATAGGTTCGTAGCTAGTTACTAAGCATGTAGTCTAGGAGATTATTGAGGACCCTAGCCCAATTTCCAAATTACCCAAAAGCACAAACTGGTTAAGTGACTTGCACAGAGTCACATAATAGGTTAATGGAGACTGAAAGGATCAAACACGGAAATACGGGAATCAGTTCATTAATAGCCTGTAGCCTTAATCTGCTGTTCTAGCTGACAGAATTAAGAGTGTGTGTGTGTGTGTGTGCGTGTGCGTGTGCGTGTGCGTGTGTGTGTGTGTGTGTGTGTGTGTGTGTGTGTGTGTGTGTGTGTGTGTGTGTGTCTGTGTGTGTGTGAGAATGTGTGGTCCTAAAACTGCTGCACATCAAGGTTGTTGTAAAGTGCAAATCATTCCTATCACAAGACTGAGAGATTCATTTTCTGCATGCAAGCAAATCAATGTTTCTTTCACAAGAGGAAGTATAAACTAGGAAAGGCATATTCATCTGCTTTTCACTCATAGCATTCTTGAAATGAGCAGTTTTGAGTAAAATATGTTAAAGTATCAGAATGTTGTAATTTCAGAAGCAAAATCTTATAGTGTCCCTGGGCTAGACTTAAATGTTTTCTGTTGTTCTATGAAAAAGACGTGTATAGAATTTGCATGAAATTAGGAAGGATATCTTTTTCTATTAATTATCACATTCAGAAATGAATGCGTAGGAAGAGAGATTAACTTCAAGTTTGGTAATGCTTACTTTTTCAGAGTTTTTGGAAAAAGATAAGTGTTTGAAAATAGAGCAGCATTTCCATAATTAAATGATTGCAGCTGTACTGGCTTTCATAAGCTATGCACCATATGTCACAGAAGGCCTTGTGTCCTGATTAGCTCTGCTGAGAAATTGTATTTCACAGGTTTTTGCATTCAGAAATATATTGGTAGTTTATTCAGCCATCTGTATACTGAAAGTTTAACAGTTAATAAAAAGTGGTCTTGTCTTTTTATTTATTCTAAAATTTTGCTTAAAAGCTCACAACATCTTTTCCACCAGAATTATAGATTTATTTTAATTTGGACTTTGAATGGGGTACCAAATTACACCAATAATAATATCAATAATGTGGTCTAATGGCTTTTTTTTTTTTTTTTTAACAAAGAATGGTTATAGTCACAGAGTATCACCGTGGCCCTAGTGTATTCCTTTGCTGACTTAGTGAATAAAGAATAGCAAATATTGTTAATTCATGTCATCTGTCTGATCAAATTCTTTAGCTGATACATATCAGATGGCTTGCTTATTGTCCAAAATGTGTAACATATGTTGACAGAATAGTTGATTGACTTTGGTATTTTTTATACTTTTAAAGGTAACTTTATTGATGTGTGTCTATAAAGAAAACATGGCTCAAGCAATTTGAGTAGTTATTTATACAGAAAGCTAGATTCAGTTAATACCACTTTCATTTTAAGAGCCATAGTACATTTATTATAGGAGATTACTACATACATGCATACATACATACAAATATTTCAAGCATGGGTATTAATGCCCTTCTAGCTTGCCAATATACCAAAACATTTGTTCCCATAATAAGTATCCAGGCTGTTCTTGAAAACATCTAAACTAGTACTTGTTTTAATTTAATTTGGTAGTCTGTTCCAAGCATCAGCTACTCTGTCAGAGAACCAATTAGTGCACTTCTCATTCCTATTGAATCTTCTACATAGGTTATCTGATGATTCTCTAGTACCTTTTGATAACCCCAAACATTCCCAGAGGTAATTCTCTCCAAATGCCCTATATATCTCTGAATAAGACATCCTCTTAGATATCTATAACAGACACTGTACAAATTCAGATATTTTAGTCTTTCATAATAACTTAAATTTTCATATCCATGGATGCCCTTGGTATATTTCTGCTGTACTCTTTCCAGTTTATTCATGCTTGTTTTCCTATAGGGTTTCCATATTATTATTCCATACTCAAGTTTGGGTGTAATGTAGCTAACAAACAGTGACTTCATCATTTTTTATTTCCTAGACTTTATAAATCTTTTTACACAACCTATAGTTCTATAACTACCATTAACCAATTGGTTGATATGATTATAAAAACTCATAGCTGGATCTACCCATATACCCAGGGCCTTAAATGAGTCTACAGTTTCAATCACTGTGTGCTGTATTAAATATTCACCTTTCAGTTTATGTCACCCAAGTCTTATATGCTCAGTTTTTGATGTATTTTTCAGCATATTATTCTCCTGTGCCCAAATGATCAATTTAGTCAAGTTATTTTGCAGACATTGCCTTATCTGTAACACGTTTAATCAGTTTACCCAATTTCAGGTCATCTGCATATAGACTGTAGAATACTCAGATGAAAACGTTAGGTCTGAAAGATACAATCTAAACAAGTAAAGGCCTAGGACAGAGCCCTGTGGGACACCCTGACTGTAACCAAGGATTTCATCTGTCCAGTTGCTGTATGATACTTGTTGTGTCCTATTTGTAAGCCATGCAGCTACCCATCTTACCAAGAGTACATCAATAGCTATTTGTTCTAATTTATTGATCAGTGTTTTGTGTATGACCCTGTCAAATGCTGAAGTTAAATCTATATAAATTATATCACAGCACAATTTTCCATTCATAGCTGTTATTACATTGTTATAGAGCATCATGTTACAGATGGTAATAGATCTATTTTCAACATATGCAAGCTAATATATGGTTTCAAGTCCCAACCTATCCATTTCTGACAATAACTTATCCAATATTACCTTCTCCATTATTTTTCCACAATATGAAAGTAGACTCTGGGTCTATCTTACTTCCTTTTCCCTTAAAGACAGGTATAATAAGTGTGCATCTCCAATTTTGAAGAATCTCCCCATATTTATATGACCTAGTGAATAATAGACATAATGGTAACAAAGTTCTTGCTGAAGTGTTCTCAGGTCATTGTTACTAATTCTGTCTCCTCCCTGTGCTTCGTTTGGATTCAGTTTGCACAGTTTTTTTTCCAATGTAATCTAATTTAATTCCAGCATCTGGGGTTACCTGGATGTCACTAGGACAAATTATCACCATTTTTGTGGAGCAAAACTGTTTTCCATAAGATTTTGTAAATATATCTATAATCCATTGTATCTGAGAATAAACTTTTGAATCTGCATGCACTTTATCAATTTGCATGTCTTTACTCCTTCCACACCTTACGTATCTATAAAAAGGTTTTCTATTTGCAGCCTACTAGCCACATCCTGCACTCTAACTCATCTGATCAGCATTAATTAGACCCACCCCCTACTGCAGTAACAGTCATCCCATCACATCTTACCTCCCCCCTCACCCTCTACCCAACCCACACTTATTAAAGCCAATCTCTCCCCTCTCATACACACACCCCTATTCTTCCACAACTCACTCCCATCCACACAATTACCTACTCTAGCTAACTACACATTCAAACACCTAAAACCTAAACTCCTTTCTCATCTCCATTTCTACATTCCCCCCTCAAACCACATTATCACATAATCAAGATGCACTATGTCTTAATCATCCCAACATTCATCACTAAAAAGTCATAGCTCTTCAAACTGCTTACTTACTCACACTAACCTTCCTCTACCTCCTAACAAACTCCCACATCCCCATCAACAATCAACAACCTCACCACTCCAAAACTACTATCCCACATCTGAAAATCCCCCTTAACAACCCCTACATCGCCCCCACCTCTTCAACACTACCCACATAGGCTACTTTCCACTCAAATACCACAAAACCAGTTCTAAAGCTGATGGTCTCCCCACAAACCATAAATTACTAAATAAATATATAAAAACTATACTCAGCATATTATCGCAAATGCATCTCAGTGGCAATATTCACCTCAACCCTGGCCTCCAATTCAATCAAAACTCCACATACTCCCCACATAACCCCCATCACCCCAAAGGACACTGTCTCCTATTCCTTAACATAAACCTAAAAAGTATATTAAATAAAGTTCATGACCTCCATGCTGTACTAGACTTATACTCCCCTGACATTACCATTCTGACTAAAACCTCGCTCAAATCACATATAAAAAAATGCAATCTTATCCCCCAGATACAACCTACCGACTTGACCTTCAACTTAAATGGGGAAGCGTGGTAGCCATAATGTTCAAACAAAACCTAGCACTAGAACTCATTAGCATCAATTCTCCTTCATTTAACCATACTGAAATACTTCTCAGTAAACTAAATATTAATAAAAGCAAATACCTTGATCACTGCAGCCATCTATATCTCCCCAGGAGAAACTTCATCTACTGTTGAAGATATTTTCTACTGGCTATCCTCAGCCTACCAACAAGAAACCATCATAATGGGAGACCTCAATACATATTGGACTTATTATGACACCAATAACCCCTCTAACTTTATAAACCTACATGGCTTCTTCCAACTCATGCAAGAACCCACCGGAATAGATAAAGCTTCTAACAGACACTCAATTCTAGACTGGACCCTCCAAACAGATCTCCCACATCCCTCCAAACAGGGTGTCTTCCCAACAGCATTAGTGACCACCTGCCCACTTATTTGTTTAGACATAATCTTGGCCCACCTAGACACTCAGACTAATCCATAATAAAAAGAACTTTAATAATCCAAACATTTCTTTCCCTACTCCAGCAAAGAAAGTGGTTTCCCCTAAAAACCCTACCATTAGATATTGCTGTACAACACTTTTAACACTAGCTTCCTGGACATCTTAAACAGCCTAGCCCCTTGCAGATCTGCTAGAATAAAAAAGTACCATTCACCATAACTAGCAAATAACACTAACAATCTCCTAAAACAAAGGGATAAGGCATGGGTACACTGGTTAACTAACAGAGACCAGGTCAACCTGCAACACCACAAACAGCTTAGAAGTAATGCTAAGTCCCAAATAAAAAAACAGATAAAAACATGCTATACCACTGCACAACAAAAACACCAAAACAACCCAAAAAAATTCTGGTCCACAATAAATAAACTTCTTCAATCTGGCAACACTACCACCCCTACAACTATACCCACCACATCCCCCTCAGATGACAACATTGCTGTACAATTCAATTCCTTCTTCATAAAGCCAATACATTTTCTTATTAACTATGACCAAAATGCCTCACCCAAGATCCCAGCCATCTATAGCAATTTTGAAAACACCTTCTCCTTTAGACCTGTTCCAACTCACACTATTCTTAAAACAATCAAACCCACCAACCTAGCTGCAGACAATCTGCCATCAGAATTCCTAAAAATTGCCTCAGAGGCCATTGTGTACCCCATATTCTTCCTCATCAACTGCTCTATCACCGAAAACCATGTCCCCCTACTCTGGAAAATCTCCTACTACACTCTCCTGAATAACGGTGGAAACTCAACAGAACTCACAAGCTACAGACTTATTGCCATCCTTTCACTCCTCTCTACAATACTTGAAAAATGTATCCACATCCAGCTCCTAAATCACCTTCTATCCAGTAACTTCTTCTCTCACACACAACATGACTTTCACCCCACCACAGCACCACAACCACCTTACCAACACTGTAAACCACCACAGAAACCAAGAAAGACTTGTCTCTGTCATCTTTCTACACCTCGCCATGGCCTTTGACATAGTTTCACACCAGAAACTACGGTCAGAGCTAACTACCTTAAACCTTAGCCACTCTACCCTGGCATGGTTCCACAGCTACCTAACCAAATGGTAACAAACTGTTAGGTTAAAGCAAGAGCTATCATCTCTACTCCCTATTAAATTTGGGGTCTCACAAGGTTCCATACTAGGGTCCCTACTCTTCATCCTATTCATTAACCAATTGCATAAATCCACCCGTCTCGTCTCAGTTATCAAATACATGGATTAGTTTACCCACTTATGTAATGCATCCTCCCTCACACAGCTACAGGACATCACACTACAATCGTTCTTGGAAGTAGAATCTTGGCTCAACAAAGCTAACCTTATACTGAAACCAAACAAGATTAAGCTGATGCTTTTTCTCCCAACCAAATCAACCATACCCCAACCTCTTTTCACATACATTCCTCAGATAACACAGTCATAGTCGCCACCTCCCAAACCAAGCTACTAGGTGTTACTATTGATAACAAACTGAAATTTGACATTCACCTATCTGAATCCATTAAAAAACCTCAAATCAAACTTGTCTCTCTCTACCGCAATAAGCCATTTCTTACAAACCAAGCCAGACTAGACATCACCACTCTACTCTAAATTTCCCTCATCCTTAGCAAACTTAGCAAAACTGAACTTTCCAAAACTTGAATTCTTCTATAAGAAAATAGCCAAGATTGCTACAAACGCCACACACAGGTCCCACCACTGCTCCTTCCTACAACAATTAAAATGGTTAGAACTCCTCCAACTCCTTACCTACACCCAGCTTATTATCACCTACTGCTTAGTATACCAGACACACAGAATCCCAGCCTTGTAACAATTACTACAACCAAATAGTAATACTCAACAACTCCAATCTACACACAAAACATCCTACAAGTCTCCAAAAGCAAAAACAAGGCTGGGGATACCCTTTACTCCCACCATATTTCTAAAACAGGAAAACCATTCCCCAACATATTTTAAACATTATAATCCCAGCCCAATTCAAGAAACAGCTAAAAGACTACCTATA
Organism: Protopterus annectens; assembly: GCF_019279795.1. Classification (NCBI taxonomy): domain Eukaryota; kingdom Metazoa; phylum Chordata; order Ceratodontiformes; family Protopteridae; genus Protopterus; species Protopterus annectens. Next base: position 962,570,534 of record NC_056739.1, read on the forward strand.
TAGCAACTGGATCTTCCCCAGAGTAAACCCAAGCTAATCCCTTCCCTGTATATCTTATTCCCTACATATAATTCCCCCCTGAAGAATTGTAGCCATCTGTGAACCCATGCTAATTTGCTCCCTCTTAAACTCAACTGTTCTCTTTCTCAGTCTATACTTACCTGACTAACAAAACTAAACCTACCCTCAAATGCTTATTATGTAGTTAAAAAAAAAACTCTATACTTTGTAAACAATGTTTGTGATACTCTGCATGTCAAAGTGTGCTGTTATTTGATCCTCCAATTTTAGTGATATGCCACTGATGTTAATGTATATTTGTTTTTGTCTTATTATATCAATGTACTTTTTCCTGTTATATCAATGCCTATGTAAATTGTACTTCTTTTCTCCCTGAAACTTCGTTGAAAGTCGGCTTATACCCAGATGGAGGTTCTACATTACCAGATCGAATGTATAGGTTATCGAACACCTAAACATCGAACTGGTAATATCAAAACTAAAAACCATGAATGGTGTCGGGAAAGACTTCAGCTGACCACAGGAAAAAAAAAAAAAAACAACTTTAAACCCAAACAAAGTGGGGGACTTAACCCCCCACACCCCCCGATGTGGGGGGCTGTGCCACCACCCTTCCCAACTAAATATACCAACTCCGAGATCACTCTACAGTAGACAAAACAGCAAATACAAAATAAATAAATAAATACATATTATGCTCAATATCTTTATATAAATTTTCTTCAAATTTTTCTTGATCTTGTCTCACACTATACTTAATCTGTTTATCCAGCTTGTTTATTTTAGTTTTCAAAGTAGTAGTTCAACTTCTCTTCCATTTCTTATATTTTTTTGTCTCTTACCTTAATCAGATATCTTGTTCTTATGGAAATATATCTCCCTAATATATCTCCCTATGTTGTATGCCTAGATCCTGATGTTAAACATATGTTTTGTTTATTTTTTGCACTCAATTTCTGTTTCAAAACTTTCCACATTTCATCTGCAGTTTTTCCACTGAACACCTCACTCCAGTTAGTTTTACCCAGTGACTGCTTTGCTTCCATATAATCTGTAATTAACCTCCTGTGCATTGGTTTAGATTTCAGTTTGACAGAATTATCTAGCAACAAATTAACCTGTATAACCCCATGATCACTGCACATCAATGGTGGTAAAACTTGACTTGATGTAGCAGTAATTTTTTTAGCAACACAAATAATGTCTAGTATGTTTTATCCCCTGGTAGTTTTTTTTTTTTTTTTACAATCTGACACAATTGTTGTTCCTGAATATACATTGTGAATAATTTCCTTACTAATGCTGTTGAATCAATATTATTCCAGTCTGTTTCTGTTAAATTTAAGTTCCCAGCTAATATTATTCTTCCCTTCTGTGTTTCATGCAAGAAATGTATGAATTCCTCTAGGTCATCTGCACTTGTCTTTGGTGGTCTACACACTCCAACTGTTATATGTTCCAGGGGTATCTTTATTGTCACAGTTACACAGGTTGTAGTATTGGTGTTATCACTGAACATGTAATAATCACAGGTCTCATAGCTATCTTTAATCTCTATCATAACACCTCCTCCTGATTTTCTGTTAGAATGTCTGTTACCGTAAAAGCATTTAGGCCCTTACAGAACTGGTTTAAAGTAATTGTTCTTTAACCATGTTTCACAAACAATAACATCATCAATCTTGTGGGAATCTAGCTAATTTTCCAATAAAAGCTTTATTATTAATGCTCCTAGCATGAACAACCATCAGAGATGCAGCAAATGTTGGTATCTATGAACTGTTAAATTTTCAACCTGGCAAAATCCTGCCTAGTGTTTTTCGGATATTGTTAAATATCTGCTGCAAAAATTCTCTTCCCTGATCTTGACAAATGCGCGCCATCCTGTCTAAACATGTGTGCCCAAAACTTGGCTTGGATGCTCTACACATTTTCATTTTTTAAAAACAGGACATTTTTTCCATGTAGGTATTTACCCAAAAAATCTTTTCATTCACTGTGAAATGACTATCCTTTCTATAGGTGATTTGTGAAAAATATGTCCTAACACCAGTACAATATATATTATCTAAGAGGGCTGTCAGTTCCCTACTAACAGTTAGAGAATCCTTGCAGATGAGATCATTTGTACCGACATGAATGAAAACAGATATGTACTTCCTTACTTTAAGGCATTCCAAGGCTTGTCTCACATCTTCTGTTTTTGCTCCTGGTAAGCATAACACTATTCAATGTTTATTATCTTCTCTGCAAATTGAATCTCCGATTACAAGAAAATCTTTGCTGGCCAGCTCTGAAGAATCTTCAACTTCTAATACAGTAGTATCTGCTCTATCAATTGTTACAAAGGATAGATCTTCATCATGATTAGTATTATTTATCCCACTGTTTTCATTGTGTATTAAATTCTCATCAAGCTGGCATTGTAAATCCACAGCTTGAGCCATTTAATCAACATCTGTCTTTCTCTTCTTTTTTCTTACTGTAACGTTCTTCAGTCCTTCCACATTCAATTTTAACTTCTTCCTTTTCACCTGCCCCTTGCCTCTTTTTTCTACCTTCTCTTTGGAAAAATGATGCCTTTTTCTGTAGACTGAAGGTTTTCTGATAGAAAAATATTGTCATTCCCTGCAGTCTGTGCATTACATAACAAAGCAGTGTCCTTTTTTGTATGTATTCTCTTTATTTTACAGACATTAATCAGTTTCTTTTTCTTTCTTGTTATTTGTTGTGAACCAAAGTAGGATTGTTTGGATATGCTACTGACCAGGAGGCCATTTTAAGCCTGGCCATTTCAACCCAATGTAATACCATAGAAGTACTAGTCAATACCCAAGACTGCATTTAGTGATGACTGCCCATGTCCAGAAGGGTTGTGGGCGCTATCCCCAGTAAGAATTTACGGTGCCCCTTCCACACATCCAGGTTCCTCTTATACAGTGTCATAGAGATTTCAAATCAATTGGTAGCCTGTTCCAAAGATGTGGCAGTTGCTGGGAGATAAATTTGTCCCTCCAGCATGTCCTGTTTAGGTCACAGGCCATATTTAAGTCCTTGGATCGGGTACTCAAGACCCATTTGATTTATGGATATGCAAGTAAGTTCATTAGGTGTGGGTCATGGGTTACTCTGTAGGCCAGGTATAAGGCTCACCTAGGAAGTCTATATAGTACATAGTATAGTATCAGGGACTTTAGTCAGTCCATGTAAGGCACATGCTGGAGGCCCTTGATCTTTAACATCCCTAGAGACAATTGATCAGGGTCATAAGAAAATCACCAAACCCTGAGGTGAGAGAGGAGGCCAATACCAATACAATGAATACATTTTTGGAACACAGCTACTCTCCTGAACTAGTTAATACTGACCTGGAGGCTATGTGAAAGTAATGTTATTTTCTTTGTTGTTTTGCAACATTCAGGAAGATGCATGACATTGTTTTTAATTGACCAAATGTAAGCTCTGGATGAATTTTGCAGTACTTTGCCATCATAAAAGATATATAGAGGATTATTAATAAGAAAAAGGATATTTCTATGATCAAATCAAAATAAAATTTATGTTAATCTCTTATTTGCTTAGGAGCATTTTTAAAATGGAAAATAAATCATAAAATTGAGAAGATCTGTTAGACCTGAGCTGTAAGGGCAGTACCCATGTTTATATTCTAATTTCGATTAGACATTCAGAAGAGTAAATATTTCCAGCATCCTGTCACATTATAGAAGCATTTTTGTATGATACTGTTAACTATGAAATTCAGGTGTGATATGTGTATTACATTAGTTTCTGTTATTACATAGGCAAGATGGGGTGCCCTCTAAACATCTTTGTTAAGGAACAGCTGATCATTTCACTGCATTATATAGGCACAAGAAGGAAGCGATTAGGGAAAAGCTGATCATTCCAGTGCATTATATAGGCACAAAAAGAAAGCACATAACGAACAGCGGATCATTCCAGTGCATTACATAGGCACAAGAAGGAAGCAATTAAGGAAAAGCTGATCATTCCAGTGCATTATATAGGCACAAGAAAGAATCAATTAAGGAACAGCTGATCATTCCAGTGCATTATATAGGCACAAGAAGGAAGCAATTAAAGAAGAGCTCATCATTTCAGTGCATTATACAGGTACATGAAGGAAGCAGTTATGGAACAGCTGATGATTACAGTGCATTATATAGGCAAAAGAAGGAAGTAATTAAGGAATAGCTGATCATTCCAGAGAATTATATAGGTACAAGAAAGAAGCAATTAAGGAACAGCTCATCATTCCAGTGCATTATATAGGCACAAGAAGGAAGCAAATGAGGAACGGCTCATCATTCCAGTGCATTATATAGGCACAAGAAGAAAGCAAATAAGGAACAACTGATCATTCCAGTGCATTATGTAGCTCATCATTCCACTGCATTATATAGGGACAAGAAGGAAGCAATTAAGGAACAGCTGATCGTTCCTGTGCATTTTATAGGCACAAGAAGGAAGCGATTAAGGAACAGCTCATCATTCCAGTGCATTATATAGGCACAAGAAGGAAGTGATTAAGGAACAGCTGATCATTCCAGTTCATTATATAGGCACAAGAAAACATAATTCCATTATATAGGCACAAGAAATAAGCAATTAGGGAACAGCTGATCATTCCAGTGGATTATATAGGGACAAGAAGGAAGCGATTAAGGAACAGCTCATCATTCCAGTGCATTATATAGGCGCAAGAAGGAAGTGATTAAGGAACAGCTGATCATTCCAGTTCATTATATAGGCACAAGAAGGAAGTGATTAAGGAACAGCTCATCCTTCCATTATACAGGCACAAGAAGAAGCAATTGAGGAACAGCTGATTATTTCAGTGCATTATATAGGCAGAAGAAGGAACCAAAGAAGGAACAGCTGATCATTCCAGTGCATTACATAGGTACAAGAAGGAAGCAGATCATCTCATTAATTTTAATTCTTTGTGCTGCAAGTGCTAAAAGAAACAGAATGGGTAAATGGTGAAGGAGCTTAGAAACATGCTGCTTTTTTCCATGTCATTTAAATGATTAATAAACCAAACATAAAGATTTAACAATGGCAACAGAATCATAAACAACTGACTTGCCTATTATTGCCTCTCTCTTATTACAAATCTGTGATAACTCCAACATTATACTTTTCAATAAAGTATAATTTTACTTTAACAATCAGCGTTCAATGTGTCCCTTTTTAAAGCTAGATGCAAGTGGTAGTGTTTGAGAGTTAACATTTGGTATTTTTCTTTATTGTTTAACAAACATCTGTCCTTTATTTGGTCCCCTGGCTGCATTGTTGTTATGGAGGTTTGTATTTGCTTTGAGGATTTCTAGTATTGTTCCTGTTTCATGGTTACCCTGCTTTTTGTTGTGGACTTGTAAAATAAAAGTCCTGAAAGTGATTGCTTTGAAGGACAGTACCTTAAAGGGGCAAAACTCTTCAAAAGCAGCATCTTGCTTTGCCCCCAGGGTAGACTTAAATCTTTTTCACCATTCTAGAAAAGAGACACAAACAGAACAACATGAGATTAGGAAGCATGCATTTTCCTATTGCAAGACAGATTCATAGAAGAGTAAATAGTAAGAGAGGCTAACCTCAGATTTGGTAACTTGTAGCTTGTTTTTGAGTTTGGACTAAAAATAACTGTCTGAAATTGTAACAGCTTTCTTTTGTGTAGTTGCACTGGCTGAGTTATACACAATATATCAAAAAAAGCATCATATTCTGATTAGCTGTGCTTTACATTACTCTTTCATTCAACCAACTTTATAAAGTTTAACAAAGTAACAAAATGTGATCTTGATTTTTTTCATTTCTTCTAAACTTTTGCTTAATAGATTCCAGTCAGTTTTTTTTTTTTTTGCATTTTTATTTTAGATAAACATTTGTTGCTATCTGAACTTTTGAGGGAGAAGACAAACTACAGCCAAAATAATATATTTCTGCATGCAATGCAAATTATTGTCTTTTTGCTTCTTTTTTACTCTGGGGCTCAGTTTTATTTTTTTTTCTTTTCCATCAGTCTAAATCTTCTTTGAGCTACATTGCCAGAAATTTGTACAATGCATAAAGTAGTCAGACAGTGAGCAGGGCCTGCAGTCCTTGGGTTTGCTTTATTGCCTATAATAATTTGATGGCCATTAAGGGATATGTTCATAGGTTCATAGGACAACATTAGGCTATTGGCCCGGAGATCCTTATAAGCCTAACCATGAATTTCGTCCATGTTCCCACAAAGTCAGTACCTGTTTCCCCTGTCCAGCAGGGACACAGGTGGGATCCCAGGGGTCTATTTTCTGTTTCCTATCCAGTCATCCAGATTCCTCTTAAAGAGGGCTGGTAAGGTACTCTGCTTGACATGGAGAGGGAGTCTATTATACAGATGGAGGAGTCTTTGGGACACAAATCTATCCTGCCAACAACTTCTATTGATATCAAAGACCAGGCTGAGGCCTTGCATGCAGGTCGCATGAGTGGAGTTTGACTTACGGATATGCAGCAAATTCATCAAGGCTGGGTCTGAGATGGCCTTGTATGACAGACACAGGTCACCTCTGAGCATTCTGTATGAGACTGAGTAGAGTGACAGGGCTTTTAGCCTATCTGTATAGAATAGGTGTTTGAGACCCTGGATTTTCCTGGTCAGGAACCTCTGTGGCATCTCCATCTGCTTCATGTGGTTGGCAAGAAACATGCCAAAGGGGGCACTGTACTTGATAATGGATCTGATAAGGAAGGAGTACAGAGAAGTTATGACCTCCTTGTTCCTAGATGAAATACCCTTACATATGAGGTGGGATATGCAAAAAGCCTTCTGTACAATGGAAGCAATGTGATGGTCAAAAGTTAGGTTGCTACCAACCTGGGTGCACAAGTCCCTCACAACTGTTGTTTGCATGCTTAGTACATTGTTATTAATGTGACAATTAGTGGGGATGCCATTTTCCCCAAAGGGGATAAGGATGCGTTTCTTGGCATTCAGTTTGAGGCCATGCTTCTGGCACCAGTCATTAGTTTGGATAAGGCCCTCTTTAAGGATGTTCATATCACTAGGGGAATTTAATACAGCACCCAGCTTGCAGTCATCTGCAAACTTGGTCAGCTACAGACTACTGGCTTTGGCTTCCACTTCAGAAAAGTATATCCCAAACAGTAGAGGCCCCAAGACTGATCCTTGGGGTATGCTGCTTATTACAGGTCTACTACTAGAGGTGGCTTCCCCTATTTTGACTGAGTGGGTTCTATCAGTAAGCCAGTTAGATACTCATCTATTAACATATGGGTTGATGCCTAGCTGGGAGAGTTTATCTATTATGTCTGAGTGGGGAATAGTGTCGAAGGCTTTGGCTAGGTCAAGGTAGGTGATGTGCACTGTCTTCTCCTTGTCCATTGCTTTGGTGACTGTTTTGAAGAAGTTGACTAAGTTTAACAGGCATGATCTCCCTTTGACAAAATCAAACGGTGTGGGGTCAAGCATTTGCAGTTTGCCAATGTCCTTGTTTATAATGTCCATGAAAATGCATTCCATGGTCTTGCAGATCAGGCTAGTTAGACTGATAGGCCTATAATTGCCTGGGTCGGTGGATGCTCCACTTTTATGTAGTGGGATGATTGTGGCTGTCCTCCATTCAGCTGGGATGAAGCCAGTTATCAGGCTTTGATTGAATAGGGTGCCTAATGGTGCTGAGAGCTCTTGCTTGAGTTCATGTAGGATGTAGCCAGGGATGTTGTCTGGTCTCATGGAGGCTGTATTTTTTGCCTTTGAGAGGGCATTAAAGACCTGCTCACTGGTGATGAGGGGAGTGGGGCAGGTACTGGGGGTGTCCTAATTTACTGATGGGAGGTTCCTGGTGTGAAGTTTTCACTGAACCTGTCTGCCAGCAGGTTGGCTATATCTATGGCGTTTGTGCATGTGGTGTTCTTGACCACCAGTTCAGAGCATATTTGTGTGTTGCCTTTGAGATTGCTGACATATATGAAGGAGGCCTTGTGATTGTCCTTAATTGATGTGGCCAATTTAGACTCGAAGTTAGCCTTAGAGGATTTCACTAGTAACCTCATTTGGATGTTCAGACAAAGGAGAGATTGCTTCCAATTTGGCAATTGTTCCTTCTTGGTTCTGACAGCAATTTTTTTTTCATTTTACTATATAGTTTATTTCTGCTATCCACCAGACAGGTTTATTCTTCCTTGAAGAAGATGATTTGGTTCTGTCAGGTATTGCTGGATCCATGCAGCTATGTAGGTGCTCATATAGTTTTTTGGTGTAGGCTTGGACATTAGTGCTAGTTCCAATTGAAAGGAAGGTGGCTGTGAAGCTGCTTATACCTGCTCTCAGGAGGTTGTAGTCAGCTTTGGATAAGCTTTATTGTTTGACCCTGGTAAGGGGGGGTGGTGGTCAGGAGAGATAGCGACTTTGAAAGTGATCACTTTATGGTCAGATCTTACCAAGGTGGATGACACTGCGGGGGTGCTACAGTGGCTGCTCACATTGGTTAGTACCAGGTCCAGGAAATTCTCACCTCTCATGGTGGTGTTGACCAACTGATCCAATGCATTGGCACTGACTAAGTTGAGGATTCACTGGGCATTTATGTTTGAGCTAGAATAGGTCTTCCACTCTATGGTTGGATAATTAAAGCTGCCCAGGATCAGAATAGAGGGTTGAATCTTGATGGATTCAAGTAAGTCCAGATAGGTGGAGTAGGTGTCCTGAGTCATGGTTGGGAGTCTGTTGCTAGCTGTGAATTGAATAGGTGTTTTGTTAACACTTAACTGCACCACAAGTGTCTCCAGTGCATCATACTGTTTGAATAGCCCAGAGGTATTCATACAATTCAGAGTATAATCAGCAAGCAAAACAAATTATAATATGTGCACACAAATTAGCTGATAAGCAATTCACTATGTGAAGGTTGGCTTTAACAACACCATCTCCACACACACACACACACACACACACACACACACACACACACACACACACACACACACACACACACACACAGCACAATACACACTATCACGAATGTAGCCCATGCCATCAATGTTGTCAAACAGATGTATGTACTGTGTGCATCACCAGAACAGGTATAACATATGCATCTAGTATAGCACCTTGATGGGGGTTCCACACCATGAGACAGTAATGTTTATGCAACAAAAAGAATACCTAGGTATGGCCAATAAGATGTGTGACAGATCACTGTGACAAAGGTGGTATACTTCAGTTTCATAGCAATGAAAGTTGTGTAGGGAGGTACATGAAAAGGGTGCATTGTACTCAGTTTTTTGTGTTATTAAGGCTGAAACCTGTGGAGGTATAATGGCCTTTGATGCAGATGTCCTGTGCATACTCAATAGTTGTGTTACATACAAGGGAGTAGTCACCACTGTGGCCACATGCTGTGGATGTTCCACATACCATCTACCCCAAAACACAGGTCACATAGCACTTGGTCTGTTTATAGGGTGTGGTGTCTACATTATCCTTGGGTTGTGCATTTGTTTTCATAATGTAACAAATCCCCCATGTTTTTATTTCATCTCATGTGTTGTCATGGCTGTGGCAGCAATCTTTGGTGTGAGTTGATACTGTCTGTATTATACTTATATCACAGTTGGAGTTAGTGATTTCCCACAATCTGTAGTCCTCCAGACAGCTGCTTGGACACAGGATGTGTCTGTCATTCTTGTTGTCTGTGACTTAAATAATGGACAGGAAAGGGCCAAGCAGACAGCCCTGATGTATGGACCTTTCACTGGACTCATCTTTCCAACTCAGCATTTGTAGTGGATACCTGAGTATTTTCCCAGTGATGTATGTGTGTGTGTGTGTGTGTGTGTGTGTGTGTGTGTGTGTGTGTGTGTGTGTGTGTGTGTGTGTGCTATAAATTTGCCTTCCTGCAAAAATCCCTGGCTACTCGACTGTGAATCTGTGCAAACTAAAGTTCCTGGCAGCAACATAAACACTGTTGTTGTTGTGGCCTTTTCTTAACTTAATGTTTCACATCATATAAAATTTCCTTCCTGCAAAGGTCCCTGGCTACCCGACCATGAATCTGTGCAAACCAAAGTTCCTGGCAGCACCCCAAACACTATTGTTGTGGTCTTTTCTTAACTTAATGTTTCACATCATATAAATTTCCCTTCCTGCAAAGCTCCCTGGCTACCCGACCATGAATCCGTGTGAACTGAAGTTCCTGGCAGCACCACAAACACTGTTGATTTGGTCTTTTCTTAACTTAATGTTTCACATCATATAAATTTCCCTTCCTGCAAAGCTCTCTGACTACCCAACTTTGAATCCGTGTGAACTGAAGTTGTTGACAGTACCGCAGACACTGTCGTTGTGATCATTTCTTAACTTAATGTATGTTTGCACTGTTGATTCTATTGTAACTGAAATGCTTCTCATCACCAGAACATATCTGGTATCCATCACTCTCCCTCATACCCCCATTTCTCTCTGTTATTCCATATGTAGTGTGTCCTACCCAAACTAGTAAGTCTTACACATCTTTTTACTTGCTATTCATGCATGTATCAGAGTCTCTCCCTGTTACTCTTAGCTGATCCTGTAGATCTGTTTACAACCGCTGCCTCACAGTCTATTTTGCGTAGTCTCTGCAACTTATATCTGTCCCACTTAGTTCTTTATTTTTTTGAGATAACACCTTACCTTTCATTGTTAGCAGTGTAAAGTGTAATACATTTCAATTTCCAAATTTTTCTCTTAGTGTTATATCTACTGATTGTTTTTTCCTGACATCAACTGAGTTTGACCCTGGTCCAATTACACTACTGAATTACAATTGATATCTGATAGCATATTCTTGCATCTTTCCTTATCTCCCATGATGCTTTGTGACTTTACAAAGCCATTGTAGCTTTTTGCACCATCTTTCTAACTCAGCATTTGTGGCGGATACCTGAGTGTTTTCACGGTGATGTGTGTGCTCTTTAATTTTAATTTTAATTTTATTTATTTTATTTTACATTTGTTGACTGGGATAGTCTAACTGGATTCATGTCCATTTTCAGTGGAGGTCCGGGGAGAAAAGCTCCAAGATAAACAGATTCATTAATAACAATGACAGCATATTATGTTCTATATGCTAACTATATTTAATATTTAAATTGCTTATAAGCAGGATTTGTCATTGTAATGTATATTTTGAATGTTTGGTAGGCAGTATCACTTTTAAGTATAACATAAATTCAATTATGAACCATAGTACATTTTTAAGCATCTGGAATTCCATGCACATACAACTTTGTTTTAAAATGTAGTTTGTTTTAAATGCTTATTAGCATTACAAAGCTTAGGGTCATACTTTGTTAAACCAAGCATACTTGAATGCTAACAAGACTACTGTTTAATTTTTTGTGTCTGCTTCAGAAGCTACGTAACACTGTGTAGCTTATGTACACAAGTTTGAACCTAGGTATATTCGAATATTAACAAGACTACTGTTTTACTTTGTGTTTCTGTTTTAAATGCTAAGTAGTGTTGTATCATTTGGTGATGTAGGTGTTTATGGCCACATCTGACAGTTTTAGTGAATACCTCAGTGTGGGTTTGTGTCAGATGCCTTGGCCTAGTCAAGTTCCACAGGATGATAGTGTTGTCATCATGCATGCCCTTGATGACCTCTTTGAGGACATCTAACAGATGTAACAGACATGGATTTAACATTAACAACTCACACATGTCTTTTGCATACAGCTAGGATATTACTAGTGCCCATTTAGGAAAAGATTCATGACTGCATGTTGATGTACCTCACAGATGAGGAGACTCAGAATGTGTTTATATGTGCATGCACTGGGTGCTGTTCACCACTCACCACCACACAGATGGATGCATGTTGGTGCACACCCTTCTAGGGGAACACAGTTCATCTGGAGAAACCACAGGGGTTTCTCACCAAGAAAATACAGGACCTACAAACCATACCATAATGTATTTGGATGGACTGAAAGCCCCGTCATTGTAACCTGTATCATATAGGAAAGAGTGACTTGTGCCTGGCTTACAGGCCAGTCTCTGACCCTGCCCTGATGGTAATATTTCACATCTGCAAATCAGTTATAGCCAATGACATCAGCAGAGTATGGTGAGGGGAAGATGGTAATAACAGTGTCACACATTCTGGTGGAAAGTGCTCTCTCTAATGTCAATCCAGTGCACATGTGCACAGAAAAACACACACACACACACACACACACACACACACACACACACACACACACACACACACACACACATACAAAAACCCAGTTGACTGCAGTGTGAACAGAACCCCTAACTATCTAAGTACACTGGCTAAAGAACTCTGTATTTAAAGCAAGTACCACAACTCAAGTCTGACTTGGTGAGTGTCAGAAAACAGTTTATAGGTGATGACATCAGCGGTTTCTGGTGAGGAGAAGATGAGAATAGCAGTGTCCTACAAGCAAATGCACTAACACACACACACTAAGTACACTGACTAGAGAACTCTGTATTTAAGGCAAGCGCCACAGCTCAAGTCTGACTTGATGGCTGTCAGATAACAGTTTATTGGTGAAGTCTTCTGCAGAGTCTAGTGAGAGGAAGATGATAACATTGTCCCAAATGTTGGTGTAAAATGCTCTCTCTAATGTCAAGCAAATGCAGAAACACACACAGACACACACACACAGGCACACACACACAGACACACACAGACACACACACACACACACACACACACACACACACACACACACACACACACACACACACACACACACACACACACACACCAGTTGGTTGCAGTGAGAACATAACCATACGTATCTAAGTACACTGACTACAGAACTATATATTTAAGGCAAGTGCCACAGCTAAAGTGTGACTTGGAGAGTATCAGACAACAGCTGATAGGTGATGACATCAACAGTGTCTGGTGAAGAGAAAATGCTAACAGCAGTGCCCCACATGCTGGTGTAAAATACTCTCTCTAATGTCAAGCAAGTGCACAAACACACATACCCCAGTTGACAGCAGTGAGATTAGAATCACTACCTACCTTAGTACACAGACTAATGAATTCAGTTTTTTACACAAGCGCCATGGCACATGTCTGACTTTTACAAGGCTGCAGGGCAACCTATAGTGGATGACATTGGCAGTGGATGTTGGGAGAGATGTTGGAAGGCCTACATGAAATGCATGTGTAGGCATGTGCAAATGGCAAAATATTGGCAATCCATAGGATTGGAATGGTGGTAACTGCAGGATACACACGTATTATTCACTGACTAGATAGACACACTCACACCTCCCAGTTGACTGCAGTGAGAAAAGAACCACTACGTAAGTACACAGACTAGAGAACTCTGTATTTTATGCAAGTACCATGGCACAAGTCTGACTTTTACAAGGTTCAGGGCAACTTATAGTGGATGACATCAGCAGTGGATGTTGGATTGAAGATGTTGGGAGACTAGCATAAAATGGATAGCTAGCCATGTCCAACTGTCAAGATATTAAAGTTCTGCATGTTATCAGACTGATGATTGTGCAATGTGTAGTATTTGGTAGTTATGTTTTCAATGTGCAGGTATACATTACGAGACAGCTTTACAAACCATATGCAAACAGGTGTCCACATTATTACAAGTATTGGAAAATCTGAACATGTATAATAATTCTAAAGATGTGCATGGTATGTAAGACATTTGTTATTTATGTAGTTTAGTTGATATATTTGTGGACAAGTACTGAGAGACCAAGATTGCAGTGGATGGGTGGAGGTAACGGATGGCTGCATTGTAAATGTGTGTCTTCTTTTTAGAGAGTCCCTTCCTTTTTTGTGTGTTTCTACATGTAGCTTCATGGCATGAACAGTAAATGGAGAGTAAACAGAAGTAATATATGCTGTTGACCACTTTGCATAGTGCACAGCTGAACATCAAGTTTGTGAGATCATTGGTAAAGTGTTTGCTCATGTGAGATATGCATTTCTACCACTTTCCCTGTATGCACATAGTTAAGCAGTGCACAAATGTGAGCCTGATTGCTAAAATTCTGAGAGTTCTCGGTATTGATGGCATGAAATATATCTGCTGCTTCACTGACTTTGTGGCAGCAGTTGTAAATGCATTGACACATTTCTTTTTGAGCCCAGATGATATAGGTTTCGAATCCAGGTGTATGTAATACTTTTAAATAAGTAGTGATAATGCAATGAAATTATTCTTTATACTACATTCACCTTGTGTTAGTGTGTGTTCATGTAGCATGGCATATTTAAGTGGCATTGCACAGAGCTAACAGCACCACAGAACAGCTGTTCACTGTTGTTTGACATTGGTATGCAGTGCCAAACTCTGCACGGACATAGAGGCAAAAAAGTGAAGGGCTCCATTTTTTTGTTACTTATGTGTGTTTTTATTTTTTGACCAGATTATAGGTGTTAAAATGGGGTAGATAGGAAACTGGTAAAATGGGGGAAACAGGAGGAAGAACAAAGGGAAAGCAATATAGGAATGTGCAGCAGGGATGTAGGAAAGAACCATAGCTATCCATTTCTTCAACAGTGTAAAATGAAAGTATGTACAGTATATTAGCTGAATTTGGACTGTCACTTTCACAAAGAGGGGTGACAATAATGCAATCATGTTGTATAGCCAATTGGATGAAGTCAAGTGTGGCAAGAAGAGATGTATGTGAAATGGAGAGCTATGTAAGGGATGATATTTTTTATGGGACAGGCACCTGTTTTTTTTTTTTTTAATTTCAGTAAGAGAGGAATGCTGTGAAAGGGAAGTTGGTATTTCTGGGTCAGGTAAGTTTGGTAGGTGTGGAAGCAGATACAAACAAACAAGATAAGTCACAGGGATGGTGAGGGACACAAATGGTTGAGGGACACAATGATTGGGGTGAGGGATGGGATAATGCAAGCCCATGCCCATCAAACATGGGGACAGTGAGACTCTACTCTTCACTCACAAGACTGTCATGACCGTCTCCTTACTCTGCTGGCTGCTGGAGTGCTTGATGTCTCCTCCTCCTACAGACTGTGAGGGACAGCAGCCTTTCTATCCAGTGTAGGCATACACCAATGGTGCAGTGCATAACCCTACACACCAACCCTGACATCTCCTGGTGGGTGATGAAATCCCCACCTCCACCAGTATTCCCCAAGGGTACCACAGCACCTGTTTCCCGGGATAGTGCTAGCTGAAGACACAGGTAGTGCAGGAGAAGCAGAGGCAGTACTGCCAGGTTGGTTCTCAGATGTGCTTGGCATCAGTGCCGGAGCTGGTGGAGCTGGGGCAAGCTGAGACACTGGGGTTGGCCTACCTCCTTGTGCTATGAAGCATTTTGTGATTTGTTACAGATGGATAACATGGTAACATTTTTAAGACCTATAATAGAAAATAAAAAAAGAGATAAGGTTTGGAGTGAGGAAAAAAAAGATAAAATGAGTTCCATCATATGTGGCATACAATGCATTATCAGAATAATACAACTATTTTATCTGAAGTTTTACATTTTAGTATACTTCCTAACAACTACAAACTAAAATTATGGATTGCTCAAAGTAATCTTTGCAATGTGCAGATATTGCACATACGTTTGGTCCAATTATACAGATTATAGTTAGCAGGGCATTTATGCCACTTGTGTAGAATTTAATCTATGTAATATTATTAAAGAATTGCATTATTGTATAGTTTTACTCATGGTATTTGAGCCCACAACTTCTGATTACAGTCTTACACTTGACTCCTAAAGTGGGTTTGTGCTACATACTGATGCATGCATGTATGCATACTTACTTTTACAGTTAGGATATGCATGCTTACTTTGCTACTACTGTATAGAAAACAAAAACATTTTATTTAAATTTTAAAGGTACAGCAATACTTCTTTTGTGATGCATACATACCACTTACTTCTCTCAGTCTCTCTAGATGATCAGCATGGGTCTGCTTATATGCAGCTATTTCAGAACTAGCTGTGAAAAGAAAAGAAAAGAAAAGAAAAGAAGAGCATCATGCATACCAGTCTTACCTGTATGTAGCTTTATATGTATTATACATTTTCTTTATTAGCATACTTACACAATTGTGGGATGTTGCTAGTTTGAAACTCAACCATTTGCTGATTGAGTGTATCCCTGTTACACCTTTTTCCGTTGTTGAAGTGGTGCCTACTCTGTTCTCCAGTGTGTGGAATGCCAGCCACACTGGATACTGCCTTGACCAGACTATTCCATGCCTCAGACTTGTACTGAGAGCCAAAATAGACCCATGGAGAAGTCTTTCCAAAGCAGTGCAATAGCAAATAATGATTTCCCACCAATTCCTATTATCATGTTTACTGGTAGTACACAAACCCAAGTGACAATGCCAACCATGTTTGTGTGATGTTAAGTGGAGAGCAACAGTGCCAAACAGAAAGGAAAACAATTTTTGAAATGTGAAAGTTAATCTGACATTTGACATTAGCTTGAGGGATGTCTGCTGCTGTAACTTTTAGGTGATTTAACTTTGCAGACATGCAATGGGGCACACATTTCATGACCTGACATGTGTTTGTTTGACTTTATACACTACTAAAATTGATTTTTACAGTGTGGGATTCAAACCTATGCATAAGGGACAAAACATTTTCTTTCACAGTGGTGACTTTCCATCTTTGCCACAGAAGAAGTGCTTCTCAGATGTAGTCATAAATTATTTATAAAAACAGATGACAGACTGAGAAGTTAACCATGTAGTGCGCGACCTGCCAAGGTCATTGCATATAGATTCATTTGTGTATGTATCTTATTTAAGTGTGAAGGCCATCCAAGTCCAGAGAGCAGAATTATACTTACAGAAACACAGCAGACAGTATGCAACCTGTCATACATCTGAACCTTCAAAACACAGTAAGCATGTCTTATCCCTCATACATATAATTCATATCAGCTCCACTATTAATAATTATATATAAATTGTTATGTAATATTTAATATACTGTGAAATGAAACACAATTAAACATGTCTGGAATTTCCTGTATTAGAACCCAGGAACATGTGTATGGTAGCCCTACACTTACACCTGTTGACATAGGAATATTGAAATAACACTTGGAAATTTTCCTGTTCATTACTATAAACTGAACTGTCACAACAGTAAAAATATGTTGCACTTCCTATATTAGAAGCCAGGGCCATCTGTATTACAGCTATACACTAACACCTGCTGCCACAGGAATAGTTAAACAGTTATATAATTCCCTATTCATTCTCAACTTCTGTGTGTTAACTACCTGGCAGAATTAATAGAATTGATCCATTTTGAATTTTTTGACTGTCTGCTTCCTGTCTGCAGGTGTTCTGTCTGCTTTCTGTGTGGGCCACTAATCCAGATTTGCACACTCCTAAGCATCATGCAAATGAGATCAGCACAGCTAAACATGACATTCAGTGTGTTTCTCAATTTCTCCTATTTGTGCTAAGCCACACATCTCACAAGCACTGGAATTAAAAAAAATAAATATAAGGGGAAAGTATGAGAAAGGAGGGAATGAAATCTATTAAATAAACAACAGTACAAAAATTTATGTTGGTACACATAAAACATTTTCACACAGGTCTGGATTTGATCTCTCACTCCAATAAACCTTAAAAACACTAAAACACAGTAAGGGTGTCTTATCCCTCTTTGCACAGAAACAGCTTTGCAGCAGAGAATGAAAATCATTGCACTTAAAAGCAACTGCAACAGCAGCCACAGTATTAAAAAAACAAATGACAGTTGTTTCTACATGTATTAATTTCAGATATAGTGCGCGGAGTGATCACACAACCATTTATGACTATTGCTTGCATAAATGTAGCTCTGTCTTATCTTTTTGTGTTTATTGCTCATTCTTATCTTATCTGACCAGTAATTTGAGACATGCAGTCTGTAAAGCATTCTAAATCATTGTCCTTAAAATGTGTGAAGCTACTAAATGGCAATAATATACAGTTGTCAAGAAATGAAGGGGAGGTTGGATGTTTCTGAACAGAAACTGTGAAATGTGTGCTGCTCACTTACATTTAAAACCTTGACATAATTAGTTCTATACTCTGTATGTCTAACCTAGCTGACAGACCCACTGGAGTTAAGGGTGTGTTTTCCTGCTCCTTACCAGTTATCATTCACAGTTGCAATCCATTAGCAACAGACCATGGGTGTGGATGTGCCAGTGCAACTCCTGGCAGAGCCAGTTCTCATGGTCAGGTACTACAACAATGAACTGCCACCTCTACCATGCATGGCTCACACCAGTCCAATATACCAAGATGCTGAGCTAGCACAGAGCTTGACTGTTTTCTTGCAGACACTAACACACCAGTTTCACCTGCAGGGCCCTTACAGACACACACACAACAGTTATGTCATTCAGCCATGAAACTTAAAAGCTTATTCTGTTTCAGTGGCCATTTGTTACTTTATCCAAATGTTTGTCTATTTCTCTTTCTTACTAAAATGCACTCACTTACCTTTTATGTCAGCCTAGGTTTCCTGCCCCTCCATATAACACACTGTGCAAGTGAAGATAACTGTGTCTTATCCTTGTTTTCTATCTTTTGATTTCCATTGTAAAAGTATGAGGCCAAACTGAGGACATTCAGTGACTATCAGTAATTTTGAGAGGTATGAATGTGTGAATCTTTGATGTCTGAGGCCTATTAATTGATAGAGAACACATATACATGTATATACATACATAAGTCTATTCTGTCGCATGTTAAAGTCATTGCTGTACAAATCACCCATGTATTGCTTACTTATATTACCAAGTAACAACATACAAGGATATGCCATTCATTTGTATAATTACACATTTCTGTTTTAACACTCCAGATTCAACACTTATCTTTTAAATCCAGCAGTTGCTACAGTTTTAGTTCAGGACTGAGTCTGTCTGATGCTAAGAGTACACAGCCATTACAAGGGTAGGTAAAGATTTTGAGCATTGCCTGGTATCAATGTTACTATATGTATGTGAGTAGGATGAAGGTTTTAGCCCATCAGGTGATAAGAGAGTGTGCTATGTATTGCCTCTTAGTTAATGCAAGGGCATATTGAGCATCCCTACATCTCTCTACACCCACAGCAGCTGTTGGTTCCCCCTCTGATTCCTAATCTCTGTGTGGCTGTGGTGACCTTGAAAATGGTGGTGGGATGTGTGTACCTTCCCCTTGTTGATCCTGATGAAACTGTTTTCTCAGGATGATGTTGTGAAGCATGGCACAGATGGTGAAGATTTCAGTACATGTACTTGGATTGTAGTGCAGGGCTCTCCCAGATATATCTAGGCAGTGGAACCACAACTTCAGCAGCCCAGGCACACACTCTATGATATTTCTGGTTTGACCGTATGCCACATTATGGCATTCTTCAGTGAGTGTGTGTGCATTTCTGATGGCTGCCATCAGCCACAGTTCAGTGCATGACCTGCGTCCCCAAGTAAATGACTCTGTGGGATATAACCCCTAGTAAACATCTGATACAGTTGGGAGGTGTGCCAGATATGTGAGTTGTGGTAACTGCCTGGGTTGCCAGCACACACATTCATAATGATTCCCTTAACATTACACATGACTTGGCAGTTAATGGAATGGAAGTCCTTTCTATTTATATAGACCCTTCCCTGTTCCCCAGATGGTGCCTTGATATCTATACATGTACAGTCTATGGCATCTAGTACTTCAGGGTAGTGTGCTACAAGGTAGAACTCTTTTATATTTGTGGCCCTGTCCTCAGGAGTATGGGGAAAATATATGTGTTCACTGGCACATTGGAGCATAGCATTCAGAAATTGATGGAAGAGTATCCTGGATGCTGATGCCTGTGACAACCCCGGCATGTCCCCTGCTGGTCTCTGAAAGGTTCCTGTAGCTAAAATTCTAACTGGTACACATACCTTTTTTTTCCACTGTTATGGGTTTCCCTTGGTTTACCCTGGATCTGAGTTAAGGATGACAGAGGTTGCAAAGTTCCTGTAGTGTGTGTCTCTACCTACCCTGTAGCACTGTACAATTTCTACCTGGGGTCTGGAAACTCTTCTATTTCTTGACCATGGTCTATTAGCAGCAGTAGTAGTATCATAGACATCAGCCTGTTGCACGTTTACATGAATTAAAGCAACAGCAGTCATTAACATTCTTTCTGTGTAGACTCCTTTTTATGGCTGCATTACAATAGGTTTTGGAATTCACAGGAAAAACCAGCACATCACTCTACAGGGTTGCTTTATAGCTTGTTGAATAGCTCCTCCATCTTGGATTGGTTGATTAGCATTCAATTCAGCTGCTTATGTTGTAATTAACATGCCACAATGTTTACCATGGTTATATGACTCTACACACTGTGTAGAGCCATTACTGAATAGAAAACAGAGCACTACCTTGCATACATCATGGATAGTGTAGGGTTTATTGAATTTGCCTCTCTTTTTCTTAATACTGAAAAAACACAGTAAAAAGCACTTTCAAACACTATTGCAGCCCCACAGCCTTTAAATAAACACAATTTTTCCACAGAAAAAATATTTATCAGTTAGATAACACTACTTTTAAAATGACAGAATTGAGTGATCCATTTAAAAGTACATTGTAGTCTTGAGACAGTTCATTAAAACATATCATCCTTAATTTTTAAATAACTTTCCTGGACAGGAAAGTAATAAAACATCAGTAAAAAATGAGAAAATGCAAGTTTTTTTCCCTAAGGTAACTTATCTGCCCAACTAAGGAAAGCACAAATTGACCATCAGAGCCTCAAAAGCCTCAGAGCAGTGTAACACCCAGACTTAGCTCAAATTGAGCTACTTAATAGTTTTGCATGTGGAAGTTGCCCTGAAGCTTTGGAAGCTTGCTGGCTATTATAGTCTTGGCAGGATATAATCCATTTTACTAGCACTACTGAAGCAGTGATCAATATGAAGAACATCAGTGTTTAAAAGGGTTTGATAATGTGGGAGTTTCTAAGACAACAGGAGGTGATGTTTTGTAATTCATGAAGTTAGTGCTTGTGAACAACTTTATTTTTTTCTGAAGGTGAGTTTTTAATTAAACAAATAGAGTTGCTATGTGGCTGGCCTGAGGCACCATATCTGCCAATATCATATTGCGGATATGAGAACAAAAATTTGTATTAAACTCACCACACATAAAATAATGTGATCTCTATACTCATTTTTTGGATGACATTTTTGTATTATGGGTGGACACTACAGGCAGTTTGTTAACATTTACTGATTATCTTAATCAGACCACTGCTTTTCCTAACTTTACCTATAATATAGCTGAAACAGTGATGTACTGCTGTGATGCATTTATACAGAAGAACAAAGATAAAAGGCCTTTTAAGTCCAAATTATATGAGAAAGACAATTTTAATTCATATCCACACTATACCAGTGATCACCCCATACACCAAAAAAGGAATGCTGTGAAAGGGAAATTGGATTGAACTGTCTGTATGACATCAGAGTATAATGATTTTTGATGTTTTATTACAAGAAAGTAAAAACATTAGAGCATTGTTTTGAGGATAGACCTTATCTCGAAGATCTTATCCAGCAATGTATGGATGAAGTAATGTCAACTCGTGGTACTAAATTTACCCCTTTATTTGGTATGGGTAAAAACAAAGCACAGGAGGAAGTACATTCCATAGTAGGTGCTGTTGATGGATTTGGTAAATCCTTTATATTGAAATATACACAAGATGTTAAGACAGTCAAATAGTGCTAAACTATGTGGACATATTTTCAAAATTACCCAATACATTGCAAGTTTTTTCAGAGTCCCTATTTTAGTAATTAAAAGGGGTCAAAACTGAAAGAAATACTTTTAATGAAAAACAATTGGGACATATATAGAGCCCCTATTTTAGTAATTAAAAGGGGTCAAAATTGAAAGAAATCCTTTTAATGAAAAAAAAAATTGGGACATATTTTCAGATTATCATTCAGGACATATACATGTGGGCATGTAAGCAATGCCCTTACATTGCTGCTGAAGAACAAATTAATGCTGGCCCAAATGGCAACATATTGGGCAGTAAAAAATTTTACAGTTGTATGAGTAGTGGAGTTATTTACATTGCTTGCTGTAAAATTTGCCCATTATTTTATGTTGGGAATACTGAACGGTTATTAAAAAAGAGAGTGTATGAACATTTATATGATATCAAAAACAAAAAATACAAACATAGTAGGGTATGTGAAAACAGTACTTTTCTATTTGTTGTACTTGAAGATGTCCCCATTGACTGAAGTGGTGGTCAGTGGGAAAGTAAAATGGAATATTGTGAACTTTATTGGCAATTAAGATTGGATGCTAGCACTCCTCCAGGTTTGAATGACAATCCCCTGGATTTAGCAAGCCCTGCACGGTGTGCAAGACTAGTGCAGGAGCTCCAGCAGGCAATATGTCTGCCGTGCAATCCAGAAATAAGCTGTAGGGATGTGCATGAGTGCTCCTGCACTAGTCCTGCATGGACTCAGCTACTTTATGCAAATTACCCCATTTGCAGGTGAAATCCATGCAAATGAGGTGAATTTGTGATCCAGGAAGCTAGAAGTTGGCTGTGCAGGACTAGTGTAATCTGCAGAAATGTACTCGGTTAGTAACTGAGTACATTTCTGCAAATTACAAAACAGAGCCATGACAGCTCCAAATAAAGGGGGGATATTATGTAGAAAGCATGCCAGTGGCCAAATATATGGTCAGTGGCATGGAAAACAGTTGCAAAAATAAAAAAAAATAACTTTTATTATTTTTTAGCCAATCTCAGCTGTTTAAGCATAGGGCAGCGGCATGCAAATGGGATCGGGCGAAAAAAAAAAAACTCAAATAAGCATTCTAACCAAAATCACTATTTTGCCATTATACTCAATGGCAGGCAGAAGACAACAAGGCCAGTGAATAGTGGTTGTTAATGGGGGAGGCTCAGTGTGGGACCTGTAACTATGCATCAGCAGGCAATCCTATGTAAATGAGGGGAATGATACTGAATCCTAGCTTTCCCCTGCATGCTAGTCAGCACCCAATAGTGTAAGAGCAAGAATAGCTTGGTTCAAGCCTAGGAGTTAGCTGACATCATAGGGGTGTGTGTCAGGCATACTGTAAGCGGATTAGAGCCCTCTGGCTTGAGTTTGCCCTTAGCTTAGCAAAGCTAAGCAAGGGTGTGTGTCTGAGGCTGCCTAGCACTCTTTACATTGTCTAAGTAGGTGTGTACGCCTCACACTGGGTTTAAAAGGAAAAAAAAAGTAAACAGGAAATAGCAGCTCTGTGCACATTTGAGCACTGTGTTTACATGGTACACCCCCGAGCTTAAACAGGAAGGCAATGGGAAGGGAAAACAGCAGTAGGAAGGTAATCGAGGAAAACTAGCATAGCTGGAAGGTGAAATGTATCAGAATTAGCCAATTACACAGGCAGCAGACCAGCCCAGCCCAGAATACTACTATAAACTATGCAAACATCCTTTCCTCTGTATTTTCCCACATACTCTACACCACCGGTGTATATAAGCATGGGAATTTTAACAAACAAAAACAACAAAATAATAGGGGCTGCAATAGCTTTCATACATCAACATGTGGAATAGGCTGAGGGTGGTGAGGATGAACATGCTGTTGACCAACCTACAGAGAGGAGACGGAGAAAAGTGTACAGACCCCTGGTAGGTTACCATGGGTCTGTACACTTTTCTCCATCTCCTCTCTGTGGGTTGACCAACCCACAGAGAGGAGATGGAGAAGAGTGTAGAGGCCCATGGTAACCTACTAGGGGCTACATGAGCAGCAGATAGTGGAGTGCTATAGGGTGGACAGGGACCTCCTACAGCAAATTGCTGAGCTGTGCCGGCCACAACTCACACACAGAACAAACAGAGTGGAACCCATCCCAGTGGATACCAAGGTATGTGTAGGCCTAAGAATACTAGCTACATGTACTTTCCAAAGGCCAGCTGGGGATATCATGGGGATCTCATAGGCATCAGCATCCAGGGTACTCCACCAGTTCCTGGATGCCATGTCAGCGCATGCCGGTGAGCACGTATATTTCCCCAACACCCGTGAGGTGTTGGCCATCAATATGCATCTCTTCCACCAAATAACAGAATACCCTGAGGTAGTGGATGCAATAGACTGCATGCACATATGTATCAAAGCACCACCTGATGAGCAGGGTAGGGTCTACATCAATCGCAAGGGCTTCCCCTCTATCAACTGCCAGGTCATGTATGATGCCCAGGGCATTATAATGAATGCCTGTGCTTGCTTCCCTGGAAGCTATCACAATTCCCACATATGGCATCTGACACAGCTGTACCAGAGATTTGCCAGTGGGGACATCCCTTATGGTCACCTAGTGGGGGATGCTGGTTATGCACTGGAGCCGTGGCTGATGACACCCATCAGTAATGCACACACACCCGAACTAGAACTCCATAATGAGGCACATGCACAGACCTGAGTTGTAATATAGCATGTGTTTGGGATGCTCAAGTCACATTTCTGGTGCCTGGACACATCCGGTGGAGTCTTGCAGTACTCCCCATCTACATGTACTCAAATTGTCATTGTATGTGCCATGCTACACAATATGACCCTGCGAATACAGCTGCAGCAGGAACAGTATTGAGCAATGCCACACAGCCCCCCACCATTGTCAAGGCCTGCACAGGCACAGAGAGACTCGGAGGAGGAACAACCTGAGCCTGCCCCAGTAGGCAGAGGGAGTCATGCTCATTATGCCCTGGCCTTGGCAAAGAGGCAACGCATAGCACATACACTGACACAGCACAGGAAGGACCCAGGGAAAAATACCACTCTCTGACTTGCACATACAGTAAAAGGGATGCCAAGTATGACACTACCTGTGCTCAACCATGTATAGGGAGTGTACTATGTGCATCCGACATGGGTAGCCCTCCAGCACCATCCTCAATACTGGCACACCCACAAGGTAAGTTACTCTCCTTACCAATTGCCAAATGGAGTAGTATGTATTGTTACTTGTATCTGTGGTATGGATGTGAGCATGCAAGGGAAGTGGGTGGCTGAATAGGATGCCAGCAGATAGTAGACACCTATAGTGGCACGATGAGGTCAGTAACAAATACTGGTGTCACCATAGTAGCCAGTACTACACATGGTGACAAAACCCACTGCAGGAAATGTGCTGGGCCACATGGCTGTCCATATGACACACTCACATTCCAGTCAGGGAGGTTCACATACCCAACAACAGTCTCAGCCAGCAGAACAGATGTAGACAAACACAAACAAAGGATGTGCTAAGACCTCTGAATGATGGCTATGGGTAACCTCCCCCCAGGCCTACACAGACAGACTACAGCAGGTCAGGCAGTGGGATGTTAGTTCTGAAGGGTAGGAAGTCGGAAACTGATATGTAGATCAATCATACTTAAGAGCTGTAGTACACTGATATGCCTCTAGTCAGCATGATAGGTTAGAATGCAGAATGAAATGGAGTACCTGACATACCAGTACAGTCATAGCAAATGAGTTTGTGTCAGGTGTGCCCCCCCAAATCCTATGTAGAAATGTAGAAACAGTCAGGTGTGCCCCCCAATCCTGTGTAGAAATGTAGAAACAGTCAGGTGTGCCCCCCAATCCTATGTAGAAATGTAGAAACAGTCAGGTGTTCCCCACCCCAAATTATATATAGAAATGTAGTAACATTCTGGTATGCCCCCCAATCTGATGTAGACAACTTGTAACAGTTAGGTGGGGCCCCAATCCTAAGTAGAAATGTAATAACAGTCAGGTGTGCCCCCCAATCCTATGTAGAAATGTAGAAACAGTCAGGTGTGCCCCCTCCCCCAATCCTGTGTAGAAATGTTGAAACAGTCAGGTGTTCCCCCCAATCCTGTGTAGAAATGTAGAAACAGTCTGGTGTACCCACCCCAATCCTATGTAGAAATGGAGAAACAGTCAGGTGTGCCCCCCAATCCTACGTAGAAATGTAGTAACAGTCAGGTGTGCCCCACAATCCTATGTAGAAATGTAGTAACAATCAGGTGTTCCCCCCTCCAATCTGAGTAAGACATGTACAAGCACAATAAATATGAACTAGAAAACCTTGTAAAAGGCCAAAACGGAACACTATTAGAGCAGACTTGAATAAAACAGCTTTTATTATACAAGTAAAAGTGAGCGCTTTCGGCAAAATAAATATTAAGCCTTCATCAGACAAACAGCAAGATGTTGAAATAGGACTTATTTTAAACAAATGATGTCATTGCATTGTCCAATCCGAGAAGGTTGCATTATTTAATTAAATATTACCATGGCAACCTTAAAAAAGTAATGCTTGTAAAGTCATTGTTAGATAAAGCACTATATATACACGAACTTCTTGGAGTTTACGTTTAACATAGGACTCACCGAGATTAATTATCTTGACATACTCCTTGTTAATGATAAAATAAATCATAGACTCAAAAGTTTAATCTATAGGAAGCCCACCTATTCAAATTTGTTGTTGCATTTTTCAAGCAACCACCCATACCACCAAAAACGAGCCGTCATCAAAGGTCAGGTCGTTAGGGCTGCACGTATGGTGACTGGCCAAGATTTTGAAACTGAATGTAAAAGTTAATGAATATGTTTAAATCAAGAGGATACCCTGCTGCTCTGATTTCAAGTATTATAACAGAAGTGTCTCGTAAAAGAGACAAAGGTAATTTTTTCCCTTTATTACCCGGTCAGGATAGTAATAATAGTCCTAATGTTTACCAAGATAGTTCCTGTACAAGTGGAGGTGTTATGGCTAAAGTGCATGCTAAGGACAACTATTGTACTAGCTTCTTGTATACATTTTCATTAGACTACAAGAAAATAAAAGAAATTATTAATAAGAATTGGGACATTATTAAAAATGATAGAAATTTAGTCGCTCTTTTAGGTGATAGGCCTAAAATAACTTACAGGAGGGGACAATCTTAAAACTATATTAGAGAGGTCCAAGAATAAGCAACATTCAAATAGACCAAAGGGTATGTTTAAGTGTGGTTCATGTGCACAATGCAAGCACATTAAAGTTGGGAACCACTTTTGTATTAACGGCAAGGAATACAAAGTGAATTATCACTTTAACTGTGAAACTAAAATTGTCACATATGCTTGTGTAATCTTTGCAAAGCATTTTACATCGGCAAGACCGAGCGTAAGTTAAAGACCAGAATTTATGAGCACCAGTATGCTATTGCAAAGAAGGATGTCACAAATGCCTTAGCAAGGCACATTATGGAAAATAGTGATCATGAGTTTTGCTTTGTTATTCTACAACAAAGAAATCCTGACACAAGAGGAGGACCATGGCAAATTCATCTTGAAATTTACGAATTGCTATGGCAAATACGTACTAGAGCGCACGTTATGCCAGGTATAAACGAAGCACTCTCCATAAAATGTGTTCTGAAGTGGCTTTCTTACAACAGGTAGCTTGGTGATTTATAAAATCTAACAGATACCTTAGGCATAAACACATTTTCCGGTAAAACAGTTCATTTTACTATGATGCAACTAGTATTGTTTTTATTTAGTTTAAATTGAATTAAAGACAGGTACAAAACCAGTAGGTATTATTTTATTTTATTATATAAATATGAAATATAAAGAATAAAAGATAAAAAATAATTTCAAATTGACTGACATTATTTTTGACACGTGTCAGTCAACAAGCAGTCAGGTTTAGGAGCGTAGGAGTTTACAGGTTCTGTTGATCAAATAGCGGGATAGCTCGCTATTATTACGCAACTTGTCCTATATTATCATATTATGTTTTTTCAGATGCGTTAGTGATTGATGCCTATGAGAACGTCATTGTTTTAATACTAACATGTCTAAGTACTTGTTAATAGTTAAACATACAAATATGTATGTGTTTTATTTTAAGTACATCTAACTGGGTATTAGACCTTTATGAAACTACTAATTGTATATATAGTGCTTTATCTAACAATGACTTTACAAGCATTATTTTTTAAGGTTGCCATGGTAATATTTAATTAAATAATGCAACCTTCTCGGATTGGACAATGCAATGACATCATTTGTTTAAAATAAGTCCTATTTCAACATCTTGCTGTTTGTCTGATGAAGGCTTAATATTTATTTTGCCGAAAGCGCTCACTTTTACTTGTATAATAAAAGCTGTTTTATTCAAGTCTGCTCTTATAGTGTTCTGTTTTGGCCTTTTACAAGGTTTTCTGAGTAAGACATGTAGCAATATGTATCTATAGGTATAATACCAGTGGAGCACAGATGACCTGAAGTGGCCAAGGTAACAGGATAGATTGTAGCATTTGTGCAATATGCAGATATGCATGTGTTAGGTTGGTGTGTGTTTCATATTAGGTGAGAATGGCTAGTATGTATACATGTTGAGGTTTGACCTGGTAGCCATTGCCCACTACTGCTGATGACAGGGCCAAGTCCTCACAACTGCAGTGCCAAAGACAATGCTCCCCAGTATAACACATGCTAGCAGTAAGCCATTTTAAATGTACGGTGGTAATATGCGTCACCATCTGAAAGTTGGACATGGCATGACTCTTGTGCTAGATATACAAGCAGTACACAGGGAAAAGTACCACAGACATACAGTATACAATGTGTAACTGTGAAATAGACACACCCTTGGAAATGTGCATACAGGTATGCCTCACATTATCTGGGCTTGTAGTAGGGAATACCAATGTCGCCTGGCCAAACACTTGCAGATCACAAAGGTGATGGGACTGA
Source organism: Protopterus annectens (assembly GCF_019279795.1). NCBI lineage: Eukaryota > Metazoa > Chordata > Ceratodontiformes > Protopteridae > Protopterus > Protopterus annectens. Next base: position 962,599,384 of record NC_056739.1, read on the forward strand.
TGTATTGGGAAATGGCTGATGTCCCTGCACAAGCCAGCATAACTGGAAAGCCCCTTGCATATCTGTGAGTCAGATGCAAGTAGTGTCCATAGCACACATGCACCCAGCTTACCCAAACACCACCCACAGGTACCTCTCCGGTTGTATCCCTGCTGTTGGAAATGGGTACAATATGACCTCCACTTGTGTATGGCAATAGCGAAAGAATGTAGCATGCAGTGCTGGTGTCCCATTCAGGTGTGTCCTTAGCTGTAAGCAGCACCCTGCCAGCATCCACACCACCCGCTCAATACCGATAGAAAGTATTGGCATGAACACCTAGCACACCTACCCTATCACCACAGGGGAATATACTGTATGGCAGTCTGGGACTGTAGGACTGACAGAATGCAACAGCCTGCTACAGCTGGCCTGCATCACCACCAAATGGCCTACAGGCCTCTGCCAAAGGCCTGCATATCACCTATACTGCCAATGTATGTTATGTCATGGACACCAAAATAGCATAACACACTCTACATAAGCCATATGCAAGGCCATGTGGACAAACCACAGTAACATGTCTACCATGTCCCACTGCATGAACTGTGGACCAACACCAAAACACAGCTGTGGTGAGGTGATAACTATAGGGAAAGTATCAGAGAATGTATACATAATGTATGGAAGAGGATATAATAATAGAGGGGGTGGTGGTGGGAGCTTGGGCAGCATGGAATGTGCAAGGTCCAACACACAGCCATGTGCACATATTATCCCTGGCTTCAAACACAAAAACGGGTGTCTAAAAACCTGCCTGTACACCACAGTAGGGGTAATGTCCTGACTTATGACCCTCTGCCTCTAGGTAACCTGTGTGAATCTGTACAGCTGTGAAGTATTGCCACAGCAAGATAAGGCCATACTGTAATGTCGATGGATTTACAAGTATGGGATCCTCTGCTGTCACTGTACCAAGGTGCTGAAATGGATACACAGACCCAGCAGCAAATGTCTGCAGCACCCCCCCCAGAATGGCATAACTTGCCATGACTATGTAGGCATTTGACCACAATACTGGACACAGCTGCATTCACCCTGTGTTCCTCAGGACATCACTGCGAGCAAAAATGTCCACCTGACAGTACTTGAGGACATAAAAACAACACAGTGTATAACAGTACACATGTCTGAATATCTCTGCCAACACCAGTACCATGTAGCAGAAGCAGCACAGACACAATCACCTGCAGTACACACTATCCCTTGCACAAGTCTGACTCCATATTGCCAACTGATCTACAGATATCCTGCAGAAACAGTTTGCTAGTTGTAGGTGTAGAACACAAAGGTCTGCTCTGGAGTGCAAACTACCTGGAATGGATACACACATGCAATACAGAAGGGCATACTGGGCATGCTCACACATTTAGAGAAATGAAGGCAATGTCAGACAACAACATACTGAAAGGTCATACTGGGCATGCTCACACACACAAACATATGAAGCCCATGTCTGTCAGCAACAGTGGACCAAACATTTCTGACAGTTGCAGATGTTAGTGCATACACTCCTCAATATGTATCAGTCATGCTGTGCACACACATTGGATAGGATTACACACATATATCCAAGGACAACACACTATAATATGCCAAAACTATACATACATAGATATGTGGAAAAGATTGATGGTGACAAAGAGCCTTCCATCATGAGGCCTGTCCCACCCAGCACACAGCCAAATGGCTACAACCACATGATGTGTAATTTTCACTCACTGTAGTAATTAGCCACTGGTGCCCCTTAGCATTAAAGACTCTGTGGTGCGAGTGCTAGCTGTGCAACATGACTGTACAAGGCAGTAGTCATCTAGCAGTTGTATACACGTACCTGCGGAATATAAACCTGCGTGTGCCAAAGTGTGGCATGTCTACCTACTAGATGAATGGGTTATGGCTCATGCACACACACTGCTCTCCCCATTGCCCTACTATGACAAGCCTGCTGATGTAATTCAGTTTGAAATACACCTTTGGGAAAAAAGTAGCCCAGTAATCTCTGTGGCGCGTCCTATAACTGTGTAATGCTGTAGTGTGATAAACTAGTTAGGTAGGAGTTCTAATCCCAGACATGGCAACTGTGTGCTTGTGTGTTTGCGTCTCTGTCTGTCTAAAGAGCAATGCTTTTTAGGCTAGTCACACTCACTACCTTACAAATGCCATACTTTGACAAGGCTGCTGATGTCAATCAGTTTGAAATGCACCTTTGAGAAAAGAGTAGTACAGTAATCTCTGTGGCGCGTCCTATAACTGTGTAATACTGTAGTGTAATAAACTAGTTAAGTAGGAGTTCTAATCCCAGACATGGCAAGTGTCTGTGTGTCTCTGTCTGTGTAGGGAGCAGTGGTTTTTAGGCTAGTCACACTCACTACATTACAAATGCCCTACTTTGGCAAGGCTGCTGATGTTATTCAGTTTAAAATACACCTTTGGGAAAGGAGTAACCCAGTAATCTCTATGACATGTCCTATAACTGCATAGTGCTGTAGTGTGATAAACTAGTTAGGTATGAGTTCTAATCCCAGCCATGGCAACTGTGTGTGTGTGTCTCTGCCTGTGTAGGGAGCAATGCTTTTTAGGCTAGTCACACCCACTACATTTCAAATGCCCTACTTTGGCAAGGCTGCTGATGTCATTCACTGTGAAATGCACCTTTGGTAAAGGAGTAATCCAGTAATCTCCGTGGTATGTCCTATAACAGCATAATGATGTAGTGTGATATAATACTTTGGTAGGGGTTCTATTCCCACACATGGCAAGTGTAGATGTTTATTTGTTTGTTTCTTTGTCTGCGTAGTTAGCAATGCTTTTTAGGCTTGTCACACTCACTACAATTCAAATGCCCTACTTTGGCAAGCCTGCTGATGTCATTCACTGTGAAATACACCTTTGGGAAAGGAGTAGCCCAGTAATCTCCATTGTGCATCCTATAACAGCTGAATGCTGTAGTGTGATATAGTACTTTGGCAGGGATTCTATTCCCATGCATGGCAAGTGTGGATGTTTGTGTGTTTGTCTATGTTGGGGGCAATCCTTTGGAGGCCATTCACAGTCACTACACCCTCCATTGACCTTCTTTGGCAAGCCTGCTGATGTCATTCCCAGTGAAATACACCTTTGGGGAAACAGTACTCCAGTAATCTCTTGGCACATCCTATAACTGCATAATGCTGTAGTGTAAAAAACTAGTTAGGTAGGAGTTCTAATCCCAGTCATGTTAAGTGTGTGTGTGTGTGTGTGCCATTTGTGTTCTGTGTGGAGGTGGCTGTGAGTGCGTAACAACTGGACTCATTGTGGAGTGGGTTTTGCAAATTTCTTATACGGTGGCCCTATTTTATGTCACAATGTCCACCTTACAAGGATAACAGATGTGAAATAGCCAAGAGGCTGAGGTGACAATCCATACACCTACATGAGACATCAAGGCCTGGTGAACAAAGTTAGCAACCCTTGTATTACTCAGAGAACATTCTCAACCCATGTCCCATACACAAACACACTTGCCTAGGCAACAACCGCTATGTTGGTTGTACCCTGCATATCGCCCAGAGATAGCAACCATGATGTGATTGCAGTGGACTACAGAGGGCATGGCACCCTGTCCATCAGTACAATAGGCACGTACATGCAGACAGTGCACCTTCACTATGTTCCCCACTGGATGCCTGCAACACATGTGGTGCCATCAAATGTGACCCACAAAGGGCATACCATGCCTTAAACACATGACCTGTATGGACAGATGCTACTGACACCAGGGAATACCTGCATCATGCTATCAATGTAGGTGCAGGGTCAACCTACTGTCCATTACCAGTTCCTGCCACATGAGCCCAGGACTGGCACACCTGATGATAAAAAATATGTGTACACAACATTGGCCAGACACCCCAGGTACAGTTCCACATGTCACTGTACATGCATGTGAGATATGTGCATATCCCAGACAGCATCCATGTCATGGACTAAAGAACACATACATGGTAAGCATTGCACAGCAATGGCCACACACAATAGTTACCCAGATGACTGGATAGTGACTACAATACCCACCTGTGTGGGCCAATCCAGACACTACACCCCTGAGCCACACTGCAGACCATTGTCATGTCACCTGATGCCAAGGTATACCCTTCACCTTGCCTTGTATAGCCTTCTGGTACAGTCAACCACTACACACCCATGAAACAATGCACAGATGCATGTCAGTACTGGCACCCTCTGTCTGTGTGTGTGGTGTATGATGCTTTCCACCACATTCACACTCACTGCAACTCCCATTGACATACTGAAGCATGCTGTCTGATGTCAGACACCTTCATATACCCTATGCCCATATAACCTCCGGATAACCCCTGTGGTGCATTTGATACCTGCACATTACTGTACTGTGACAAACTAACTAGTTAGGAAGTATATTTCTGACCCTGTCAAGTGTGTCAATGTGTTTGAGTCCCTGAGAGAGTGTGGTTGTGTTGACGCTGACACCTGTTCATGTTGACAGGCACATGTACTACACCTACCATATCACTGTTGCAGATGTCACTCACCATCACATATACATTTGGACAGCTGCTCAACATGTAAGCTATGTGGTGCATGCAATAACTGCATAGACATGTGATAGCAATACATAGTCAGTCAGGGGTTTGAAACCCTGTACTGGTAGGTGTGTGATGCAAACATGCTTTGGTGTTACTCTCTAACCCCCTCCCTGACTTACTTTGTCTCTCTCACTCCCTGTCTGGTGGATGTGGAGAACTACACCTGCTTTGCTTAGGCAGCAGCTTGTGTTTTGTAAGTGATGCTCATGATCAGCTGATGGTCTCTGCATAGCTTGCAGCCCTCCTCTAGCTGATTGCATGTGGAACAGCTGTGGTAACATTCCCATAGCTAATTGCATGGAAACAAACTCCAATATTTAGGAACATCATGTTGGTTTTGGGCCTTTTCATTCACTGTGAGCAGGACCTAGATCTGGTGTTTGGCAAACAGCATCACAGATGGATTTGGGATTTACCTCTAACAACATACACTGTGGGAACATGACAACACACAGGAGGGAGATGTGTCTGACATAACTACAGAATGTAAGTGTTGCTAGTCTGCATTTGGAGTAATGTCGGTTTAATAGGGTGTGTGTGGATATGACTGGCCTACATGTTTTAATACCTGTCATGACAGTGCTATGTTTTTGAGGGAACCCCCATCTGTAGGGTCATCTGCAGACTTGGCAGTATGTGGAGCCTTTTGTTTATTGTGTTACTCACAGAACACCTATCTGGGAACTGCAGAACCATAGTGTGAGGATTGCAGTCAATACATGGTGACAGCCATGAGAGTTACTGACTTCTTATCCCTCATAGAACATATGTCACAACAAACCCTGGTATGACCGTAAATGTATGAGGTTATCATAGCAACATGACAATACTGGGGCAGTGTTCGTAGCTCCAGCCACAAGTCTGTCAACCTTTGTACATATGTCCTGCAGCAGGAGGCGCATATGTCCTGTACAGAATTATTTAGTGACATCATACCTAACAAGCCAGTCAGATATCAGACTGCTAGACATGTTATGTATAGTAGGGGTTCTTTTTGAGGACTTACCTTGGCTATTCTGTTGTTGTGTGTACAGTACTGGGGTCTGTGTACCTAGGGTGATTGTCAACAGTATGTGTATTGCACATATGTACCTTGGGCTGTGCACAGACTGTGGTAGATGCCATTGTTGTCGGTCCTGTTTTATCTGATGTTACATGCTGCTCCAGTGTATGGTACCCTATTGGCTTACATGTCTGTAGGGCCGGACACACATGTATCCCATACCACAGACAGCCATCGAACCACACAGTGCCATGACCCAGTGTATGTAGGGTCAGTGTGTGAGTGGTACATATGAGGATGGTGTTTATCAGACAGTACATACAGTGTCATATTAAGAGTGTGTACCATATGTGACTGTGGCTGTGTTTATATTGGTTGTGGGTAAGCACTTTCACACAGGTGTCTGTTACTCTGTGCTGTGACATGCGTGTAGAGCCCGCTATAATCGCAGGTACATGTGTAGTCCCCCATACAAAATGTAGTCCAGTGTTGTGGCAGTCTGACTGTAGTTTGCACAGTGCTTTGTGACATGCCTAGCAGCCTAGTGTAATTACCCAGTGTGCTGATATGTCCAGTTATTTGCAAGACATACTGCTGCCAGGCCAACATAACTGTTGTGTATTTCTGACAAAGCAGTGGGATTCTGTACAGATGTATGTCACTAACTACTGGGTAGTATGTGGCCATGTGACCCCTGCACCACCAGGTATTATGTGTCAGGACAGACTGGTGTGTGTGCATGCATAAACTGTGTGGGCATATGTAGTCCAGTATTTACATGATATACCCATGTACATGGCTATTAACCTCCACATTGGGAGGTGTGGTCTCATGTCTCGCATGAAGGGGATATGTGTACACCTCTGGACTGACCACAGAGTGCCAGACTGTCCACATATATTGGTCACATCTCTGCTGTATTTCACAGAATCAATAATGTGCTAGCAGTGGTACTGTACTATGATGTCCTTAGGATGTCTGTCAGTAGCCAGTGGTACACATGTTAAAAGCAGATGTGACCTCCCACACATAGCATGTCTGTTATGACAACCCCTATTACAGTAGCAACAGTCTACATATATACCTGCAATACATATATGACATCCCCTTGCACTAAGAGGTTGGGACATATGGTGAACATATATGTATACATATATATATATTTATCCATATATCTATATAGATATATACACATATATATCGACATACATGGATATATATATATATATATATATATATATATATATATATATATATATATGGATTCCATACACTTGGTTGAGTTACACTTGGTTGAAAATGATTCCAGGCAGTTCACTTGACTGAAAGCTCACTTGACTGAAAGCTCACTTGATCAAAGTTCATCTGGTCGAAAACGGAATATAGCCCCTGCCCCACTGCAGTGCAACCCTGGAGTGAGAATATTAAATAAGGGTGGTGTGGGGTCACAGCCCCCCACATTGGGGAGTGTGGGAGGTGTAGGCCCCCCACATTATGCTAATAGTTTTTACTAAATATATATATATATATATATATATATATATATATATATATATATATATCAATGCATTTCTAATGAATATACCTTCTTATAACAGTGAATACATTAAAATTATGTGGGGGGGCTATGCCCCCGCACACCCCCCATTGTGGGGTACTGTGCCCCCCCCCCCTTATTTAATATTTTCACTCCAGGGTTGCACTGCAGTGGGGCAGGGGATATATTCCATTTTCGACCAAATGAACTTTGACCACGTGAGCTTTCAGTCAAATGAGCTTTCAGTGTAGTGCAATGCCTGGAATCATTTTTGACCAAATGTATGGAATCCATATATATATATATATATATATATATATATATATATATATATATACATATAAACACTCAAATATATACATATACACAGCAATATATGTCTACACATATACAGATATAGATACATATGCACATATACTTATGGATATCTACATATATATCAACAGTAATAGGTATATCTGAATAGATATGTATGCACATATAGTTATAGATATCTACATATATATCTACATAAATACGTATATCTGTACACATAGGATGTGCATGCATATATATCTATATATATACATATATCTATCTCTACATATCTCTCTCTCTCTCTCTCTCTATATATATATATATATATATATATATATATATATATATATATGTATATACAATGGGATCTACACATGGCCATATATATGATGCACTATTCAGATGTGTAGACAGACATATATATGAATATACATGTGTTTGTACTTGTTGACATATATCAACATATGTATTTGTATACATCCATATTCCTGTCATGTGTAAACCTCACAGTTGTGTATACCTTCCCAGATGTATCTCACTGTATGTATCTGATATGTGTACATTATGATATAACAACATATGTGATGCAACAGTAATATCAATAACAAGTACTACACAATTGTGGAAGTAAATGCAATTGTTTAATACTAATCAATATGTGTATTGACAGATATATTGGAAAAACAACAGCTGTCTTCACAGTGGTCATGGCATAGTGGTTAACTGTTGTGACTATAGTGTACAAGGTCCTGGGTTCAAGACCTGCAAGAGTTGTTTATTTTGTTGCTCGGCAGAACAAGGGCTGTCGGATACAGAGTGGTTAAGGCAGTTTTGAGCAGTTTTAAGTGCGTTTGTGAGGGTTTGTGCAAAGCTAAGCAGGGCTAAGTTATGGGTAAATGTACTGGTGCTTACAGTGTGTAGGCTTCGCTTATCAGTGCACAAATCAGCTTAGCTGTTATATTGGAGCAATGTTGAAACCTGCTAATCATGGCTTAGCCCTGGTAACCAGTTCTCACCACCCAGTCCGATAACATAGCATGGTAATGACATCTGTAATAAGTGTATGTAATGCCATGTACAATACATGTTCATATGTGCTGTCATTACAGTAGCAAGGGGTGTGAGTGTCATGTCTGGGACACACAAGTATGTGAGGCCTGTACAGCACTGTTATCCATGTGAATGTGTTACATACAGGGGCAGTAACAAAGAGTACATGCTGTCACACTGGCATGTAGTGTGTCATGGTGGTACTACTGTTAGTGCTTTCCCAGGCAAGAGTAGAGTGCTAAGTGTAGTACTGACAACAAGCACACCTGCAGTCATAGCTGGACTCTGAGGCCTCCCTGTTGTGTTTCCCGGGTGTGTGAGCTGTGTCAAAGTATATATCCTCTACTGGATAATGATCCGACATGTGGAATGTAACTGTAGACTGCCATCTGTACAGCACGTTAGTGAGTGCTTCCAACATGTAGTTATGGCATACATATTGTTGTCAAACGTCTATCTGTAAACACATTCATCCTACTGCATAGCTATTTGCCAGGCTGATGACTGTCAGTCCCTCTACAGATGTGCAGATGGCAGGTATCCAGCTGGAATATGTACAGACAACCTAAGCTTGATTGACATTGACATGTCTGCCCAGCTGTGTAAGAACTGGCACATATAGGAGACAACATCCTGTATGCACCACATGCCACGGGTACCTCCACTACACTACCACAGTCAACAGAACATGCTTGGGTACAGGTCTCCATCACAGACACTAACCATGTGTTGTAATACATGTTGCATGCATGTCAACTTGATCACCTCAGTGGCCATGTGCAGGAGGCACCCAGAGGATTGGCTGATGTATGTCACGCTCACCCTGAGGGTCCCCACAGTGGTGTCTGTCAATATATTGCCTGCTGACACAGGTGGCAGGATACCACTGTACACACATCCCCTATGCAACCCATCTCTTCATAGACAACAGCTAGGTACACAGCTATGACCACCTGCAGCGATGCACCCCAGTACTGACACATGTGTACATGTGCATTACTGAGGATAGCAGTGTCTGTGTGTTAGTACACCTGTACTTGGAAATTCCATGAGGGCCTTCACAACCACTGCAACACCCATTGCCATAGTCAGTTGTGGCTGCTGCTGTATGGAACATTACATGTACCCTGTCACGCTCCTCTCCCTACCGGCTACATGAGCCTTTCAGTACCAGCACAACAGTGTTGTACAAATGAGTTGATAGACATAGGATACCCACTGAGTTCTGGCAAGTGTGTGTATGTGTGCATGTCCGTATAGCTGTATGGTACAGCATTCCAAGGCCACATACTCCTATTACAATACCCATTGCCACACAGTAGTACAGATAATGTTGTTGCTGCTCATAGGTGAGGCATGACAATGCAACACCCTACTATGCCTGTGGCATGTGCATTAGATGCATATCCCTGTAGTACCACTGTTGGGATATACAATGGGTTGTATCGCAGTCTTGGGCAATGTGTGATGGTGGGTATGTCAGAGTGTCATCATGAGTTTCAGGTAGTACAATATCCACTGGGGGATGTAGGTGCTGTGTACACTGTCATTACACCAAGGTACACCCAGTATATGTCCCATGTACCACTTTATGATGACCATTGTCACCATCAACCATACAGGTAACTGATACCACCATCCAGCCCAGTTATGCATATGCTGTGTGCAGCCTACCTGTAACACATTGGACACACGGTCAAGTTATTTAGCAGCAATAGGCCCAGGTCTTTCAGACATGTGTCTGCCTGTTATGTGTCTGTTAATGTGTATATGATGGTATGTCACACTATATATTGTCCACATACAACCATTACATGCCCCATTAGCATACTGTACATGTCTGGGGATGTTCTGCATGTAACATGTAACCTGGAAAACACCTCACCCTAAATGCTGTGTGGTGTGTGCAATGAAAGCCACACACTTCAGTAGCACTACATACCTAGGTAGGGGTCTATTCCCAGTGTTGCCAAGAAAGAGTGTGCGTGTATGTGGATGGGTCTACATCAGGTTACAGATTATACATGTCCCAGTGGGTCACCTGTCCATGTGCACAGGCAATAACTCTTATACAAACCTGTGACATGTGTTCAACTGTACCCCAGATATGTCACAGCCATGGTGTTGCCACAGTGCCATACCCCTTGTGGAATATAACTGCAGACCATCCTCCTGCTGACACATGTACACCTACAACACAAATGGATAACATTATGGAGACCACAATCAACCAGTGTTACTAACAGCTATAATGCATCATTGCTGGATGGCAACACTACCTGACATGTATGCATTAAACATTACTCCTGACATGTTACACTGCAGTACTTTGGTACACTGTAGTACAGTCACCATGTGCATCAGAACCATATTAGCCTGTCCCTGCATCAATGTTATGGATGACCGGGATGTGGCACAGGTATCATCATATGCACAGGGTGTGTTGTTGGTTTGCCAGAGGCCGAGGGTGGGCCATACATTTGACACCATGTGTGTCATTGAGGGGTGTAATGAGTTGAACTGGGCGTGGTGATTTGGTGTGTGTTTATAGTGTGTGGGTATGCATGCTCACAGTTCTGCCATTTTGCTGTCCTGTACATGTGTTTATGGACAGCTGCAGACCATACCTGGCAGGGTGTGCAGTTCACTGCCCCCGGCCACAGACACTTGGACTGTGCCTGTCAGGGGTTCCATGGGCACGTTCAGGTACAGGCCTTGATGTGCTACTCTCCCCTGATGATGACAGATGTCTGCTGGAACCAGGTCCCTGCTGGGACTGGCCAGGACCACATGCTCACAGTGCTGGGGCTGGTACTGCCACTACAGGAGCACCTTGGTGTCCTAGCATGTCCACGTTGACCGCCAGCTGTTGATGTTGCTGGCCTACATCCAAGCGACCATCGCCGCACTCCCACCACATGTTCAAGCCTGTACAAACTACAGTCGATGAGGCCCATCATCTCACCAAACTGTTTATTCATGAGTTCGGTATAAGCACAGAAGGCACCAGACAGTTCATGGAAGTTGTCGCTTGCAGATGTGAGAACAGCCCTCTGCAGCCTCATTCCCTGTCTAGTGTACAGTTCCATACATGCCTGTGCTCTCATGACAGCCTGAAACATGTGCCTGGTGGTACCAGTTGTGGCGTGTCTGCCAGGGGCATGATGACCAGTGGCCCTACCACGAGCACCCTGGGACATCTGCCTATGTGGTGCCCTGTCAGACAACCGGCTATGCTTGCTGTGACCAGACACAGTAGGCATGGATACCACACTCTCCTGTGCACTGCCACCAACCACCAGCTGTCCCTCCATTATGGCCACTGGTGATGGGGTATGTATAGGCACTGAAACTGTGTGCAGGGTTGGGGAGGCTAAAAGAGGGATGTCAAATGATGGAGCTGTTTCGGCCCCTGACAACCCCACCTGTGCCTCAACAGTACTATCATTATCTTCGGTGTCTCTCTGGACACCAACATCAGATTGCATGCAAGAGTGAGCCTGACCCACTCCGCCACCTGTGGGGGAAAACAAGAAATGTCACTTTAAGACCTGTACAGCATTGCATAACAGTATACACACACGCACACACGCACACACGCACACACACACACACACACACACACACACACACACACACACACACACACACACACACACCACCTTAATACCTACCTGTCTATGACTTTACAGGCAGTCCCACGTTTATTCCCATGCGTTCCCCATTTTGCATCACACTTGGTAACATACACTCATTAATACCACTCATTAACCTATCATTCCTCTAAATGCCTAGACAAGTGATCACAACACAAGACCTGTTACTCCATTACCTCCCTGACCTGTGTGGAGTGGTTTTACATTGCCTCACTGCTGTCATTCAGTGTTCACCCTGTGTATGTCCAGACATTGTGAGCATGGCCCCTATATGTGAGGGGCTACTATATTCACTCCATAATGTCACGTACTGGAGTGTCATGTGTAATTATTGCTCAGTACATGTCAGATATGCTGCTCAATCAACCTCCCATGTGACAACTGTAATATATGGATACACTCTCCGGTGTTGTCTAGTAATTCCCCAATGCATCTGTAGTGCTGCATACGTGGGTTGTCAGTCACCTCTCTGCTGAATGCGATATTAAGGGTATACCTGGTGTCTACTTTCCCTCCCAATGCATGTTCCATGCTACAGACCTTATTATACTATAAGCTGTCCTGTGATTACATACATGACAAGTATTCCTGGTGTGTCATGTGTCAGTCCATGTCCATGTATTGCATGATCCCAAAGGGAAGTACTGCTGTATGAACAACCCCACAATCACACATGTGCTTACATGGACACCCACGCAAGCACACACATGCACACATGCATCCTACATGCATCAACCTCCCTCCACTTCAACAGAGTAACCCTACAGGCAAAATAACCACTCACCAACACACACACACACACACACACACACACACACACACACACACACACACACACACACACACACACACACACACACACTCACACATGTGAGGTTGCACAAAGATAGTGCACACAGTCCTCCTATTACCCATCTGTCAACATGCATAACATATGGTACACAACAGCATGCAGTGCAGATATAGTCAAACCATGCTAGCAACAGTATACATGTGTGTGATGCATGGACTCTGTTAGTAGGTGATGCCCCTTCCCCTGGATACCACTACACCTATGTACACAGTATTGCTGTGCACCTGTTCTGCACCCTGCCATGTACTGTGAGCCACTCCTCACAGGTATACAACCGATTGCTGAATGTGTAGTACTGTGTCAGTTATGTCAGCTGTAATGCTCACAGCCCCTATGTTTTTCAGCAACGCATACCTGGGATGATATGTGGACAGGTGTCATTTGATATCATCAGCGGACCATGTATGACCAATCTAATACTATTACACTGACAACTGTCAGGCCATTCCGTGGCTACGGGGGGAGTGACGCACCCTTCCTTGATCTGCCATGGGACCACATCACCGCATATATTAACAGTACATGAGCCCGATATGTGACATATGTGTGAAACATCACCTGTATACAGTGCAACAACAATGTATATACCAGTAGTACAATGACAACTGTTACAGATTTACACAATACGTGCACATGTACAGCATGCATTCTGGGTAGGTGTGTTAGATGTGTGCATGGAATATACCATAGCCATTACATGCCCAGTGTATTGACAAGCATCAACATAAACCATACTCACCAGCTACAGGCTGCTATCTTGGTGGTATACCGGAGGGACCAACATAAGAAGGTGAAAGATACAAAGTCAGTGCCCACACCTGTGGCATTGCTACAGGGTGGGTGCAGCATTACAGTACATCAACAGTACATGTCCACAATACTACCACGTATGCACATCTGCTTATTACTACTATGCAGCAACAAACTATATATATGACATGTCAGATATGCATGTCCTACTTGTACAGATGCGGATGCATATGCAACAGTGGTCTACTGATGTGCCCTGTGGCCTTACCTGCATGCTCCTCAGCTGGTGTGTGGATAGCACCCACCTCCACAACATCATTGACCCTGTGGACTAGGTCATACCACAGGGCGGTCCGCTTCTGCTGTTCATGGGCAACTCAAACAGCAAGGTTATCGCAGTTCTTAATACACATCTCTGTCACCCCCCACCATATCAGTGACAACAAACTGTATGCACAACTCAATAGGTATGGCTAGAGCTTACCTACCAGTGGGGACAGATATTGTATTGTACCACACTTTGTTCTGTGTGTTTGTAGCCATGTTCCCTGTGTAGACACTATCATTGCTGGCCTGTTACGGACTAGTCACCTGCATGCCATTGTCAGGGCCACTATGGTTCCATATATGCATGTGGTATGCTTGCTATGTGATTGCTGCACATCTGACATTCTGTGTTAGCGGGATATCTATGCATGCTGTTGGACATGCTCCAGGATTGTGTAAACTATTATTACCCACATATTTTCTATAACAGTGACACAATAGCATGTTTAGGGAATATTTGCCAGTGGAACCACCTCTCCAAACTCATCTGCCCATGTTAACAGGCCACATCACATGTGGGACCCACCCTGGGGCCTCCTCATGTACTAGTCCAGCCCTACCTTAAGGTGGAATGAGGTCAAGTCCAGGGTCTGTTCCATAGCAAGCTCCACAGACAGGTGTGGGATGTGCTACATCACCTTGAGGCACCCAGTACACATTCAGAGGGTCCACATGCTCCTCCTGCTCAGCCTCCAGGTCAGGCACCTTTGGGACGTGGACTGCTGTTGTGAGTAGCAGTGGGTGGGAGTCTTGTTCCCATTGTTTCCATATTGGGGCCATGGGGCTTCCACATTACAGACCACAAACACCATTCATGGTGTTTACCCACCACATGTGTTATATACCACCCCTGTAGGCTTTCCTCTATATCTACCAACCTGGACTACCTTCATAAATATACCTGCCATACTTCCCCATATTCCCATTCCCTACTTCACAGACAAGGGCAATGTGGTCCCAACAAGGGGTTCACATGTGACATACCCATCCATGTTGCACACACTGACAGCTGTATATATCTGTGTGTATTGCTATGTGTGCTGATCCCTCACACATAGCATGCAGCACTGTGGTGGTAATATAGGGGACATGTATTTACATACATATATGTGTGTGTGTGTGTTTGTATATATCTAGACATGTGCATATAGATATATATCTATATTATGTGTAAATATATATGATGTATATATGTGTTTCTATATATGTCTACATATGGGTATCTGTATATCTGTGGACATACATGTATATATATATATATATATATATATATATATATATATATATACACACACACACATATACATACCTATATATGGGGTACATTCAGACATCAGGTCCACAATCTCAAAACTCCTTCCTGCACAGCTGCACTGTTCTGCCTTGCTACAACACAGACAGGTGCCACATATGTACACAGCCTAACATTAGGCCATTTGGGGGGTATATGTAGGGCCAGATTGTTGCAGGCAACCCTATTACACACCTATAGCATTTCAGCATGCTAAAATACAGGTTAACCTGAGTGTCCTGCAAGTGGTGGGCTGTGGAACCCATGTGTCCATTATTTTGGCATTACTTCCACCACCAGCTATTGGCCACAGTTATATACATCCCTTCCTTTACACACCACACACTATATTGGTATATATCTTGTCAGTCGGTGCTGCTCTATGCAGTTGACAGGTATGGCCCACTACCCACAGGGACAGACTGTAATGTCCATAGCAGTTGTTCAGCTGAAGATCATTACAACAGCAACACCCATTGGCACATGTATATCATTCAACATCATCTACCCCAGTATTATGGACCGGGTACTACAGTCAATTACATGCATATATTCTTCACATACCTGTTGTGAGGATGAGGTCTGTTGTGGATAGTATCCTTGTAAGAGGTGTTTTTTTTTTATTTTTCACTCCTTCTCCTGCTTCCTTTGTTGTATTTTCTGGTGTTGTTGTGGTTCAGGAGCTGTTGTATGTTTTCATTTTTTTCTCTTTCACTTTATTTCTCTGCGTCTCGCTCTCTCTCTCTCCAGTAAATTGATTGAGCTGCCTGAAACAGATTGCAGCATGGCTTTTGTGGGTGATGCACATGATCAGGTGATGGCCTCTGTACCAATCAGTGTCCTCCACTTGCTACCTGCATACAGCCAGCTGTGTAGTACTTCCAGTTACCACTGTGATGGCAACCCACTGTTATAAATCCCTGTGTGTGGGAAGCAGTGTTACAGACAGCAGGTAGCAATACCTCTTATAAGAGGACTTGCACACTCAGGCCAGCTGCATACTTGTATGAGATTCCAGAACTACAAACAGAGAGTATGAGTACTGTTGTTGTATGCATTGTATAGCTTGTATGCATTGTATAGCACCAGTGTTACAGGGTCTGTGTGCACATACTAGTTTAACATGGACTGCAGTCTGTCTGCATAGATCTCAACCGTGTGCCTATCCACTTGATGGCCAGAGGTGTGCGAGTTATATTTTGCCTGTCCACCACACAGGTCTTGTGTCAGGTATATCACTGGCTGTGTGTGTGTTGAGTGCTATCAGTACATGGCTACATCCATTTGCATTTCTGACTTCATATTCCTGACTAAGGGTATGTTGCAGACTATCCTGTAACACCAGCGACTTGTTTAGTGTATGACAACACTATTCACATATGTCAGCCTCTGTCCTCCATCTACATACCGGGCGTTGTCCGTATGACATGCTGTCAGATGTTGTTATGTAGTGACCTGTGAGTATGTCTTGCTGCCATTCCTGCCATCATTCCACTGCTGTTGTGGCCCACACACATATTGTGGGGTTGGGTCCATAAATGTGTGGGCTTCATATGCATAATACGTGTGCCTTTATGCAGTCCAGATGCCAGTGTATGTAACAGTGGTATATGGCCCTGTATGTCAGTCTATGGGTGGGAATGCAACATAACAAACCTAGGCTGTTACCATATCAGGGGTATCAGGGGTAAGCTGACTTAAGGTATCTGGATGTACATTACCATACAATTCACCTTGGGTAAATGCAGGCCTATTGCTTCCTGCCATACAGACTGTTCTGTATGTCAGTGTGATTGTGATGGTTTCAGTTATGCCTTGTTATGTAACAAATACATCCCATTGTGTCAGCTGAGGTCTTTACCCCCTAGGGAGTGTGTACAAAGTGTAGATAGAGGCTGCTGGACTATACATCTGCAATACTTACTGTTGATTGATTGTTATCCTCTGGCCCAGTCTGTCTTTACTGTTGTACTACTTGAAGGCCTTGGCCTGGACAGCAACATATGTAATCCTTTCCAGAATACTGTATTAATTTATCTGTTTGACATTTGCATTAGTCTGTTTATATGTATTTCAGAGTCTAAACAGCTATATGACATGGTATATACAACTGTAATAATACACAAATGAAGCTTTCCCATGTATGCAAACCTGTGTGTCGTGTTATATCTCTTGACCTCTCTGTGGGTATATGTTGCAGGCAACAATTGTCATTTGTATGGGTGACTCATACAGTGTCCATTTGGTAAGGTGGCAACTGTAGGCATACTGGCTGCTTCTTATTGTGTGCACCTTCTACATATGTATCTTTATTTTTATTTTACATTTGTTGACCGGGATAGTCTGACTGGATGCATGTACATTTTCAGTGGAGGCCCGGGGAGAAAAGCTCCAAGGGTAAGCAGATACAGCATTACATAATACCAACATTATATATTACAAAAAGACTATTTACAGTGATTACGTAAGTAAGCAAGTTAAACAAGTTCCACAGGTTACAGTTAATCCCGAGTGTAAATCAGGATTAAATTAAATTACACAGTAAACTGGTTAACAGATTTTTACACATTCTATAAAATGTTAGCCAGGCTTGATACATTGACATAGCCAGTTAAGTGCCAAATGTTGTTTGGGTCTAGTTTTAAATTGATCTAAGGTAGAAAGTAAGGTAATATCAGCTGGAAGAGAGTTCCAGGGTCTACTTGCAGAGTTTGCAAAGAGAGAGTAACTGGTTGTGTTATTAATTTTGCTAGTCTGAAATAGTAGTTTGTTAGAGGATCAATGCGGTCTAGGATTGTTATAGGGGGTGATAATATTTTTAAGTGCAGGAGTATTGTCCGGATTATAGAGGATTTTATAGGCCATAATCAATTGCTTATACTGGATTAGGCTGGGTAGTTCAAGCCACCCAAGCTGATTTAGATTGATGCAATGATGTGTCTTAAAAGGCAGCCCAGTAGCAAACCTGGCAATGTGGTTGTAGCAAATTGAGAGTTTGTTAAGGACAGTCTTGTTTAAATTTGAGAGTAGAGGGGATGCATACAGAAGGGTTGAAAGAAGGTGAGAGCGAGCTATGGCAATTTTAGCTGGAGGGGTTAGGAAGGCTTTTATTCTGTAAAGTGACCCTAGTTTTTTATGGATGGTTTTGATAGTTTGGTTAACATGTAGGTTGAATTTTAGATTATTATCTATGATGACACCTAATAGTTTTGTAGAGGGGTCAGGGGAGATTATTGTGAAATAATTTGAATTTATGGTAAAGGTGAAAGCGGTAGACCTACGTGTTGGTGAAAATAACAGCATTTTAGTTTTTTTGAGATTTAGGATTAGACGACGTTTAGAAAGCCAGTTTTCTATTGTATTAAAGGTGGTCTGGGTAGCTGACCATAACTCTACTGGAGATGTGGCCGTGCAAATCAGAGTAGAGTCATCAGCATATTGGATACAGTTGACTTTTGGTATGACAGTATAAAGGTTGTTAATGAAGATGGAGAACAGCAAGGACTCTAGTATAGAACCTTGTGGTACTCCAAGGGTGTTAGGTAGAAGATTAGAGAGTTTGTTCTGCCAGAGGACAGCCTGCTGTCGACCATTCAGGTAGGACTGAAACCATTGAAGGCCTCTAGTATCTAGACAGAATGTTTGCAGGGTGTGGATTAAAAGTTGGTGATCAACCATATCGAATGCCTTGGAAAGATCCAAGAAGAGGGCTGAGGATATATAATTATTGTTGTGATTATGGTTTATGGTGTTGGTAAAGGCTAGGAGGGATGAAGTAGTGCTGTGATGAGGACGGAAGCCATGCTGAGTGTCTACCATAAGGTGATTCTGGATTAGGTGGTGCATGAGTTGTCTATGAACACATTTTTCCATAATCTTTGCAAGTGGAGAGAGTATAGATATTGGCTTATAATTGGAGAATTCAGTAGGGCTGAACATGTATCTTCCTATACATATCTGTGTGTGTGTGTATGTGTAGTTATATATATCTATATATATATATATATATATATATATATATATATATATATATATATATATATATATATATATATATATATATATATGTGTGTGTATATGTATATATATATATATATATATATATATATATATATATATATATATATATATATATATATATGTGTGTGTATCTGCATATATGAGTCTGTGTATATGTGTCTTAGGAATGTTGATTGCTTCCAAATTGTACATTCCCTATGGTAACCAGATTGTACTGAATGATATGTTACTGATACCAGTGGGATGGAGTACTGTTAACATCTTGTGCCCGTGTTGTGTCAGGTCCTTGTTATGGTATTTGCAACAGTTGGTATTGTATTGTAGGGCTGATATGTTTGGCTGTGGGGGGGGGGGTATCAATATGTACAAGACGTATGTTGCTTGGGCCCCCTCACCCCCATTAATGGTGCATGTGGTCATCGATGTTTTTATGTTCTCTTTTATATCTACAGGTATATGTCTGTATATACATATATAGATATATATTTATGCTTACACATATATTGTTGTATATATATATATATATATATATATATGTATATGTATATATTTATATATATATCTATCTATATATATATATATATATATATATATCTATCTATCTATCTATATATATATATATATATATATATATATATGTGTGTATATATTTATATGGGTCCCCTACAGAAGACCGACAGCTCACAACACCGACACCCACATCGCTGACACCAAAAGCCCGACACACGAAATACCGACAATGGGGAAATGGTATGTCTCCATAGTGCGGAATGAACATATTTGCATTCCTGCACTGTAGTGCGATCTCGGAGTTGGTATATTAAAGTTACGGGGGTGTAGGGGGCAGATTCCCCCATGGGGGGTGCAGGGGGTCATAGCCCCCCTGCTAACAGAAAAAAGGAAATGTTATTTTCTTTTTTTCTGCAGTAGCGCTGTTGTTGGTATTTCATGCGTCAGGCTTTTGCTGACGGCGATGTGGGTGAGGGTGCTGTGAGCTGTCAGTCTTCTGTATGGGGATCCATATATATATATATATATAGATATAAATATATATACATACACACACACACATACATCTACATGTTTAAATATATTTCCTGTACTGTGAAAATATCAGGGTTATGTATATCTGACATGGCTTAGTGGTGTGCAGGGTCTTGGGTTTGAGCCTTGCAGAGGTTGTTTATTTTGTTGCTGGGCAGAACAAGGGCCACTGGATACAGAGTGATTAAGGCACTTTTAAGCAGTTGTAAGCAGGTTTGCACAGAGGTAAGCACTGCTAACTTCCAGTTACAGTTTATTATACTGATTTACCTTTTCACTTGCTTAACCTCTGTAGGCATTGCTTACCCCCGCGCAAACAGGCTTAAACCCACTTACTGCTGCTTAAACGTGCTTACTCCCACTTACCCCCTTGCTAATTTCTTTAAAAGAAAAGATAAAAGGGTTGATAGGAAAGTGATGAAAAAGGAGCACAAAGAGGGAAAGACAGTAGGGAAAATAGCTAGGGATGTGCAGGAAGGGTGTAGGGAAGGTCCATAGCTGCCCATTTCTTCTACTGCAACAGCTGTGCATATACATTGCATTTGGAGGATGATTTGGACACTCAAACCCCTGAGAGAGGGGTGAGGACAACAATAATATGTTGTGATGCCAATTAGACCAGATTACATGTGTCCAGTGGACACATGTGCAAAATGGACAGCTATGTATGGGGCGAGATTTTTTTTTTCGGAATAGATTGCCCTTTTTTTTTCAGGTGACAGTAGGATGTTGGGGAGGGATAGTAGGTATATTTGGGGAGGTAGGTTGGGTAGGTTAACAGACAAGACAAATAAGATGCATACTGGGGCAGTATATGACACATGTGGGGGGTAAACACCTTGATGGGGAAGGGTGTTGGGAAATCGGAAGTCCATGAGCCCCCTAGTGGAAACAGTGGGACTGAGGTCCTCACCCATGAGCAGTCACCACTGCACCTTCACAGCCCCAAAGGTGGCTGTGCTGGCGGCTGAGTCAGAGAGCCTGACCAACCCTCTAGTCGCTACACACAGCCCTCAATCTGGCGTAGGAGATCTCCAAACTCCCAGTTGAGCTTGCTACACACCACGATCTGGACCTGGCGATGGGTGACAGATGTCTGCCATGCCCGCTCCCAGGGGGGGGCCCATCCCCTGAGGCGATTCCACCCGTAGGTGCGGCAGGACCAATGGACGAGGAGGTCCTGGGTTGGACCCCAGACATGCTGGTGTCCGGTGCCACTGCCCACTGAGGTGGGACAGGTGGGTCCGCTGGGACCCGCATTCTCATACGTGCTATAGTGTTTATGTTTTATTAACATATTTAAGTTAGTAATAGTCAACACATTCCAGGATTAGGTATAACAGCATGCATAGATATTCCCATTAACCCAGACACCAGATGTGGAACAGTTGCATAGCAAACAGAACACATGCATATTTGGGACCACAGTGGTAATTACAATAGCATGCAGGTACATTGATGGCACCATGCACAGAAACAGATTTAAATAATTACTAAACAATAAGACACATGTCCCAACATTACAGTTAAGTCAGCACATCCCAATTGAGTTGGGTATTTAGATTATTGTTGCAGATATGGTGGGGGGGGGGTGTAAATTAACAACTTTACTTTCCTAGTCAGTGCTTTATCTGTACCTATTAGTACACTACCCTATTGCCTTACTTTGGACAGTGGTATGGCTGTTGACAACTATATACATGAACTGATTTTACCTGCAGTATACACCTCTTACCTGGTATACCTGTGGAGGAATTGTTTGTTAACACTAACTAACTGTTTCTACGCATACTCTCAGATTCCAGGTTGATGTTATGCACATACCTGTCCATCTCTTTTTGCACAGACTCTGGGCATGTTTTGACCACATGCAGGTGAAACGGGACATATTAAGACTATTGCCCTCTTAAACCTTTAGTGACTTACAACACTCTTATACAGGATTTCCTAGACAGTTATATTATGTAGCACAGTGCGGGTGACAGTGATGAGTGATACCTTATTATACCATGACCCCCCCCATTAATATTCCAAAATGTGCACACTGATTGGTCAGCGCGCACGTTGTAAATCAACTTATACTAATGTAAAAAGGTCCTGTCGCCTGGACTTTTTCCATTAGTATAAGTCTTTTTTAAAACACAGTCTCCCTATGTTAAAGGAGTTTAACATAGCAACACAGGTTTAAAAAAAGCAACGGAGATCTCTGTTGCTTTTTTTAAAGCTGTCTCGCTATGTTAAACTCCTTTAACATAGCTTATAGTAAAAAGCAACGGAGATCTTGCTTTCTCCGTTGCTTTTTTTTTTTTAAACCTGTCTTGCTATGTTAAATGGGTTTAACACAGCGAGACAGCTTTAAAATAAGCAACGGAGATCTCCATTGCTTATTTTAAAGCTGTCTCACTATGTTAAACCCATTTAACATAGCGAAACAGTTTGTAAAAAGCAATGGAGATCTTGCTTTCTCCGTTGCTTTTGCCCACAGCTCTGATGTACTGCGTAGGCATGCGCAGTACATCAGAACTTCCGCGGAATACCAGACAGCTGCGGAAGGGCAGCAAGGAGGCATTATACAATAAATTCCAGGATGGTTGAGCGGAAGCAATAATTCCAATGCTGTTATAACAGATACGAAGTTTATTCCACCAAAACACACGAACCACAACGTATAACACAAGCGCTTTCACTCGGTTCCTACCGAGCTTTGTCACAGCTGCGGAAGGGCAGCAAGGAGGCATTATACAATGCCATTATTTAATAAAAGTGATTATTTTTTTTCTTAAATAATGTCATTGTATAATAGCAATAACCCACTTCTGGGTGTGGGTAATGCTGGATTTACCCATGGTTGGCTTTGTTTGGTCCCTTGGGCTTCGCCCTCAGGACCAAACCATGCCAACCGTGGGTAAATCCAGCATTACCCATACCCAGGCATGGGTTATTGCTATATTAATGCCATACAATACCAGAGTAAACAGTACCAGTACAGGGTATCAATCTTTTATTTCTAGGCACAGTGTTTGTGTCTGACGGTCCTGTGGGAGCAATGTTTGTTAGCACTACCTGAATGTTGCCACACAGATTACCTGATTCCACATTAGTATTATGCACATACATCTCACTCTGTTACTGTACACACTGTGGTCACAGCTTGACAACATGGGAGTGTAGATGGGACATACTTGGCTTATTACTCTCATAACACTTTGGGGAGTTGCTAGAGTGACAGGTTTGTTCTTATAGATGTGTGACAATCAGTTGCATTTCTTGTTTGCTGTCTAAACATCTGGGATCATCCCATTGATTTCCCAGGGGGACAGGGTGACAGGCAGCAGATATGGGCTGATATACTGGACATTCTGGACATATCTGTACAGTTGTGGGGTATGATTCTATATGCAGCCCTCTACCACTCTCAGGATTCGGACCATGGCTGTGTCCGCTCAAAATAAAACACTGTCCATCACAGTTGTGTGTGCTATATAGATATTGATGTATATCTCTTATCTGATTTCTGTCTATAATTCTCCTGTGGTTTTACATACTGACCTTGTATTACAACACTCTTATACAGGATTTCGTAGGCAATTATATTATGTAGCACAGTGTGGGTGACAGTGATGAGTAATACCTTATTATTCAGAGCAACTGCAAACTCACAATGCCATACAATACCAGAGTAAACAGTACCAGTACAGGGTATCCATCTTTTATTTCTAGGCACAGTGTTCATATCTGATGAACCTGTGGGAGCAATGTTTGTTAGCACTACTTGAATGTTGCCACACAAATTACCAGATTCCACATTAGTATTATGCACATAGATCTCACTCTTTTACTGTATACACCGTGGTCACAGCTTGACAACATGGGGGTGTAGATGGGACATACTTGGCTTATTACTCTCATAACAGTTTGGGGAGTTGCTAGAGTGACAGGTTTGTTCTTATAGATGTGTGACAATCAGTTGTATTTCTTGTTTGCTGCCTCAACGTCTGGGATCATCCCACTGATTCCCCAGGGGGACAGCGTGACAGGCAGCAGATAATGGCCGATTTACTGGACATTCTGGACATATCTGTACAGTTTTGGGGTATGATTCTGTATGCAGCCTACTACCACTCCCAGGATTTGAACCATGGCTGTGTGTGCTAAAAATGCAACAGTTCACGTCTCAGTTGCGTGTTCTATTTGAATTTTGTTGTCTCTCTTTTCACTGTTTTCTGTCTATGTCTCTTTCAGTTGTACTATATGACCTCTTGGGATTACACCAGTCATATACAGACATTCCTACAAATTTTATTTATGTTGCACAGTGTGGGTAACAGTGCTTAATACAACAGTACTATTAAGTGATTGCAAATCTACATTACCATATGATACCACAGTAAACACATGCAGTCCAGCAGTTAGACCTTTCTTGTCAGGCTATTATACTTTTATTTACATACAACCTGTATGAGACTCTTCCTGCCCTATTCTTGGGTGTATGCAGTACTTACCTTAAACAATACAGGTTTTATACAGGCAATTAACTTAACTTACTAATACTTTTAGATTTATTTCCTATCACAGTACATGCAAGAGTATTACTAACCTGTCTCGTGTCACAACCACTCCAAGCGAGATTGCAGCCCGCTCACTTGCCACTGTGAAGGACATAAGAGGAATATTTAGCCATACCTAATCCATAATATACATGAGCTGGTAATTATTAAACAGGTAGTGGAGTGATACTTACACACAGCTGAGACCTCCCCTGTCCTCCTAGCCACTTGGATCCACTGATCCAAGATATCCCCCTTTTGCCATTTCAGGTTGGCATAATGATGCCTGACCTGCTGACCAGTTTGGGGTATGCCAGTGGCACTGGTGAGGTCAAGGGTGAGATGGTCCCAGGCTTCCGCTTTACATTGGGATCCCTGGTACTGGCCCTGTAGCAGTCTCTGCTCATGTTCTTTCACAAGGAGTCCTGCCATGACTCTGGACTCCTGGATGCCCCAGTGCTGCACTGGAAAGTGCATACCCTATCCCATTCCAGACATAGTGCCTCCAAGGGGAAGCTACAACCAGTTATGAGATGCATTCCCACCTGTTGGGTTTAAATAGGGCCGATTTCCTGCACTTTGCAGTGATTGGATGATTTTGAAAAGGCTAAGCTATGGGCAAACCTGCTTACCTAAGGTTGGCATTGTTTAAAGGGGTATAACAATGGGCAAATTGAGTTATCTGGCCTACACATTGCTTACACCTACTATGCTGGGCTGTGCAATGCTTAGCATTGCTTAATATTTAATTTGCATTATATTTGCTTTGATTTATTATTCATTACATGTTATATATGTGTCTGGTATCCATGATTCATGTGTACATACACTGTATGAGGTCCTTATGATTATTAGGGGACTTCAACACATTATTACAATGACACCTCACATCTGGGCTTACTGCAGTACTCCAGTTCACATATTTATGTTATGTAGTAGGTTATACATCATATGACTGTATATAGATTCCTTTCACATGTTCAGTTTTTTATTTTCCTATAGTGAGGATTTGTTTGGTGATACCTTAATCTTATGCACTATTATGATGGCTTAGTCGTTAACTACTATGGCTATAGTATACAGAGTTCTGGGTTCAATACCTCCAAAGCCTGTTTATTTTGTTTCTGGCTAGAACAGCGGCTGTTGCATACAGAGTGATTAAGGCACTTTTAAGCAATTATAAGAGGGTTTGCTCAGGTTTGTGTGAAGGTAAGCAATGCTAACCTTTGGTTAAATATGCTCACAGAGTGTTAGCTTCAATATTGCTTAACCTGTGTGTGCATTGGTTACCGCCACGCAAATGGGCTTAAACTCACTTACTACTGCTTAAATATGCCTACTCTTGCTTACTAGTGCTTACACCTGCTTACCACCGCACTAATTTAGACAGTAATGTCTAATGGTTCTTGGGAAGGTGGGGGATTTGGAAGCTGTATGGAGTTATCATTCATTACACATTTTACATTCCATTTATATCCCTGATTCCTGTGTACATATACTGTATGGGGGACGTGTGATTATCTGTGGACTTTGCAACATTATGACACTGACACCTCACATCTGCATTTAATGCAGTACTCCAGTTCACAAATATATGTTATTTAGTAGGTAATGCAACTAAAAATATTGGTCATAAAATGATTTGAAATGGAAAGTCCTGCAGTGGGACTCACAGCAGGAACGACTGCTCATAAGGCAAATGCTCTGCCCACTACACTATTGCTGTACTGCTTTATTTGCATATATCTTGCTTTTTATCCTTTTCTGCCATTTAAGCTGCATTAACCATAGCTAAGCGATGGGAAAACCTGCGCACCTACAGTTAAATTTAATCTGTTTCATAAAAAAAAAAAATTCTTTATATTTGTTGTTTTAACTATTACTCTTGTACACGTGGGGCATGTTGCTGGGGGTATGCGTACACCTATGAGTGGTCTCGCTCATTCTTTTATGACTTGTCTGCTGTTCTTCATTGCAGGGGCATGTATATTCTGAGAGCTCTGCTCTCAGACATGCCCCCTGCACTCTTACATGCTCCGTGTAAGATTAGGAGCTCAGGCAGCATGGCATGCTTCTGTCCTGCTCCTAAATGGCCGCTTCCGTGTAGGACTAAGCCAGTCCTGCATGGAAGGATAGTGAATCTGAGGGCCTGTATAAATAGGGAAAGTATTGAAAATGAGAAATGCCAGATTGTAAATAATGAATACTATTTATTTTATTTAATATAACATATTTTAAATATTGTTTATGTACTTATACAATATTCTAATTTTATTATTTGGCAGTGTGTAAGTGTATTCTTAAAAATTAGTTTAGTTTTAAACAGGAAGTGATGTAATTTGATTAATCAGGAAATTATGTAACTTGATTTGCTTGTGAATAGTATAAAAAGTAGAGTACTGTTTCAAGCTGTTTATTCTGATGAAGTCTGCTTTGACGGACAAAAGTGCTAAAGGACAGATTTTGTAAAACTGTTTTTCTACACTGAGCAGTTTTTTTTCTCTGGTTCTGAATCAAGAGTATAGCTACTGTTACTGAGCTGTTCTGTTCAGGAGGATTTATTTGAGCAATTTTGATTGTTTTTTTTTTTATCCTGCTGATTCTGCTTGTTTGGTTACAGTTTGAAGTATCTAAACTGTGTAAAATACAAATAACCAATCACAGCTAGATGCAGGAAACCAGTGACCAGTAAAAACTTCAAAGGAACGATGCTCATCACTTATGAAAAAAACAAATTACATTTAACAAAACCATGAACAACATAAAACAAAGGAGTTAAGTGCTTTCTTTCCCATAGGAAGTTCTTCAGAACTCCATAATGCATTAAACACAGGCAATAAATATGTCTACATCCATATCAATTAACCAATAATTTTCCACTACGAATTCAAATGCTTTAATTTTAAAATTGAACTAATAGAAATTGCCTCGTTGAGGCCAGGGTATTGGGTTGCATTTAATTTGAGCTGCCATTTTAGCTCACTAGACTCTAAATGCTCATCCACTACCCACCCCTGAACATCTTTCTCAATTTTGTTAATAACCAAAAATCGAAATATATGGCCATCATTTAACCTCAAATGTTTAAAAAGAGCATTGGTGTTCTTCTGCTTCTTAATATCTTAGAATGCTCATATATGTGATTTTTTTAACCTCCTAGAGGTCTTTCCTACATAAAATGCAGGACATTGTTGACACTGAGCCAAATAAACAATATTTTGAGTATAACAGTTATATCTGTCTTGTATCCTGTAAACATGCCCATTAACAGTGAATTCAGTGCCACAAAAATATATGGGCACTGAGAACATGCACCACATTTTTTCATTCCTAAATTAAATGTGGATTTTTCTACTATTCTTTTTTCTGAACATTTTTTAATGGACTCCCCTTTTCTGTATATTATTTTTGGTTCACTGCCCAACCTAGAAAATACATTTACGTCACCCTTCAATATGTCCCAATTCTTTCTCAAAATGGTACTGATTGCTTGACTATCTAGATTATAGGTGGAAATAAACATATTTTCCCCATTGCATATAGGCCTAGATTTGCCATGCATGACTTGAGTTGATGCCATATTTTGATGACTAAAAATACTATAGTATAAATAAATAAAGTATTGTCACAAAATGCCCTTTTTCTCTCTTGACCAAAACCTCTCTACATATGTCTTCCAGAAATTCTGGGGGATACCCCCTTCTACTGAACATACCCATCAAAATTTCACATTCTTTTTGGAACATGTCAAATTCTGACACCATTCTTGAAATCCTAACAAGCTACCCCTTGACAACTGACCTCTTTTGATGTAAGGGGTGCCAGCTTGTAAAATGTAAGTAAGTATTCGAAAATGTAGGTTTACGATAAATGGTGGAAATGAACCTAATATTTTGCACATCTTTACTTATTTCTACATCAAGAACATTAATTTTACTGTCATCATATTGTGCAGAAAAGGAGAGAAATTCCACTATATTATTGATATATGATAACTTGTCATGGCTATCCTTCCAGACGATACAAATATCATCCAGAAACCAGGTATATAACACCTAACATTGTGTGAATGGACTATTGAGAATATATAATTCTCCCATTGGGCCATGACGTACTTGGCAAATAATGGGGCACAATCTGCGCCCATAACAACCCTGGTAACTTGCCTATACTGCTGTCCTTCAAAAAATATGAAATTGTTAGCTCAAACCAATTCCATCAAATTCACCATGGCATTCACTCTCCAATTCTCAAATTGTATGCACTTAGTTAACTGTTGACCAAACCACTGTAGGCCTATCTGATGAGGAATAAACAAAAACAATCTCAACATCAATGGTGACATTAATCAGCCCAGAAGCAAAATTAGTTTTGCTCATCTTATCTAAAACGTTCCACAAATCTGCATATTTGCTCTATTTTTTCCAGACCATTTTCCAATGCAATGTCCAAACATTTTGCAATGAAATAAGTCTTGAACCTGGCACCATCCACTATGGGCTGAAAAGGGGGATTGTTCATGTCAAAATGAATTTTGAGAATACCAAAAATTCTAGCTACTGAAGGTTTAGAATTTACCATATAATGGTATTCCCTGTCACATATTTCCCCTTGCATCAACATATCTTCTAACATGCAGTCGATCTTCAAATAAGTTATTTTTATCTAATTTAGGGAGACTTCACAATACATTTCTGACATTAAATGTTGATTCATATTATTTAGATATTCATTCTGGTCCATTGCTACAAGCCCTCCCCCCTTATCAGGCTTCATGATCCGCATTTGTTTGTCATTGCTTATTTCCTCCAATAATTGTCTTTCTACCTTGCTTAAATTCGCAAAACTACACTTACAAGCATTATTCAAAATGTAGCGAATGTCCAACTCACAAAACTTTTCATACTGTTGAACCAAACTACTTAAAGGGGGATTGAAACAACTAGACCTCATTAAATTATTAAATTTGGCCCCCTCGGTCTATTTTGAAGCCACAATGACAATTCTGTTTACGACAAAAAAGTCTCAAATCAATAAGAGTCTGAACCAAGTCTGCCCTATGAGTGGGCACAAATGAAAGTCCTTTGAGAGCAAATTAGCATGTACATTGGTAAATGTTTTAGAAAAATGGCAATAAATATACAGAACCAACTGATATTGCCAACATCCTGGCAGGTAGGTTCAGTGCTAACTTTACCCCCTGTCACCCCCTAAAGGGCCCATCTCTATACCGGAAGAATGCAAAGTTCCTGTAATCACAGCTGCACAGGTAAAAAACACACTCTCCAAAGCCAAGAGCACAGCATCAATGGGACCTGACAACATCCCAGGCTGCATTCTACACGAACTACAGAATGAACTGGCACCCCACCTAAGCACCATGTTCAATCATAGCTTCACCTCAGGCTTTGTGCCCACTGAATGGTGCACAGTGATGGTTATCCCACTCCACAAAGGGGGAGCCACCATGGACCTTGGGAACTACCACTCCATTAGCCTAACGAGCCTGGTCTGCAAGGCCATGGAACATATCATCATGGAACTTATAAACAAAGACATTGGTAATCTCCAAACTCTGGACCCCACCAAGTTTGGGTTTGTAAAAGGTAGATCATGTCTCCTAAACCTGATAGACTTCTTTGAAGCAGTCATCAAAGCTGTAGACAAGGGTAAGGTGGTTCACATAGCCTATCTAGCTCTCGCCAAGGCTTTTGACACCATCCCCCACTCTGAAATTATAGATAAAATCACGAAACTAGGTATAAATCCCTATGTCACAAGATGGGTTGCCAACTGGCTCACTGACAGAACTCACACTGTGAAAGTAGCAGACTCCAAATCCGACTTCAGACCAGTGGCAGGTGGAGTACCACAGGGTTCAGTCCTGGGTCCTCTCCTGTTTGGTATCTACTTTTCTGAAGTACAGGCTAACACAGAAGGTCTTTGGCTAATGAAGTTTGCAGATGACTGCAAACTAGGAGCCATAATTGAAACTCATAATGATGTGGACATCCTACAAAGGGGCCTTACTGAGACAGATGCCTGGTGTCAAAGTCATGGCCTCAAGCTCAAAGCCAAAAGTGTATTGTCATCCCCTTTGGCAAAAACTCTGTACCCATGAGGTACCGCATAGGTGGTAGTCTACTTAACACCAAAAGTGTGATAAGAGACCTTGGGACACAGGTGGACAGTAGTCTCTCCTTTGATACTCACATTGCCACAGTAGTCAGGAAATCCTTCTACGTGGCACACCTCATCACAAAAAGTTTCTCATCCAGGAAAAAAGAGGTCTTTGTTCCCCTCTACTCATCACTCATTAGACCCATTATAGAGTACAATTCCCCTTTTGGTATGTACCTCTCAAGGCATCTACAACAACTGGTAAGGCTGCAGAAATACCTCACAGAGAGGAATACTGGCCTCAAACAGATGTCCTACGCAGACCGTATAAAAAAACTCCAGCTTAAATCCATCGCATATCGCCTGCTCAGAGGCGATCTCTGCCTAACATACAAAGCTTGTCACACCCAGAGCTGTTGGACATGCTCCACTTAAAGAAATCCCAATCCCTCCAAGCTACATGCTCTAGGGACCTATACCTTGTCACCACAATAAACAGAACAAACTGGAGGGATAGATTCCTGTCCCAGAGACTTCCCGTAGTCTGAATCAAATTACCTATCCATATCAAACAAAGCTCCTCATTAGCACTCTTCAAGAAAAATCTTGATGACTGGATGGGAAATGGGAAATTCACCCCTGGGATCATCTCTGTGGCTCTGTTCGACAAGGGCACAGGAAAATAATTTTCTTGGGTGGTGAAAGCCAGGGTACCTTTTTGGCTAGGCTTATATAGACCCTAGGGCCAATAGCCTAGTACCTACCTATGAACCTATGAACCTATAAGAAACATTATAGATGCAAAAGTCACCTTGGTCATTGTAAATGCTGTGAAATGCAAGCACACCACTGGTGTTAAACCCTTCACATGCATTCTCTGGGAGAAACGTGATATCCATTATCTCCTGTTCCAGGTTTGCTTTTTCAGCCTTGCACCCTCTCTCACATACCTCTTGCCCCCCCGATCCACTCTCTGGGGGAACTTGCAGTTCCTGAGTCTCTCTGATCTCCTCACTCCATCGTTGTCTAAAGAGACCACCTCTTCCTGATGATTAGATATCAAGAAGCAGAAGAAAAACAATGCTCTTTATAAACATTTGAGGTTAAATGATGATCATATATTTAGATTTTTGGTTATTAACAAAATTGAGAAAGATGTTCAGGGGTGGGTAGTGGATGAGCATTTAGAGTCTAGTGAGCTAAAATGGCAGCTCAAATTAAATGCAACCCAATACCCTGGCCTCAATGAGGCAATTTCTATTAGTTCAATTTTAAAATTAAAGTATTTGAATTTGTCGTGGAAAATTATTGGTTAATTGATATGGATGTAATCATATTTTATTGCCTATGTTTAATGCATTATGCATTTCTGAAGAAGTTCCCATGGAAATGAAAGCAATTAACTCCTTTGTTTTATGTTGTTCATGGTTTTATTAAATGTAATTTGTTTTTTTCATAAGCGGTGAGCATCGTTGCTTGGAAGTTTTTACTGGTCACTGGTTTCCTGTAGCTACCTGTCATGGGTTAGTTGTGTTTTATGTAAACTTTGTGCTTCTTCTACTATTTGACTTAAGGATGTATAAATAGTGTGAAAGGATGGGACCGGTAGAGGGTCTGTACATAAGGTAGAAATCTCCACTTATTTGCCTGTAGGACACTAAGAAGATAGGTAGGGCATCAAGTCAGTTAGAATAGCTTTTGTGACTTAGTTCCTTGATTTTCTTGATAGGAAAATGTTGTGGTTACTCAAGCTGAGTCAAGTACTTACACAGGTGCATGATGAATATGGCATTATATTCATTGACCGGCCTAATGAGTGTAGTGAACAGTGGAATGACCACCTCCCTAGAGTTGGATGCCATGCCTTTACTAATAATTTGTGTTATGAAGGGCAACGTCCTAATTATAGTTGACACATGGCAGTCAAATGAGAGCTCATCATCTACATATGTTTCTAAGGGCACTTACTTCTGGGTCATTTGCCATGAGTGTTGTTGATGTGATAGTTGCACAGAACTTATAGAATTATACAATTATGCAATTTTGGGTATTTAGTTTTAAGCCATGGTTTTGACACCAGCTACTTATTTATAACATTCCTTTCCTGAAGGATCTTGGTGTCTTCTGGAGACTTTATGATGGTACCAAGTTTACAGTCATCAGCAACCTTTTCTGCCATAAGCCATTAACATTTTCCTTGACCTCTGAGAACTAGATACCAAACAGGAGTTGCATGAGGACCAAGCTTGGGGGTACTCCACTAGTGACAGGTCTAGTGGTGGAGGTAGATCCATCCAGCCACATTTCTTGGGTTCTATTTGTGAGCCATTTAGCTATCCAATGAGTTATATAGAGATTTACATTTATCTGGATGATTTTATTAACTATGTCAGAATGGTGTCAAATGACTTTGCCAGGTCCAGATATGTGGTCTGAACAGTTTTTTCCTCATCCATAGCGTAAGTGACCTTCTCAAAGTGCTCAGCCAAGATGTGTAGGTAGCATCTGTCTTTGACAAAATTGGACTGGCTCAGATTAATATTTTATAGGCTGCCTATATCTTTGTTTATTAATTTCATAAAGATCTTTTCCACAGCCCTACACATGAGGCTTATCAGGCTTATTGGTTTATGGTTGTTCTGATCAGTTATCTCCTCACCTTTTGAAGGGGTATGACTGTTGCAGGTCTCCATTCATTTGGTGCAAATACTGTTTGAAGCCTAATATTAAAAAGACTCTCTGGTGGCTTTGACAGGTCATGCGTCAGGCTGACCAATAGGTATCCTAGTATGTTATCTGGCCCCACAGAAGCAGTACTGTTGACCTTAGATTGTGCATTGAAAACTTGTTCCTGTGAAATTGTGTATGGGGGGTGCTGATAAGAGGCATGTACAAGGGGAGGGAGGGAGGTGAAGTTACAGCTAAATTTATCCACTAGTACATTGGCTATGATGTTGTTTACTATAATTCAATGCAATTTTGAACATTATTCCTAAGGTTTATGACACGGTTAAAAAGCTTTGTGATTGTCTTTTGACTGAATGGCTATTTTTACCTTTTTTCTAGCTTGGGCTCATTTAATCAGGGCCCCAAATTTCTCTGTTAGCTTTCGCAAGTGTTTTTTTTTTTGTCATTTTTAGAATTAAATTTCTTTTTATGTGCAATGAATTTTTTTCCATTTCTTGTAGAGCCCATTTATGTTAAGATTCTACCATAGGGGGTTATTTTTAAACTCTGCATTGTATTTATTTTGGACATATAGTTTTATGCAGTTATTCACATGTTGACAGAATCTGGAGGTGATGTATTTTGCATTTGTAGAAGGTCCTCAGAGAGGAAGGGAACATTGAATTTTGTCAGGTCATCTCTCAGCTATAAGATATTTACTGGCATAATCTCTGATTACTAAGATATTGGAGGATGCTTCTAGCTTCAGTCTTATAGTGAATTGTGCTGATTTATGATTTGAGTTTACTGGGGAAATGTTACAACTGGAGGGGAACAGAGTTATCCCATGTTAAGAACCAAATCCAAGACTCTGTTGCCCTTCACTGAGCTACAGACTAGCTGGTCCAGTGAGTTTGTATTTATGAAGTCCAGAAATCTCTGGGTATACATTTTTGAGGATGCATGAGTTTATCAGTTAATGGAGGGGTAGTTGAATTCCCCTAAGTGAATGGCATTTGGATGATTGCTTTGGGCTTCTATACTGATAGGTATGAGTCATGGACTAAGGGATCATAGACATGGTCATATAGCTGGCTATAATGTGATATGAGGTTTTGTTAATGGTTAGTTGGACATGGAGGAGATCCCGGTGGTTATCTTTCTTAATGAGTCTGGAGGTGTAAAGTTGATTTATGAATACAGAAACATGACTGCATTCAGTACCTTCATTGAGTGTGGTGGGTCTCAATGAGGCATAGGCGTTGAATCTTTGCAATGATGGTGTGCTGTCAATATTTTTAAAGCAGTTCTTCATGGTAATTCATATATCAATGCATTCTAGCATAAGGGGTGTCTGTAGGGAGTGTATTTTTCTGTTTGGAGGCCTAGTGTTGAGCATTCCTATTTTCATGTTTTCCAAAATTTTGTTTTTCTATGTTGTAAGCTTTTGTAGACTGACTGACTTTGCATAAAAAAGGCACTATGGGGTGGATAAGGCTTTTGCCAATATAAGAAAGCCTGGGGGTAACTGGTGCAAGCCATCCCTAGCAAAGCAGGTAGGACTGTCTACCATTTCCTCTCAGGCAGATATATAGCACCCCCTTTGAATAACACCAGAAACAAATCCAATTGTTGAAGTGATTTTTATTCATGTTGCAGCATAATTCTAGCTGAAGATAAAATGCTGCTGAGGGCTAGGTTCATACCTGCCTCGAACACAAATTCTGAAAGCTCCATCATATCTTGCTTCATATACTCCAGCTGACCTCTCAACTGTCCTTATTTTGTAGGAAAGTTCCTATATTTGTATCTGATTTAGGATGTCTCTATTTTCAGGCTTGATTTGCCCCTTCAAACAATTTTCTGCATCCCTCTCATTACATATGAGTTTTGAAGCTGTCTAGTACATAGAAAACCACACTACATGACCGACATACTAGTTTAAAGAAAGAGGATGCACATCTTACAACTCCCTTTTCTGAAGACAAAATAAATTACCTTGTGCAATAGAATTTTGTGAAAGAGTTATAGTCTACAAATTTTACCCTGTCTCTTTGATAATGTGCTTTTTTTTCATCATTTTTTTTGCACTCTGCTTTTTAAACACGTGTTTCTGTATAGTATACTATATTCCAGCTGGAAGCAGGAAAAGTTATGTGCTATTTTATTTTTTGGCATTCAGATATTATGCTAAATAGATGCCCAGAGTTTTAGCTGCATGCTCCTGTTTTTCAAGGGCCTTTGTTCCTATTTTCCAGTGACTGCAGGTTGAGGGTATATAGTCTACAGAGGTAGGACTGAGGTCATTAACTTCTACGTATACTGTGATCGAGTTATGTGCCTTCTTGTAGTTCAAGGACTTGAGTGCACACAGTTAGTAGCAAATCCAGGGTTCTGATAGGCAGCTTACCATAATGTGCTCTTTGCTCAGCCTGATGATTGGGGTATAGGCTTCTATCACAATGGACTCTCATATGACTAGGGCATTTGATTGTGTGGAGGTTTGCACTATGGGTTTACCAGCTGAGATGCTGTGAGTTATAGGTGTATGTTCCATAATGGGTGCTGCTTGAATTGAGTTCAGTGTTTTTGAGGCTGCTATGCTACGTTTGCATTCAGGAGGCCTTTGAGGTTTAGGTAGATTGCATTTAAGTGCCTCATCATACGTGGGTCTTTTTGTCTGCTCTGCACTGTGTGGTAGTTGCAGTGTGGTATAATGTGTTTCTGACAATCTGTTTGGCATTAGAAGTTTCTGTATGTGACAGCTTTGCCTCCAGTGATATTGTGTAATTCATCTTTCACACATTGTATCTGTTTGCCTAAAAGTTAAGTGGTCATCAGTATAGATGAGACAATTACTGCATTGTCTCAGAATGCCCACATCCATCAAGCTGGCTACAGAGATGGTAGTTAAATTCATATCCAAAGCTGAATATATTTATTGCGTGATCTACAAGGGGGTACAGGAGGGGGGTTAGGAAGTAAGCATGTACTGTAAAAAATGCAGAGGTCAGTTTTATAAGTAAAACCAAGATTCTAAGTACCTGCGTTTATACAAGGCATTACCAATCACCACATGATGTGCAGCACAATGATTTTTTATAGGCGAGAAAAATCAACAAATCAAAATAGCCTTCTGGGTAATTACAGCAGCACATTCTTAGATTTCTTTAGTGAATCTAAGTACAGAAGAGACCAGGCTACCCTTTACTCTCACTACAGTGCAGACTAGATTTCTCCAACTTCTAGAATACTTCTCAGAATGCTGTCTACAACCCTGTCTGATAAGATCTGACATTCCTTGGCCTGCTTGCTGTTACTTTAGATGCATCCTCTGACAAACCATCAGTGCCTGCATTCACCACAACATGTGTTCCCTCATCCCCTTGATGATCACTTTATCTACCTCCAGTTCACTCAGTCTAATTCTTGAGATCAGTTTGACTGAAATCTTGGCTTTCATTTCTTATCTGTTTAAGCTTGTGATCTTCCACGTGACTGCCTCTTTATCACCAAAATGCTCTTCTCTTTCCCACACTGCCTCTCTTGACCTTTGTTTCCTGCTACACGCCAATAGCCCTCTGTCTTCTTCACTGTCTATGTTAAACTGCCTTTCTGCCTGGGTGCATACAACCCCTTATCCGTTCATTCAATGCTTTTCCTGCAAGACCCATCTAGTGTTCTGTTTCTTTGTCCTCTGTTCTCCTATTCAATGAATGGAATGAAATCAGGAATAAGTAAAGTAAAGTAACCACTGAATTAATGCAAAGATCAGACCCGATCCAGTACTCTTCAGTGTATTTGTTTTAGACAAGTCTAGGGGAACAGAGAACAGGATCAGCCTCCTTGATGATGACACAAAGCAATACGCAATACTGGAAAATGGTAAGAATAACATAAACACAAGCTTGGAAAAGCTGATGAAGTGGGTAGAAAGATGGTAGATGATATTGTGTGCAGGCAAATGCAAAACACTGCACCCGAGGTGCAACGACCCTGAAGTCTTATCTGGGTAGAGTAGGACTGATGGATACAGGACAGAAAAAGGATCTTGGGTTGTTGATAACATCTGGACTGAAACACCTAGAGCAGAGTGAGTGAGAGCACTATAAGTGGCAAACAGAATGATGAGGTGCATTGTTAAGGAGAGATCAACCATAGAAGCAAAGATGCAAAGCTCCCATTCTCGCAGGCCTTGGTCAGACACCACCATGAGTACTGTGTGTAGGTCTGTAGGACATACAAGGATAGTGGTCAGACACCACCATGAGTACTGTGTGTAGGTCTGTAGGACATACAAGGATAGTGGTCAGACACCACCATGAGTACTGTGTATAGGTCTGTAGGACATACAAGGAAAGCAACATTAAGTTGCTGGAAAATCTCCAGACTAAATCCACCAGAAAGATACTTGAGAAAAGAGTGGAACTAATATAAATGGAGTCTAGATGATGTACGTTCTTTACACTTAGAGACCAGAAAAGATAACAGAACATGATAAAGTTCAATCTGAAGGTATTTCTTCACAGATAGGATGGTACAGTTTTGGAATACACTACCAGAATAGCTGTTGGAGAAAAAATCCATAGTGAAACATTCTAGAGGGAATGAAGTTAGCAGTCAGAGAATGTACTCATTCACAAGAAGTTGTGTTAGTGTTAGTACCTTTGCACAGAATTCAGTAGAAATTGTGTTAGTGCTAGTACCTTTGCACAGAATTCAGTAATTTGTATAAATGTTCATGTAAAAGCCAAATTATGAAGAAGGTACTGATGTGCAATCTGAAAGCAAATGTATCTTCAAATATAATGTGTTTTGCAAATGTTAGTTTGAAAAGCTGTTACTGCCTCTTGGCCTGGATTGTGGTTGAAAATGGTCTTTGGATCAATTAATTTACCAGATTAGCAAAGTCAAAGAAAGAAAGACAGATAGATATTTAGCTAATCAAGGATGCTATAAACAAAATCTTGCTCTGATTTGTAGACTTACAGTTATGTTTAACTTTTGGAAAAATGTATGACATGGAAAGGCCAACATATGCCAGGACATGCAAAACATTTACCAGTTCTTATAAACGGGTCTACTTTATTAACTCAAATGTTCAAAAGTTTGAATGCATAAAGATCGACACATATGCTTCGAACGCTTAAACGTTTGAAAGTTAATAAAGAAAAAAAAATACATAGAAAAAAAAATAAATAAAAGATGTAGGCAGGGGGGCAAGCCCCCCTGCGCCCCCCGCACCCCCCGCTACTTAAATATACCAACTCCAAGATCACACTATATTGAAGTAAATGGAAATCGCCACCTACGGAGATTTCCGTTTACAGTTTTTGACGGCTTGCACTTTCGATGCATATGGTTCGATCCATATGTATTCACAGTTTTACGCTTTTGCGTAAATAAAGTAGACTTCTTATAAGCACGTGTGGGAGACTGCATGTCTTGCATGACTATGCATGCATTTATATATGGTTTCATCACCTTACTGAAAATTTACTCCATCTTTTCTTGCTATTTGTTATGTATAAAAGCAGTTGAGTTGTGTATTAAAAGGTAATGCATTTATTGATGAACTGAACCAGACCCACTAAGCAGAAATGTAGTATTTTAAGGTGTGACCTGCAAATGTTGGCCTAATTAAATGATTTGCTCAAAGTTGCTCAGTATGTAAGTGAAGAGTGAAGGAATCAAACTTAGGCCTAGAAGCTAAAGCTCATTAACAGGTTGTGGTCTTTTTTGTCAGTGCTGTACTTCCAGGCCTGCAGGATTTGACAGCGTATTACACATTCTTAAGGCAGATGTTTTACTGGCATCATCATATTTCTGTATGTATCAGTAAAGGTGTACAAATAGTAGACATTTTATAACTAAAGTGTTTTGATAAAGAAATTATTTTTGTTCAAATCTGTATTTGCACAAATACACAAATATGTGTTGCGTAAATACAATAAGTAAGGAAATAAATGTATTGAAGTAAAAACAAATGAAAAATATATCACCAATAAAAATGTAGATGTGTCTGTATAAAATATTAATAATAAAGTGATTTAGATAACATCAAACTAAAGTTGGATAATGACTATGGCAATCCATAATTAAAATTAGACTCAAATTATGCAGGTGTTAATTAATGAACATGTTTTGCAATTATTTTGCATGCTTGATAAAGCTTTGGTTTTGAAATAAGGTTATTATGTATTCAGCACAGCTCTAGTTAAATAGTGCTTGTGCATTTACTGTGGATACTTAGCTTTGGGCAAGTTCATCTGTCAGAATATGTCTCAATACTTCTGTGATGTGAATAAAATGAGGCTAGTATGCTTGTGCCAGGGTGCATGCATGCAAGCGCTGACCATGTTTTCAAATAACCCGAGAAGAAGGTCATTGGCTTGTTTTCAGTAATTGCTTTATTTAAAATTTAACCATTGTCCATAGAATTCTATCTTTGTCCGCTGCAAATGGAGCTAACTTGTGCTGTCACAATAGTTGATGGAAAGCGCTAAGCCTTAAGGCTGGGAAGATGATGAGCTTTAAAACGAAGGCAACTAATGCATAATTTAATGTTGTATCTCCAGCAGTGCTACTACCACTTAAAAAGGAAGAGATTTATGACACTGAGCCTGAGCCAAAATCATCGCCTACCCTAGCTGGTGCCAAAGGAAAGCTTATGTGTCAGAAAAATTACAGCTTCTTTTATCTTGTCTCTCTTTTGCAGAGAGAGATGATGATTAACATTCCTGAAATGAGTAATGAGATCTACCTTGACATATTTTCCAAATCAGCCATGACTAATCATGTTAATTCGAAACAGTACATATTCGTTCTAAATGGATCATTTTCACAACATATCGTCTCATGAAAAATTCATATTTTATTCTGTTGCTAATCTGGAATAATGAGTACAGTACAGTTTCATGCTATGCATGCAGATAAACATATATCCTTATGTTAAAGATTCCTTTTTAAGTTAAAATTTAGTTCGTTTTTTCCTAAATGACAAATTGCCGATTACAGATGATTGTTTTCAAGAGTCATCTCAGGACCTTGGAGTGGACAGTACCTGCAGGAGGATGTCAGGAACGTAACCATAGTTTTTGCTGGAATTGAGATGTGTTTTCACAACAGTTCCCTTAGCTTCTGCACTGTAGTGCCACTCACAGTTACTATTTTTTTAAATGTCAGAGCCTCTGTTTGCATGCTACATTAAGCAGCTAAATGTGATAAATCTTGAAATTTAAAGATATCTGTACTGTCACAACTTACAGGCATGGACTTTGCAGCAGTTGGCAGCAAAAAAGTTAACCTCTGACATGAACAGATATGAAAAAATACATAATGAAAAGGCGTACTCTGAAGATTTATGTAATTAAGGTATAACTATATTTTAGATATGTCTTGAAATATTTATATTAAAATGTATAAGCAAAGTTTAACTTTTGTAAAGTAAGCACATCATTTAATTTGCAGATTCATAAAATGTAGTTGCTGAATTAAAGACATTTCAAATACCAATATAAAGAAATAGAAGAATCTGTTTCTGTTGTTAGAGAAATACAGAAATTCCATTTCTATATATTACTGTCCAGCTTCATCACTTGATGTAAGGATATGTAATATACTGATCATGATGATGTGTGTGGTGCTGCTTATGTATACTAGGGTACTGGTTTTATATGATAACCACATACCAAGGTGTATGATTACTTAAGACCAAAGGTTAGGTGTCCATCCTCAGCTGAACATACAGTTATCATATGAATTAACACCATGAAGTGCCTTAATACCTTTAGTTTTTAGATTTTTATTTTGTTTTGGTGGGAGGATAGCAGGATGGCATTATTTTATTTAGACTTGCAGTGCATTGACTGGCTATACCATGCATCAGACATTACCATACCACATAGGCAGAGGGGATGGATA
This sequence comes from Protopterus annectens, assembly GCF_019279795.1. Lineage (NCBI taxonomy): Eukaryota > Metazoa > Chordata > Ceratodontiformes > Protopteridae > Protopterus > Protopterus annectens. Next base: position 962,641,115 of record NC_056739.1, read on the forward strand.
GGGCACAGTCCTCAACATTTGCACAAGTGAATGTGGTACAGTGACAGGGAACAGCAATGCTACCATAAGTGGATATAAGAGCCATGTACATGACAAGATGTAGGGAGGCACCAGGGATCATATTCAAGAGGTTTGGGTTGGTGCTTCCACATGTGGAACATTGTCTGGTGCACCATGCAATGCCACAAAGTCAGGACTGGAGGTATCCTCCACAGGATTTGGTGCACTATGGTGTTTGTCTGTGTATGCATACATGTATGTATGCATGTATAGGTTCATACGTTCATAGGTTCATACTAGGCTATCTGCCCTAGGGCATTTATAAGCCTAGCCAGAGTGTGTTTGGCTTTCGCCACCCATTTTAAATTAATTTTGCTATGCCCTTTTTCGAGGTTAGTATACTGTGCCTCTGTCTAACAGTGACACAGAAGTGATACCCAGGGTAAACCTATGATCTCCCATCCACTCATCAAGATTCCTCTTGAAGAGAGTCAATGATGGACTCTGCCTAACCTGGACTGGGATTTTATTATAGAGTGAAGGGAGGCTCTGAGTTATGAATTTGTCCCTCCAGCATGCCCTATTTATTTCAGTGCTGAGGTTCAAGTCTCTCGAGCACGTGGCTCGATGGGATTTGGATTTTCTTTTTTTTTCAAAACAGGTTTATTGTTTTAACATACAAGAGAAATATCATAACAATTTTATACAAGTAATTAAAAATAGATATGATTATAACATTCAACAAAACAACTAAAGTATTTACAAAGACATCCACTACAATCAGATCAATTAATTAAACTAAAATACCATGCTATTGAAATTAGGATTTTTTTAACAAATTTTGTAAATTATCCCATACAATATAATAAGATGTTTTTCTAGCTGTTCTTGACCTAATTGTGTTTATTTCCATATGGCACACTATATTCATAACATTTTTAAATTCATTGAACGAAGGAGGTGTATCTGAAATCCAATTTCTGGTTATTATTTTCCTAGCCACTGCTAGAATAGACCATAACAAGGGAAGCTTAACCTTTTAACACGTTGAGGTACAGGTGTGTTGAGTAATATAAGAGATTTAGAAATAATGAAATTATCTGTAAAAGAGCCTGCAAAAATTCATTAATTGACTTCCAGTATTCTTTCAATTTTATACAGTCATAAAACATATGAGCCCAGTCAGCATTAATTTCTACATTACATCTCTTACATAGATCATCTTTATTATTTATTTTATTCATCATCAAAGGTGTATAAAAAGATCTATGTAAAAATTTCCATGTATAAAGTCTCTAGACAATGGAAGACGTAGTTCTATAGGCAGATTCCAATATATATTGTTTATCTTGTTGATTTGGTGGGTCCCCATTAATAGAAGTGAAATAATTCCAGTATGTATCTACACTGTAAAAAGTTTCTTGTCTGATAATTTTATGTATGTATGAAAGTTTACCTTTATCAGAAACTTTATGTTGTAAATTTAATATCAAGTAATCAGTCAGTGTTGGAATAGATTCTTTAACTGTTATAGACATTAGATCTATTTTATTAATGAGATGTTGTCTAAAGGTCTGAACCTCTAACCAGCAAGTTTCTCTTAGATCAAATTCTTGTTTTAAGAAATCTAGATTTTTAACTTTATTATCTGATATCAACTGATACCAGTACTTTAGATCATTATCTATAGCTAAATGAGTTCCTTAAGAAGTAGATGACAAAAGCATACCCTGAGTATACATTATAGGGAATATAATAAAATTCCATTCCCTATACTTAGGGTGCATGAATATAAAGTTACGATAGCTAATAATAATGTTTAATGGGTAACAAACCATATGTTTAGGTGTAATAGGTGAAGTACAAAATTCCTTTAGTAACCATAACATGGAGTTATTTACTATCATATTTTTATGTGTTAAGGAAATTTTCATAAAGTGCATGCTAATTAGCTCCCAATAATCTTTCCATTTTGCAACATATGACTGATCTATTAATAAAGTAATAACTTTTACAATAGAAGAGATAGTATATAAATTAAAGTCTGGAAAAGAAATACCCCCTTGAGACCAGCTATTAGTATGTTTTTTTAATGCAATCCTAGGTCTATTAGGTGCCCATAGGAAATTTAACATTAGTGTATTCAGTTTCTTGATAATTATTTTTGTAGGTGGAAGTATTATTGATTGTATTAAGTATAAAATCTTGGGGAATATTATCATTTTAATAATTGTAAGTCTCTCCTCCATAGTAAAAGACATATTATTCCAGGTATTAAAAAGGTTTTGTATATTAAGAAAACAGGTATTATAATTATTATATATAATAGATTTAATATCTTTAGATAGTATTATACCTAAATAAGTTATCTGACCTGAATTGGGTACATATTTAGTAAAATCACTAATGAGAATATTTTTTGGTGTATATATAGGTAGTATTTTAGTTTTTCTTCATTGAATATTAAACCAGCAATACTTTTAAAATTCATCATTTTATCAAATAGAGAC